>NC_028643.1:21760079-21934924 GCF_001406875.1 Solanum pennellii
CCCTAAACCCTAGAAAGAACATTTGTAGGAACAGTTAAATTATGGATAGAAAATCTACCCCCAGAAAGTTTAGAAGTACTTAGAAATAATACAAAATTAGATGGAACTTCTTTAGCAACAAATATAGAAATATTAGATAAATACGAATTGACGATAAGAAGTGAATTCGGAGGTATGACCACAGATGTAAAAGAACAAAATAAAGAAAAAATAATAAACAGGCAACTTATGACAAAATTAGCTATATGTAAAATGTGTTTTATAGAAGAATACACTTGCGCATTTAAAGAATATTACTACAAAGCAAAATATAATCTTAATGAAGCAAAAGAAGTAAGACACCAATCTTCCACTACTCTCTTCTCTCTATAATATTCCTCTTTAACGCTTCCCCACAAAATTGGTATTTTTCCAAGTATAGAAAATGTGAGTTTTGGTTGAGGTCGGTGGCATTTCTTGGTCATATCATCTCTAGTTAGGGTTTGAGGTTGATCCAAGGAAAACTGAGGTGGTCAAGAATTGGCCTAGACCATTGACTTCAACTTACATTAGAGACTTTTTTGGTCTAGTGAGATATTATAGGAGGTTTGTAGATGGTTTTGCATCCATTACATCTCCTTTAACTATTTTGACCCAAAATAATATGAAATTTGTGTGGTCGGAGGCATGTGAAAGAAGCTTCCGAATATTGAAAGAGAGGCTTACTTCCACTCCGGTGTTGACTTTATCGAAGGGTATCAAGGGCTTCGTTGTATATTGTGATGCATCCCAAGTGGTCTTAGGATGTGTCCTTATGCAACAAAGGAAAGTAGTAGCTTATGCTTCTAGATGACTTAAGGTGCATGAGAAGAATTATCCAACTCATGATCTTGAGTTAGCGACTAATATTTTCCTTGAAAATATGGAGCCATTATTTGTATGGTATCCATGTGGATATTTATACCGACCATAAGAGTCTTCAATATGTGTTTACTTAAAAGAAGTTGAATTTCCAGCAAATATGGTGGTTGGAATTGTTTAAAGATTACGACATGAGTGTTCTCTACCACCCCGGAAAGGACAATGAGGTTGCGGGTGATTTAAGTCATATGATCATGGGTAATGTGTGTCATGTAGATGAAGCAAAGAAAAACCTAGTGAAAGATGTTCACAGGATGGCTCGTTTGGTTGTTAGATTGGAAGATTCCCCAAATGGTGGTTTATTGTCCATCATAACTCTGAATCATCTTTGGTGGTTGAGGTGAAGTCTAAGCAACACCTTGATCAACCATTGATGGAGTTGAAGGAGTCGGTCATTGGTAAGCTTAATGATTCATTCTCCTTAGGGTAGGATGGTGTCTTGAGGAATCAAGGAAGTTTGTGTGTGTCCGATGTTGATGACTTGAGAAACCAGATTCTTGGAGGAATCTCATGGTTCCCGTTATTCAATTCATCCGGGTTCTACAAAGATGTATCATGACCTTAGAGAAGTATTTTGGTGGGAAGGCTCAAAAGGGGACATAGCGGAATCCTAAATGCCAACAACTGAAAGCCGAAAACGAAAAGCCAGGTGATTTACTTCATGAAATCAGAGTTCACACTTGGAAGTGGGAAGATATTATTATGGATTTCGTGGTAGGTTTGCCTTGAACACAAAAGCAACATGACTCCATATGGGTGGTAGTAGATAGGTTGACCAAATCCGCTCATTTTATTCTCGTCGAGTCCACTTACTCAGCGGAGGATTATGCGAGGATCTTCATAGATGACATTGTGTGTTGCCATGGTATTCCATTATCCATAATATTAATTAGGGGTGAACAATTCACATATAGGTTTTGGAGGTCATTCCAAAAAGGGTTGGGTAATAAGGTGAAGCTAAGCACCGCTTTTCATCCCAAAACGGATGGTCAAGCGGAGAGTAGTATTTAAACCCTTGAGGATATGCTTATAGCTTGTATAATTGACTTCAAGGAAATTAGGATAAACACTTGCCTTTGGTTTAGTTTTCTTACAACAATAGTTACCATTCACCTGTATCTATGGTCCCTTTTGCGGCCTTGTATGGTAGGAGACCGTAGGTCTCCAATTGGATGGTTTAAAGTGGGTGAGTCTTCACTTTTGGGTCCCGAATTAATTTATTAGACTTTGGAGATAGTTCACATAATAAGGAATTGCTTGAAAACAACCTATAGCTGGCAAAAGTCTTATGACGACCATAGGAGAAGGGACTTAGAATTTTAAGAAGAGGATAAGGTGTACCTAAAATTTCACCTATGAAGGGAGTGGTGAGATTTGGCTAGAACACCTATGAAGGGAGTGGTGAGATTTGGAAAGAAAGGGAAGTTGAGTCCTCGCTATGTGGGTTCATATGAAATCTTTCATAGGGTTTGCAAGGTTGCATATGAGTTGAGGTTACCTGGTAAATTGGCTTCGGTTCATCCGGTGTTTCATGTCTCCATGATAAAGAAGTGGATCAGTGATTCCGTGTCCATTCTTACTATTGAGGGTTTAGGTGTGTAAAAGAACCTCTCCTATGAGGAGGTTTCTCTTGAATTCCTTGATAGACAAGTAAAGACGTTAAGCAACAAGGAGGTGGCTTCCGTAAAGGTTGTTTTTATGGAAGAACCACCTAGTTGAGGGTGCAAGTGGGAGGCCGAGGCCGACATGAAGTCCCGTTACCCACATCTATTTGATAACGAAGGTTATTTGTTCCTATTTGTAGTGAAAATAATAAGTTTATTTGAAGTCGCCTTTATTTTTGGTCAAAAATTGAAATATATGTTTTGTTACAGTGAGTTACAGTGAACTAGGCCTATAGAAGTGAAAGTTTTCAAAAAACAAAATGCTCTTTTACTTGATTTGATCTTATGTGGTGTATTTTGGTATGTTATTCCTTAATGAGTTGTATTGAGAATGATAATATGTGTTGAAGAAAGCTTCGGCATAACTGAATACGCATATAGTGAATGTTGAACTCTTATGAGTTGAAAATGATGTTTTGAGTTGCATTGTGTAAAAGGTAACGTGGTTATGTTGATTTGAATTATAACTCATGTTTTGATATGTTTTTGTTGGTTGGTATGGTAGTTTTGAGTCTACTCATTCCTTGCAAAGTATTTTAATGTCATCCAGGGATGAATGTTCCTGGGGGAGGGATAATGTAATACTCCTAAAGTCTAAAGCCTAATATAGAACTTGACATGAGAGTCTAAGATTTGTAACACTGTTTGGAGGTCAAATATAATGTATATAAGTCATTTAGGAAGTTTTAGATCAAAGAGGCAAGAAATGTATTGAAAGTTAGCCATTTTGGCAAGTCTCTGACCAAAATGACAGATGTGCTACACGAAAGGGACACTGGCCGTCGACTAACCTACGACCCGTAGGTCGGCGTCTCATAGGTCATGTCACTGTTTTGCTTCCATGTTTTAAGTTAATTCATCTAATTAATTAGGTGGTTAGTTAATTAGTAAGGGTTTAAGGGAGGTCTAATTAAGTTAGTTAATGATTTATATAAAGCCCCAAACCTAATTAAACTAACCCAACTCTCAATATTCCCAAAGCTCAATTGTTCTTCTTTCTCTCTACTTTCTCTCTCCCAAAGAAACTCCATAGAAGAACAAGTAAAGGAGGGTTCAAGTGCAGCAAGACTACAAATTTTCTCCATAATTCATCATCAATTAACAAGGTACGAGATTCCTTTAACCTTTGGGATTCATTCCCCAAAGTGTTCCTTCAAATTTATTTCAAAAAGATGAGTTTCAAGTGGGTTTTATTCTATTACGAATTTGATCTTCTAAATTTCTTTGTTTATGTTTTATTTTGACTATTATTCTTAGATTATGATGTACTATGATTCAATTATGCTAGTTATTGATTAGTTAGCCTAGTTTGGTAGATTAGATCATGAAATTTACCCAAGTCCCTAACCCTAGGTTATGAACTAGTGATGGATTGGTGTATAGTGATTTAATTGACTTCATTATTGTGTTAATTACTATTGTGTGATGATATTTTACCCATTTTTGGTTGAATTTGGTGGTTGATAGTTGAACCTTGGATGGTGGTTGTGAAGGAGATGGTGTAAGTCTTATGATCTCAATCCTTTACTTCAATTATGATTACTTGTGTTTAGTGATGAAGTTATATTAATGTATAACTTATGATTAGATAGATTAGGTTTGGTATGATTTTGAATTTAAATGCCTTGATTTATGACTTGTGAGTTGTTGTCTAAGATGTAATAACATAAGGATGGTGATGACTTACCTATGTACCTTATCATAATGTTATTATGTAAATGTGCTAACATCACATGTATGAATTCTAATGAAAGGAAAATACTCATGCAATTCCTATTGATCTATGATGATTACTATATAAGGGATATACCCTATGACCTAAACTAAGTTATGATTATTAATGAAAGATATTTCAAAAGGGACTCTAGCTTAGCACCGAGTAAACTAGAAGTGAGGAGTGTCCCTTCCCACATAGGGAAGATAGTATCACTAATATACTCATGAGATTGGAGAATATAATGCATGTAGCATAAAGAGGGTCCCAACTACATCTCGTACTACCTTGGCAAGTAATCCACCTTCATTCGGTGTAGAGTTCCATGACAGCGGATTCCACATTAGCTCATGGGTGGTCTATGTCGGTTATGGAAAAATTTTCCCAAAGGTAAAGTAAAGTAATAAAGTAAATTTTAACTAGGGTGACCTAAGGGGTTTGGCTTAGTCTAGGTAGGGATATGAGACTCTACCTATACACTGCACTAGTTAGCCTTGAGGGAGGTCTTAGAAGGATGTTCTTATGTGCTTATATGCTAATAAATGTAAATGATATGTATATGTTGATCTTACATGTTAATGACACAATGTGGTATTGATTTCACTCTTGAACATGTGGTTGGTCTCATTTGCGAAAGTATGATGATGTTTACTCTTAATAATATAGTATGTGAAGTGGGTATTGCTTAGTTCTTGTTGGGTTTACTTGGTTGAGTAAGGTTGTGGGGCCTTACTTAGTCATTTCACTTGTGGACTTAATGGGGGTGTATGAGTGATGGTCTTGCTTAGATTATGATGTTATGAAATCTTATGTGTGCGTGTTGATATAATAACTTGATAATAGAGTTGTCTTGATTATGTGCTCATTTATGTTAATATGCATGTTGACTTAACTATACTTGATACTGTTAGTCTTGTGATGTACATGGTATTGACTTAAGGAATTTGTTCTTATTGATTGGTATTGGTTCTTGAATGTGCATAAGGTGTTTTCAAAGTAAATTAGCATGCTTTAATGAAATGTCCCTTTTAGCATGATTTCTATGTTATATGTGCATATGATTTCATACTTAGTACAAGTGATGTGCTAACCCCATTTCTCCCTTTTCCCCCAACATTTTAGTTTTCGGTCGTTGAAGGTTTGTGACCACTTTGAAGGAAGGCTTGGATCATTCTCCAAGTGTGGGTATGTCCTCAAGTCCGAGGATGATTCCTTGTAATTACTCTTGCTATGGTTCTTTGTTATAGTCTAAAGACCATCATTTCATCATGTTGTTTCAAGATATTATTGTAAGCCCTAAGTGGTGTTCTACATTGTGTAACGGCTTATGGCTATGTTGATTTGACTTTATTTAGATGGTTAATATGAGACATCCCTTTTAAGACTATGTTATGTATCTTATATATATATATATATGTGCCATAAATGTAAAAGATTATGTAATCTTCTTATACGAAGGGTCTATGTATACTCGATATGAATAAATTATGTGTAAGCGAGAAGTCTAAGTAAACCTCATGAAGTAGTGTAGATTAAAAGTTTTAAATTTTCCGCATTTTTAAACTACGAATGTAATGATGAATACTAAGAGGCTAGTTCTAGTCCTCTTTGATGACGACATCAACGATTACGTCTACGGGGTACTTCCCGAATTTGACAAAGGTCCACCACTATGGGTTGTTAGTTAGACTACGGTCCACTGGCTGGGGTCCATGTTGATAGATCAGCGGGAAGGTGTTAGTTATTTCAGGGCAATTGGGTCTTTCTATAATTAATTAAATCCTATAATGCGTTGTTTTAACCTTCACTAAGACCCATATATAAGTATTTTCAACCCCCAAATCATCCCATTCTTTCAAAATACCAAAAGAAGATCAATTCTCCTCCCAAAAGTATTTCTCTCTATAGAAACTTGAAGAAGATTAAGGATTCAACCTATGGTTTGAAGTCAAGCACTCAATTACTCCATTGAAGGCTAGAATTTTGAGTCAATGTATGGTAGATATCAGTGGATCCCTTCAATTCATGGATTCCTTGCGTTCATGTACTTATCAAATTGCTTTATTTCTAAAGGTAAAATTCCCCACTTGAGTTAGGATTTTCTTTTATTATTATGGGTCTTTTTCATTATTGATTTAAATGATTCATTTATGTTCTCTTATGCATATGCGCATTGATGAAATACTGTGATTTTATGATGATTTCCCCCATGAACCATGTAATCCCCATGTTTTCAAGTCATGAATAATATTATGTGAGATTATGATCTTAGAGGAAGAGTTTTATAAAATTAAGCATGTATTACGAGATTTACATGAAATTATGATGAAATACATGTCTAAATAATGTTTTCTAAGTATTGATGATTTAAAGGGGGTTCTGAACCCAAGAGGTAAAATATGGAGTTATGAATTTTCTTATGAAATCAATGCAAATGTTTTAAGGATGCTTTGAAGTAAAGTATCAACGATGATAATCATAGTGTTTTATTGAAAGGATAAGATCAAGATGTGAAAGGTATTCTCACATAAAAAAGGATTTTAGGTTGAAAAGATTTCTCTCCTATTTGAATTAAAGAGTAAGAGTTATCTTAATGAAACTATCTTGGATTGGTTATACTAGGTTTCGTTTCAATGAGTAATAAGGTCAAGTAAGAAATGACTATTTCGTGGGATTTATGCTTAGCACCGAGAGGATATTGAGATGGAGGCTCTCCCGTTAGAAGAAACTGGGTTTCTAGGAGCAATATCTTTATCCCTTACCCGTGTTCCCCCATAGGATGATTGTCTCAAGATACATAAGCCAGCTGGTCCACTTAAGCTAGAAGTTCATGGTACTAGTTTGGCAAGGAGGACAACCCTTTTCAGCGTGAGACACACTGGGGGATCACATTATAGCTCGCATGATCTCTATATATGTTAAGGATGATTTCCTACATTAATAATGAACTAAGGTTACTTCAATAAGTATCACATATGAGTTCAAAGGTTTTAAAGGTTATGTTAGCATGCATTGATCATGGTATTACATCATATGTTTAATAATTATCTTATCTTTTATATATATATATATATATATATATATATATATATCATGTTTTAGCTTGGTCATTTGCATTCCATTAAAATGAAATGTCCCTTTTAGCATGATTTAAATGTTTTATGAATGTCTATAATACTTGGTACATTGTTTTGTACTGGCACATACTCTTGCCTACATTTCCCTAAATGTAGGGTTAGATAGACAAGGTCATTAGTTTTGTGGCTAGAGGGTGATTGAGATATTATCAGCTTTTGTGAGACCTGATTCTTTGAGGAAGAAGTTTATTCTTTCACTTTTTTCGCATATTTCTCTTTTGGACATGATGTATGGGCTAGGCCCAATTTCATTCTTTTGTATTAGATGACTATGATGAGATAAATGTAGTAGACTTCAATTTTCCTTTATAAAATATTTTGGACTTGGACTTTTTTTTACACTTAGTGTTTTATTTCTTGTGTTATGAGACCTAAGTGGCTTATATGGAGTCTTTCAGGATTCTATATTCCATCTTACATCTAGGGGGCACCCCTAGGTTGTGAAAAATTTGTTATCAGAGCATAAAGCTTAGAATTGTCCTAGGATGTCTCATAAGCCACGTCTAGTAGATTTTTGTTCATTAGTGTGAAGAGATCAACATTTATGAATGACAAGCTACACCATGAATAGGAAGCTCCACTTCTTTTAGTACTCTTAAGTCGTGCGATAGAGTTTAAATCTATAAGATCTCTCTCCTAAACCTTATCCAATGCGCTACAAGATATGAGTACTCGAAGAGCTTATGCTAGAAGGAATGTGTTACAAGAAGCTCCTCCCTAAGGTCTTTAAGGTTTGGTCGATCTTTTGGATTAGAAAGTATCTAATGCGGCGTTTAGGGTTTCTTTTCAAGTGTTGGCTCAAGCCATGACGACCCATGCAAATATGGAGGGTGTGGTTCATGTGAACCCAAATGTGGGCACGACAACTTCTAGAGTGAGGGACTTCACTAAGATAAATCCTTCGGATTTTCATGGTTCTAAGGTTGAGGAAGATCCTCAAGAGTTCATAGATGATACACAATTTTGATGATCATAGGAGTTACAACGGTGAAAAAGGTGTAGTTGGTTGCTTATCAACTTAAAGGTGTGGCTTAAATATGGTATAAGTAATGGAAGGAAGGGATATCGAAAGATGCAGGTCCTCTTGTTTGGGAGAAGTTTAAGGCTGATTTTCTTGATAAGTTCTTTCCCTTTGAGATGAGGGAAGCCAAAGTGCTTGAGTTCATTAACCTTCTACAAGGAAGTATGAGTGTGATTGAATATTCTCTAAAGTTCATACAATTGTCTAAGTATGCTCTATCAATTTTACTAGGATGAGTAAGTTCATTTTGGGTGTGTTCGAAATGGTTATGAAATAGTGTCGAACCACTATGCTCATTAATATCATGGACATCTCTCGTATCATGGTTCATGAACAAAAAATTGGGGAGGACAAACTCAAGGAAAATTCTATAGAGGTAAAAAGGTATAAGACCATTGATGGTAATTTCTCACAAGCAAGGTCCGATGGACATGGTAATCCTAGATTCTAACAAATGTTTTACGGTCAAGGTTCCTCCATTACTCCTCCCAATTTCACAAAGATAGGGTGTCTAATCCTAATCCTTAAGGAGGTAATGGTAGTGGATCTTAATTGCCCATGTATACTTGTATAAAGTGTGAAGACAACACGAGGATAAGTTCCTAGTCAGTACGGATGGTTGCTTTGGTTTTGGTAAAAGTGGCTACAAATTAGAGATTGACCGATGCCTGCGACTAAACAAAGAGAGGGAAAATAAGCTACTAATAATGATTCGGTTGCCTATGATCCTAAGAAAAACTAATTATATGCACTTCAGACTCATGGTGAACAAGAGGCTTCTCCTGATTTGGTTAGCAGTATGTTGAATATAATCCGTCTTGACATTTATGCTTTACTTTACCCCTGTGATACCTTGTCTTTTGTGATGCCATATGTCTCGAAGAGGTTCGATGTTCTTCCCTATGTATTAAGAGGGACTATAGAAAGTTTCCAGTTTCCTTGTAACGTGGAGTTACTCTTGCTGACTTAGTAGAGCTTGATATACTACATTTTGATGTAATCATGTGTATAGATTAGTTGCACTAATGTTATGCTTTTATTTTATGTATAACTCAGGCAGTCAAGTTTCAGTTCCCAAATAAGCCTTTTCTTGTGTGGAAGGGGGGAAATTATATGCCTAAGGGTCAGTTTGTCTCTTGTCCAAAATCTATAAAGATGATCTTTAAGGATTGCATTTTACCATCTAGTTAGGATGAGGGATGTAGATTCTTAAAACCCTACTCTTGAGTAGGTCCTCATTATAAATGAGTTTTCAGTAGTGTTCTAGATGAGTTACACAATATTCCTCTCGGGCGGGAAATAAACTTGAGTATTGACCTTCTCCTAGATACACAACCTATTTCTATTCCTTCTTACCAAATATCTCCGACAAAACTTAAGGAGTTGAAAGAACAATTGAAAGATTTGTTGGATAAGGTTTTCATACAACCGAGTATCTCTCCATAGAGTGCTCTAGTTTTGTTTGTTAGAAAAAAATATGGATGTCTTCGTATTTGTATTGACTATCGTCAGTTGAATTACGTGACCATTAAGAATAAGTATCCTTTTACAAGGATAGATGATTCATTTGACAAACATCAAGGAGAAAGTTATTTCTCTAAGATTGACCTTAGAGAGGGTTATCACCAAATAAGGGTGAAGGAAAATGACATTCCGTAGATTGCTTTTTGAGCTTGGTATGGTTATTATGAATTTTTGGTCATTTCGTTTTGGTTGAATAATGATCCAGTGACATTTATGGATTTGATGAATAGGGTGTTTAGACTATACCTTTAAATGTTTTTTAATGTGGTCATTCATGATATTGTGATCTATTCAAGGAGTGAGAATTAGAATATTAATCATTTTTGAATCGTGTTGCAAGTTCTTAAGGACCAACAACTCTTTGCAAAGTTAAGCAAATACAAGTTTAGTCTAAGGTCGGTAGCTTTTCTTGGTCATATTGTTTCAAGTAAGGGTCTTGAGGTAGATCTTAAAAAGATGGATGCAGTCAGTAGTTTCCTTAGACCTTTGACTCCTTCGGATATTAGAAGTTTCTTGTATTTAGATGGTTACTATAAAAGATTTGTTAAGAGATTCACTTAAATTTACTCTCCTTTGACGACCTTGAATCAAAAGAAGGCCGAGTTCTTATGGTTTGAAGAGTGTGAGAAGATTTCCCAAGAGTTGAAACATACACTTACTTTCGCTCTGGTGTTGACTTTACCAGAAGGGACGGATGATTTTGTGGTTTATTGTGATGCCTAAAGAATTGGGTTATGGTGTGTGCTTATGCAAAATTAGAAAGTTGTTGCCTATGCCTCAAGGAAAGTTAAGATATATGAGTAGAATTATCATACTCATAACCTTGAGTTAGCGGTAGTTGTTTCTTCCTTAAATATTTAAAGATACTGTTTGTATGGAGTTCAAGTTGATGTGTTTAGTGACCAAAAGAGTTTTCAATATGTGTTTATTCATAAAGATCTAAATCTTTGCCAAAGTAGGTGGCTTGAGTTATTGAAAGATTATGATATGAGTGTTATCTATCACCCTGGTAAAGCTAATATGGTAGAGAATGCTCTTAGTCGGTTATCTATGGGTAGTGTTTTCAATATTGAAGAGGAAAAGAAAGAGTTGGTTCGAGATACTCATATATTAGCCCGATTAAGTGTAGAATAAGTGAAATCTACCAAAGTTGATGTTATGATTCACAAAGGTTCCAAATCATGTTTTTTTGGAGGATGTGAAAGCCAATCAAGGTCTTGATACTATTTTTGTATAAATGAAAGAGGCAGTGCTTAAGAAATCCATTGAGGCTTTCTCCGAAAGGGGAGATGGTGTACTTACATATCAAGGTAGATTATGTGTTCCAAATGTGAATGACTTGAGGGAACAAATCTTGACAGAAGCTCATTGTTCACGATATTCCACTCACCCAGGAGACAAATTTGTACCGTGATTTATGGGAGGTCTATTAGTTAAATGGGACGAGTAAGGATATTTCAGGATTAGTGTCTAAGTATCCAAATTGCCAACAAGTGAATGTTGAGCATAAAAAACAGGGAGAATTTATCCTAAGACACCAGAATTCTTATTTATAAGTGGGAAGACCTAAACATGGGCTTTATTGTTGGTTTGCATGGCACCCGTTGACAAGATGAATCTATTTGGGTGAGAGTAGATCAGTTGATGAAATGGATCATTTCCTTCTTGTCAAGGTTTTATATTCAGTGGAAGATTATGTGATAAACACATTAACTACACCTCATCCGATACTAGGTGTAGACGATTGTTAAACCCAATAATAGAGTTAGGGTGGATCCCATAGAGAGTAGTTTTATTTTGAATTCAAATATGAATTTGCAATCATTATTTTTGTAGCTGAAGAAAGAGGATTTTTCAAAAGCTATTAATAAAATTTGAGGAGTGACAATAATGTCAGGGTGAGGGGTTTTTAGATAAGAAAAAAACCTCAAAAAAAAAAACTAGGAACAACCAAATAGGGGAAAGATACTTGGGGAATTGACCAACCAATTGCTGAATTCAACTCAATGGATGCAAATTACTATCCAAAAATAACTCTTCATGGGTAAGATGAACATTAGATAAGTCCCATTTCTCTCGTACAACTACCTCGTTTTCACTGAGTTCTCTCGAACCTCAATACTCTAAGCAAAAGGACCAGTCCACAATCTTACCATATCCACTCTCTCAAGCTGTATACCTAGAGTAAGTCTTGGGATTCACTTTGTCGAGCTGAATTCATCATGACCCTCCAGATTTGTGTTCCATCTTATCATTGTTTCTTTACACTTCTTTCTCAATCAATCATAAAATACTAAATTATATTTAAATAAACATGCAATAGAGTAGTTAAAGCACAACGATAAGTCTGACCCACTTTAAATTAGCACTAAAATTGATAATAACCAACACTAATCAAGTCAAATTCAATGATTAATCACATTGTCAAACCCTGAAGATTATGGTTTTAGATAATCATCATAAAAGAAATAAATTTAGTACCTAATACATGACACATAGTTTGGCATTGAAAATCAAAGTCCTAACATGAATAAATATTCTCTATTACAATACCCAAGTGATACCTTTTGCCAAAATTTCTTAAAATCAACAAGAATAGTATTTTTGTTCTCTCTATTTCATTCCACCCTGAATGAATGCCTTATCTCTCTCTCTCTCTTCTAAAAGTCAATTTATACTGATCTGATATATGGCATTTTTGGGTTGATCAGCGAGGAAAGTCGGGCTTCGCCGATCAGTCGGTGACTTACCAATCTTTTTTGTCCATTACCCCTTTCTTCTTCACATTTTCCTTATTCAGACACTGTAACTTTTGGCGGTGTATATCGATATCACAAATAACTTCCACAATTAATCTTTTAGTCATTTAGCTCGCTAATTAAATTTCATCTTGGTCTTGATCTGTGCGTTCGGCGGTATAATCTTCTTTCTCCAATTTACCGATAGAGAACACAGTTTGCCTAAGTTTTTTTCATTTCAGGCTCAATGTTCTATAAAATTAGGCTTTCTATGGGACACTCGGTGATTCTTTTAGATCTATTGGCAATCGTGAGGCTTGCTTTTGTCCCCTTCTTTATCTTGTCTTATTCCTTTTTACCCGTTCGTGTCCTTTCTTTCTCCTTAATACATATACCTAAAAATTGAGGGTTTAGTATCATTTAATGGCACAAATAAAGCACTTGAGTACACTAAATTTGTATAAACAAAACCTCAAATGAGTCAAATCTCAAACTCATCACTATGCCACGTTGTACTTAAGAGAAATGGTAAAGTTGCATGGAGTGCCTTTGTCTATTATTTCTGATCGTAGTACCCAACTTACTTCAAAGTTTTGGAACCAAAAGGGTCTTGGTACTAAGTTTAATCTTACCACAACTATTAATACCCAAATCGATGGGCAAGAAGAGCGTACTATTCAAACTTTGGAAGATATGTTGAGGGATTGTAAGATTGATTTTAAGGGTAATTGGGATGACCATTTTCTACTGATTGAATTTGTATACAATCATAGTGTCATATCCGGAGAGCAATCCCAGAAGTAACCGGCGCCGTACTCCTCGAAGAGGACTTAGACAAGCCCTTAGCATTCCTCATAGCATATCATAGTCTAAAATGCAGAAAAATTAAAAACATTTGCATATATTATATGAAGTATACTTAGACTTTTCTTTTAGCAATATGATCAACATACATACGATATTCTAATAAAACTGTCTCACACAAAAAACCATTTAAAGAGTACGAATATTGGATTTAGCCAATACAATATCAATATGCCATATAGGCCTTACTTCAATAGAATTCAAAGATAAAAGAAATAAAACAATATCTCTTAAACTACTACAATCTTCATAGCTAGAATAATGAAAAGATAGTGTCCCCGAACATGAGGACCTACCAGCACTTGGAGAAAGCGTTCCAAGCTTCGTCAATCGACCTTCTTAAGATTCAATAGCCGGACCCTACATTTTGTAGATATATAAAGGATATGGGTTAGTACGCCACTTGTACTAAGTATGGGTATATGCACATAAAACATTTAAAGACATGCATGAAAAGGATCATTTCTTTAGAAAGAATGCTTAGTCGTTTGAAAGCCTTTGGTGCACACACAATAGAGCATACACAAGATAAGTATTACAACAACATAAAGCATGATCATAACCAAAGACACATCATCATAAAGTCATATTAACATTTCATGTTTAATAGTTCGTATCGACATAACATATAAAACACTTACCAATAATCTCACCCCAAGTATACATGTGCAATGCTCATGTGATGCCCCATAACCCCACATAATCAAGTAAACAACATAGGAGACCGTAAGTAATGCTTTGCTTCATACATCTTATATCATAAGAAGTCATCATTACATATAGCAATATAGACCAACACATGTTCATTAAGATATCCAACATCATATAAAGGCAACAATATATATCATAAGCATTATACCTTTCATGTTCATAGTGCATAAGAAAAATCTCCTAGGACTTTCCATATTAGAGTTATCTTGTGTAATGTCTAGGTAGAGTCCCATACTCCTACCTATACTAAGTATACTCCTCATGTCACCCTAGTAAATGTCCATTTACTTTAGTCTTTCATTTTACTTTAGGTAACAATCACCTTAAATGACATTAGACCATGTGAGCTAAACATGTAATCCGGTATCATGAAACCCCATCCCGAAATAAGGTGGTCTACTTGCCAAGGTAGAACCAAAACATGAACATAACTTTCTAGGTATATCCACTAGCTAGTATTTCGGTGGAGGCAACATAGTTCAAGAACTAGAAGATATATTAGAGATCCATAGTCCACATTACATGACAACCTCTATCTCATGAGAGTCATTGTGAAACTACCTTTCAACATGGGAAGGGACACCTCTCATATCTTGTTCAATCGGTGCTAAGCTAAAGTCCCTTTTTGAATTTTCCTTTACGTTATCATTAACCATCAATCTTATCATAGGCCGTAGGAGATTAACGCCTTGTATAAATATAATCGTAGATCAATTGGTTGAATGTGATAATTTCCTTTCATCACAACCCTTCATTAGTGATATTAACATTGATAGTCATATTATGTAAGAAACACAAGAGAAGCATCATCAACCTTGCAATATCATACCCTTACCATGATCTCATATACAACATATTCATAGGCCATCATATATGTATAGAACCATAATACATACTTTAATTGAATAACAACATCAATTATAGGGCAACATCAACATAATTGAGCAATCATAACTTTAGAAGACTTAACTATTGCTTCCAAGCATCTTCATAAAGAACTTACTCTCAATTCACCACAATTATCCAATAATATAGTGAAATAAACAATAACATAACCAATCCCAACCACTCTAGTCATATACAAGACAAAAACATAGTTAGGATTAGGTAAAGGGGTTCATTTATGAATTCATTCAAGCAATAGTTCCAATCCCAACATTACATGAAAGATATAACATAATCAAATCCATTATTTAGTGAAAGAACATGCTTCATACAAAATCAAACAATTCCATATCAAATAACAAACAATACATACTTAATTAGCCATATAAAATCATAGTTCATCATAATTAGTCATAAATTTTGAGTTTGAAGGAAAACCCAGTGGTAGAGTAAAAAACCAAGGAACTTGAATTGTTTAGAAATCCCTTTGAAAGGACCTCTTGGGGAAAGGAATCCCAAGAGTGAAGAATCCATACCTTATTGACGATTAATCCATGAATATTGAGAAGAGAAGTTGATAACTTGACCTTCTTCTCCAAGCTTCCAATGTTATTCAATGCTGATTGAGTCAAGATAGAGTTTGGAGAGAGATGAGAGTGGTTTGGTAAATCTGATTTGAAGTGCGTGAAAGTGACCTAAAAATGACCTAAAAACAATATATACTCGTCCCCTAAATTACAAAAAAGACCCCTCACTGAATAGGGTCTATTTATGAAGTTAAAGTGACTTAAAAACAACGCGGATGAATCTGGGAAGTGGATGCGTGTCGCGGGGGAAATTCAATTCTTTTTTGGAAAATTTGGGTCGAGGAAGTTGGCCTCGTGGAGGCCCTGTGTCTTGAGGCATTCTTTTCCCTCCTTGTGTTGTCTGCGACGCGTCGATAGTGCCATATCTTGTCTGCCGCAAGCTGCTTTGGTAGGTTGCTCGCCAATTTCGGGTCCTCCTCAAGGAACCTTCAAGCGGTCCTTGGGGAGTCATGACTGGACGTTTGGAACCTTTATACTATATCTTACCTATTTAAAATCTTTTACATGTTTTAGACTTAATTTTACACTCCCAAACCTTCACTAAACATAGGGACGTCTGCTAGTTTAATTTAGCTAGTTTCCGGATTTCAAGCTCTTTTTTTGTCATTTTAACTCTAACCTTTTCTTATTAAGTTTAATACATTGATATAGGCCTGGAAACATCATTTTAACAATTTGGAACTTCCGTATTGTTACAAATAGCTATGACTCAAGTATGATATGGTCCATTTGAATCCCTACATGGTAGGAGGTGTAGATATCCTATAAGTTGGTTTGAGATGGGGAAAATTGCCTTAATAGATCCCAAATTTCTAAATAGTCCATGGAGAATGTTTGACTTATAAGTAAAAGGCTGAAAATTGCCTAAAATTGGCAAAAATCATATCTTGATGTGAGAAAAAGAGATCTCGAGTTTGATGTTCATGATTGAGTTTACTTGAAAATCTAACCCATGGAGGGTGTAATGATGTTTCTTTAGAAGGGAAAGATTATTACCTAATATGTAGGCCCATATTAGATTTTGAGAAATGTTTTTCAAGTTGCTTATGAGTTAGGATTTTTGAATGAATTGGAATCAGTGCATCCTATTTTCCTTGTAAATGTATTGGATATCCGACATCCATAGTTCCTTTAGAAAGGTTGGGAGTTGATGTAAGTCTTTCTTATGAGTAAGTTTTGGTAGAGATTCTAGACCGACTAGTCAAGACGTTGAGAAATTAAGAAATATCTTCCGTGAAAATTTTGTGGGTGAATCAGTTAGTTGGGAGTTAAACTTGGGACGCTGAAGCCGATATGATTTCCCTATATTCTTATCATTTTCCTTCTTCTTCTATTCTAGCTTGAGGCAGTGAGTTCGTCTTAGTTTGTCTTTTATTTTTGGAGTCATGTGTTTTATGTGTTTCCAATGATTTCCTTATGTTATTTATGTTCATAAAACTTGTACTTTGAAAGAAAATGAGCTTATATGATTGATTTTCCTCATGTTGTGGTGAATTGAGTATGAGTTGCTTATAGACTTCATGAGTTTAATTGATTAACATGCTTTATCTATGCTTTTTGAAACGAATTGTATATGGGCTCCATGAGATGGTGTTGAGCATTCTCTTAGCTAGTAGAATGTAGTCCTACTTGATCATAAGTAATTTTTAGAATTCTCGCATATTAGGTTTGTAGATATAGTTCCTACTTCCATATAATGCATTGAGTATGTTTATCTTGGATTTGCATGCATGATGGGTTGTAAGAGTTAGTTTGATCCTTCTTATGCCAATTTGAGTGCGTCGTAGCTTGGAGTCGACAGTTCTTCCTTTGTTATATGCGTTTAGATGATGTTGCATTTTAGGTTAGGTTGTAAGTTCCTCTTACAATCTTTTAGAATCAGTTTGAATATAGTTTGATGATGAATGATCCCAAGGGGAAGATATTTAACACCCCTGATGCAAAAAAGGGAACCATAACAACTTTTAAGTTTCCTAGGTGCCATCTACGAGGGCTACCTACAGTCCATGGGTTGGACCACCAATCATATAGACTATCGGTGGATCCACGATCCGTGGTCCAGGGGTCCATAGATCGACCAAAAATCTCTGACCACCATCAATGGTCCACTAGGATGACCCGTGGGTCACACCATGGTTTGTGGACTGGCATCCATGGTTGGTAGGTCGGTGTGTAGATGATACTTATTTCAGGGGTAGTTGGGTCTTTTCCTAATTAATTAACTCATATAAATAATTGGTTTACCATTCACTATGACCCCTATATAAGTATTTTCAACCCCCAAATTATCCCATTTACTTCATTCTTTCAAAATCACAAAAGAGGATCAATTCTACTTCCCAAAATATTTCTCTCTTTAGAAACTTGAAGAATAAGAAGGATTCAACCTAGGGTTTCGAGTCAAGCTCTCAATTCCTCCATTGAAGGCTAGCATTTGGACTCAAGGTATGATAGTGTTCATCCATGAATTTCTTCCATTCATGGAATTTCCAAATTCCATTATTTCTAAAGGAAGAATTCCCTAATTGAGTTAGGGTTTTCTTCAATTATCATTGGTTCTTTTCGTTATTGATTTAAAATTATTGAGTTATGATCTCTTATGTATGAACTGATGATATACTATGATTTTATGATAATTTTCCCCATGAACCCATGAAATCCCCATGTTTCATATTATGAATCATATGATGTGGAATTTTGACTTTAAAGGAAGTGATTGTGAAATTAAGCATCTATTAATAGTTTTACATGAATTTATGATTTAATTTATATCTAACACAAGTTTTATAAGTATTTTAACTTAACATCGATTGAACGTTTAGTTGGTCGCTCAAATAGTGTAGTCTCATTAAAAACGTCTAGTTCCAAACAGTTGGCCTTGTGAAATTTCTTAAATGATCTACTTTGTGGATCCAAAAATAACATATGAATGAATGATATGGATTTATACCTTGGCATGTAAACTCTCCCTTCTCAGTGTGAGAGTTACATTAGAGTCCATATTTATAGCTCAGATGGTTTTATTATGGGTTAAAACTTGTATCCTCGAAAATGACTTAATTTTCATTTAAAGGTTTTATGAAACTTATCAAATGAATTTTTTAGTATGGATTGACCATGTTTATGATTTATGATTATTCACTAGAAGTTGTTAGTATGTTTTAATTTTGTCATGCATATGTGATGTGTAGGTATCTTTACACTCATTTGAGGCCTTTTTAGTTCAACAATTAGTGTATTCAATGCCTCATTATGTCCTATTTGATGATTTTCAACTATTACGGCTAAATGATTAGAAGGATGAATACATGAAAGAAAATCCAAAAACAGTGAAAGAAGTATAAACTCCATAATGGTAGTCTCATAACCAAAAGGGTGGATTGCTCAAATGGTCTGACCTTGCTTAAAGTGAAAGTTCTTTAAATTTAAGATGTTCAAGGAAGGTCACTGAACTAAAAAAGTGAAAAGGCTACTCACTGAAAATGAATGGAGAATAAGATAACCATCACTGAAGGTGAGTGTATTTTTAGATGAAACAAAAAGGTTTAAAAGGCACAAAAAATGGTAATTGGTGATCCACTGAACATCAAAGGAAGACTCATATGAGTTAACTAACTGATGTTCAAGCACCTAAAGTCTAAAGAAAAATAAAAGCCATCTAGGGAACATAAGGTGATCGGCCGAGTCTAGTTGGTAAGCTTAGAGAATGTCACCGATTTGGTTGCGCATTAAATTTTGAGAAACTATAAATAGACCTAAGGAGATAAAATATATAAAATTCTTGGAAGAAAATTTCAGTTCCTAACTGTGTATGAGCTTTAGAGAATTAACTTTTCAACTATTTGAGAAATATTCTTAGTTTTGGATTTTTAAATTAAGTCTTAAAATTGACAATCGAACGTTCAAATCTAAGTGGGTGTTGATTGTAGTTTCATAATTTCATCATATCCATGGCTGCTAACTTGATAGATATAATTTCTTTGCCTTTTATTATGTGTAGCTAAAATCCTAATTCTAGGGGTGCAATTACGTGGTTGTGTGTTGATATAATGTAGTAGATATTGTGTTTAGCTCTGTTTTATTGTCATTCATTCGTTGAATTAGGCTAGCTAGCATGGGGATTAATTCATGGGCTAATGTTGCAAACTTAATCCTATTCTCGATCTCCGATTGATGATCGAAAGAGATCCATTTGTGTGGTAATTAGTTTAAGGCATGCAATTTAGGTTTGATTATATGGTTTTCTCAAATGAGATATTATGATTTCGATCAATTTTCCCAAATTTTCTTGAAAAAAGAGATTTTGTAAGGAAATGGGTTGATTTTTATTTAGCATAGAAGAGACCAAAAGGAGATCTTATTAATTGGTAGTATGAGATCAAAAGTCACCAAAGATGTCTCATCCTATCCATGATTTCTTAGCACTATTGAGAAACACAACTTCCCACGTGACATAAATTTCAACCCTTGCATCCCTCGACTACTTCTAATTGCTTGAATTTCTAAAATTTTAGTCTAATTGTTTTACTTGATATCCAAACCCTTTTTAGTAAATTTGGTGGAATCATCCACCCTTCTTTTTTATATGCTACAAATGAATTGATTTGTCATCTAAATTTCCTAGTAGAATTCCTTACACAATATCACTCTTTGTGACCATGACTATTACTTGGGTATATTTTTTGACGATGACCACTTATTATCTTACTTAAATTGAGAATAATTTGAGTGTTATCAATAATCACACTGTTGGGGAGAGTGATGGCTAAGAATTAATTTGTGAAATTAGTTTGTAAGAATGTTGTTGCTTGGTGTTGTTGAGTTGCCTATTTGTAGATATAAACATGAGCATTAGTTGTAGGGATGACTCTAGTCACTGAAGGAAAAATTATTAAATTTATGATCTGCATGACATGCATATGAATGTCATAGAGAACAACAAAGCAATCCGGTTATCTCATACTTCATGGAGGGAAATTTTCCATGTAACTGGAACAATGCTACAACTACTCAAAATGAGAGGAATAGTGGGGGGTTTAGCTCATGATTATCCTCATGAAAACCTTTCAAACTTTGTGGATATTTTTAGGTTGTTTCTCTTCAAGAAAATCTCATAAGATTCTATTCGACTTAGATTATTTTCTCACTACTTAATAGGGTAAGCTACTAGATGGTTGGTTGAGTTACTGAATGATATCATTACTTGGAAGGATTTCACCAAACAATTCTTACAGAGATTGTCGCCTAGCTTAAAAATTATTAAATCTTAGGGACAATATCAAAAACATTAAAAGAGAGGGAGGTGAACCTCGTCACAAAAAAAAAATTGTTGTTCAAAAAATTGCTTTTACAATGTCCAACAAATGATGTTTTAGACATTTTCTGCTGCAATACTTTTATTGTAACCTAGATTGAATCAACGAAGGGCTTGCTAATCAACTTATTGAAGGTGGGCTGATGTGACAATTGTTCGATGTAGAAACAATGTTGCTAGATGATATGAAAAAAGTGAATAGTGCATGACATATTAGAAAGGATCAAATATATTTTCAACAGTAGGGTATGATCAAGGAACATATAGAAAAGTACAATAGCTAAAATGATGAATCAACTTAACTTGTTGTCTAAACATTGGACTCAAAACAATTAATGGAATTGGTAGAACCGTTGGACAATGTCCATATAATGTCAAGTTTGAGGCATTATTATAAATTCTTGAAAATTACTAGTCTAAACTAGAGCTTAACGTGTGGGTTAACGTCAAGGAAAATAAGCAAGGGCCTAGCATACATTGGAAATAGTTGAAGGAAAACACTTATGTTTTCTTGGACCACTTGATAATGGGCACTTCCATCGCAAAGTGATTTGGTGTTAGCCAAGTGGAGCTAGAGTCGCCCATTGGACTTCCTAAGGGGTTAGATTATGCAAAATTGGGCTAGCTAGCTCGGGGATCGCCAAACATTGGAACATGGCCCAAAGACTCCTCCTCATTGCCTAGTTTCATGCCTCCGTAATGTGGACACTGGAAATTTTGGTGAGCTAAGGGACCACTTGGCGAGCTAAAGCGTGCAGATCTGCAAATTCTAAGTAGGAGACTTAAGGATCTGTTATTATTTTCCCTAAATCGAGACTAAATTGTTTTACTTTTTCCCTAGTAAATCATATAAAATTTTAATGCTCAAATTTCCCCCAATTAAGTCATTTTCCCTTGAATCCAAAAGAAAAACCCCAAACTTCATCCTCTTTAAAGGAAATTCTCTCTTAAGAACTTCAAGGAAGAAGAACAAGAAGAAGGAAGAAGGAAAAAGGAAGAAGGTGGAGCTAGGTTTAAAAATGAAATTTTTTCATACCAATTTCATTGGAATTCATAGCAAAGGTATAGTAGTCCTTATTCCATGGATAGTCCATGTAGTTCCGTCAAAACCTCAATTTCAAAGATAGAAATTTCCCCAAAAGCTAGAGTTTGTCTCTAAGTTATGGGTTCACTTCAAAAATGATTTTAATGTTCAAATTAGTTTGTATTATAATTGAATTGATGTTATATTATGGTTTTATGCTGAATTCCCAAAGAACCCATGTGAACCCATGTAAACCCCGTATTACTCAATTATGATCTTGTGATGTGGGTTTGTTGATTATAGAAGAATATTATGAAATTTTGCTTGTAGTGGTTGAGTTATTGAATCATGATAATATCCATATATAATGTAGTAATTCGTGATGTGTTGATGGAGTGTGATCTATGGTCCTTGAAGGGAAAAATATGCGAATTATGCATGACTATGAGAATTATGTATATAAACTTTATGAACACTTTGAGAGTAAAGTGAATATGATTATGATTTAGTGTTATAGTGTTGGAGGTTATTCTCATGTACATACCTATGTATAAATATGTTATGATGTGAAATTTTTTCTCACAATATAATGATTCTAAGGTTGAAAGGCTATTCTCACCTATTGAATCTATGAGCTAATAGGAGTTATATTGGATTGAGTGTGAAGAAATACTTCTATAATTATGAACTGAAACCAAGACTTAATATGAACTCAACGGGAATTATGCTTAGCACCGATTCGATAGTGATATGTGATGGAAGACCAAACGATCGTAGAGACCGATTTTCTCGAAGCAATATCATGGGATGGAAGCCCTCACGATAGTAGAGACGAGGTTTTCTAATAGAAATCCCCTTATCCCATAAACTATGTGTCCTTATAGGTCTTTAGCTAGTGGATCTACCTAAGATAAGAGTATGGTTTTACCTTAGGCAAGTAGAACAACCCCTTTTCGGTGTGGGGTAGACATCAGATTCCATGTTAAGATCACATGGTCTATGTCGGTTAAGGCTAATCTCCCTTTATGATAGTATGAATAAGAATATGAAATATGAACTATAGTTACTCAAGAAGCCTTACTTAGTATGGGTGGGATTCTGAGATCTTATTCATGCATTGCACAAGTATGCTTTGAGGGTAATTATGGTATGTTCCTTTCATGGTATGATGATTTATGATTTGGTTACACTTGTGATTATGCTTTTCCATTATCTTCAAAATGATGCTTTAACTTAGTAAATTGAATGCATGCTACTAAAATGCCCCATTTAGCATGTTATCATGATCTTGTGCACTATCATTCTTTGTCCATTTTATACTAACCTATATTTTCCTATATTTCCCCCAAGTGTAGGTCCGGGTTATCATTTTGTTATAGCTTGGATTTGACTATTTTCCTTTCTTGTGGTGAGTCCTCATGAGTCGAGGACGGATCTTTTACTTTGAGTTTCATTTATAATATTTTATTTTTGGACTATGTTTTATGGGTTATTTCCCTTTACATTTGAACTATTGTAATAGATATCTAATTGAGACAAGTCTAGACATCCACTTTCCTTTATAAATGTTTTTGGACTTGAACATGTTTTTACTCTTATTATTCTAATGCTTTATGTTATGATATGCTAAGTGGCTTACATGGTGCTTTCGAGGTTCTATGTGCCTTGCTACATCTAGGGGGTATCCTTGGGTCATTCAAATTATATAATTAAGAGGTGTGATTATTCCCCTGATTGAGAATGTGACCCATACAGAGTTTAGACAGGCTTTTGAAATGTTTCCTCAAGTTGTGACGGCTGAAGCCTATAGAGAAGTTGTAGCTATGGTCAATCCTGATATGAATTTCATGGATTCTAGATTGAGGATTTTGAAAGAATGAGCCCTCCCGAGTTTCATGGTTCCGAAGTGGGAGATACGCCACCTCAACTCACACTTGAAAATCCATCTCAAGGGATTGCTACTAGTCATCCCGCCTCAACTGAAGGAGGAGCATCCATCCAAATCAATATCCAACCGGTGCTTAGAATTATTCGCCAAGGAGTATTTATACATTCATTAATTTTATTAATTAGTATGGGATAAAATATTTCTACTAGATACCCCACCTAAACTCACGGTTGAGTACCCATATCAAACCCAACATTCATCATTCGTTGGAAAGATCAAAAGGAATATTGATATTGTTACTAGACACTCCGCCTCAACTCATAGTTCATAATCCATCTCAAATCCCACATCCATTCATTAGGAAGGGATATAGAGATTACTACTAGAAACCCGCCTTAACTCTCCCTTGAGTATCCATATCCTATTCCACGTTCATTCATTCATTCATTAGTGTATAATTCTTAATAGTCCTTCAATTAACACTTCTCCATTAACATTATTATAGAATTTCATTCATCATTCATGAGTGTGTGTGAATAGACTTTTACCTAATCATCATTGTTCACAATTGTTAACAGAGAGATAACATTCAATCCTAACACAAGTAGTTTCTAAACATCATATAATTTATTCATTTTGATCACACACATACTTCACATCTCAACACATTGACATTCTATACAATACCATTATTCTATCATTGGAACAACATGTATATATGCTTCAAGACATGATCACATTAACTTCATTGAATTCACATTCATATAGATAGAAAATAAGCACCGCCACCTTTCAAGTGGATCAACTTCACATTCATAATTCTAATTCAACAAGATATTGATCACAATTCGCCCTCAAGGTCTTAGATCTCAACTCACAAACACACCAATGCATAAATATAACAATAATTCTCCAATATTAGGCATAGATGATGATAGAATTCAATAATCTAAATCAATTTAGACATAATTCTATTCACATGCACTCATCATCGATAAACCTACTCCATAAAGGCATAATTAAATAATCGAGATAAATCATGGGTTTATAGAGTAATTACTTCATAAATCATCAATTAAACTTTCACACAATCATAATATTCCATTGAAAATACTTTAAAATGATTTTATGAAAGAACCCATGAGATTGAGTAAAACTTGGGTTTTTCTTGAACTTGAAAACATTGGAATTCACTCTAGGGATGGATAGTATCCCTAGATGAAGTATCACCATACCTATTATATTACAATACACGAAAAATATTTGAAAAACATTGGAATCTTGATGCCTTCAATGGACTTCTTAGACAGAAAGTAGTTTGAGAGGGAGGGGATTTGATTTGGGGTCTTCGGTTCTAATAAATTAATTGGGGGTTTAAGGACTAAAATCAATATATATAGGAGTTTAATTAGTTACCTAATCGTCCTTCCTAACCTTTTATTAAATAAGTAACTAAAACTAAGACTCCTAACTTAAAATAAAAATCCCAAAATCTGGCAGCATTCACGACTCCCCATCCACAGACCGTGGATGGGTCTAATGGAAGTGGTTTGGGTCCGTGGATTTCACCTAAGGGTCAATTTTTGAAGTCTTTTGAATGACTGATCCACGCCCATGACCCACGATCGATAGATTGATCAACTAGCCGTGAATGGTCTCGTGAACCAAACTATTTTTGACAGCTTTTGGGCATAGTTGGGGTCCTCCTCAAGGACCCCCTGTGTGATCCTTGGGGAGTTGTACCCGGACTTTGAAACCTAAACATGAAATTCTATGTACGGGAGCCATTCCTATGAGTTTTAACCCCATTACAACACTCCAAAACTCCACTACAAGACAATACAACATAATAGTTCAACTTACTAGTTTCCAAGCATTATAATAATATCTTGACGTTTAACCCCTAACTTCCTCAACCTTCACTCACGAAAACATTTACCAATGTTTAATCAAGTTTCCATCTTCAAACTCACATGTGAGTCTCCAGTTTCACCTATTAGTTTCCATTAGACTCTAGTTTGGTTTTCACTAGATTTCTGGGTTGTTACAATTTACAATTCTGTTAGGGTGATGGATGTTGAGTCCAAAACCCCTTATCTAGAGTCTGTTCATGTAGTGAAAGAGTTCCAGCAATTTCCCCCAATGATTTGCCCTGTATTTCTCACAAGCGGGAAATGATTTTGGTATTGTTTGTTAGAAAGAAGGATTGGTCTCGTATAATGTGCATTAATTATCACCAATTCAATAAAGTGACCGTCAAGAATAAATATTCCCTTTTGAGAATTGATGACTAGTTTGATCAACTTAATGGTCTAGTTATTTCTCCAAAATTGACCTTCCTTTGGGTTATCACCAATTAAGGGTGAGAGGGTTTGATATTCCAAAGGCGTCATTTAGGAACCGGTATGGTCACTATGAGTTTATGGTTTTTTCATTTGCGTTGACAGATGCCCTAGAGACATTTATGGATTTGATGAATACAACATTTAGACAATACCTTGATATGTTTCTGATTGTGTTTATCGATGATATTTTGATTTATTAATGGAGTGAGAATGCACATATGGACCATTTTACAATTGCGTTGCATGTCCTAAAGACAAATAACATTTTGTAAAGTTTAGCAAGTGTAAATTTTGGTTAAGACCTGTAACTTTCCTGGTTATTTTATTTGGGTATTAAGGTAGTTCCGAAGAAGATGGATATGATCAAGAGTTATCCTAGACCTCTAACTCCTTCTGACATTATAAGATTATTGGGTTTGGCCGGTTACTATAGGAGGTTTGTTGAGGTATTTTCTTCCATTACTTCATAATTGATGGCTTCGACTCAAATAAAGCTAAGTTTGAGTAGTTTGACGCTTGTGAGAAAAACTTCCAAAATTTGTATATAGACTTATATCCGCTTAGATTTCGACCTTAGCGTAAGGTACAAATGGTTTTGTGGTATATTGTGATGCCTCTAGAGTGGGGTTGGGATGTGTCCTTATGCAAAATGTGAAAGTGATTGACTATGATTCAAGGCAACTTAAAATACGTGCGAAGAATTATCCTACCCATGATCTTGAATTAGCGGCGGTAGTATTTTCCTTGAACATATGGAGATATTACTTGTACGGAGTCCATGTGGATGTTTTCACTAATAACAAGAGTTTTCAATATGTGTTTAGTCAAAAGTACTTGAATCTACGACAAAGAAGGTGGTTTAAAATTTTGAAGGATTATGAAATGAGTGTCCTTAACTAGTACGACAAAGCTAATGTTGTAGAGGATGTAGTAAGTAAATTTTCAATGGGTAGTTTGGCTCATGTAGAGAATGAAAATAAAGATTTGGTTTGTGAGATACATAAATTGACCACTAGTTGTCCAACTAGTGGATTCCATCAAGGGTGGTGTCATGGTCCATAATGTGTTCGAATCGTCCTTTGTGATGGATGCGATGTCTAAGCAAGATATTGATCCTATATTAGTTGAGTTGAAAGAGTCGATACTCCAGAAGTCTATTGAGGCCTTTTCCCAATAGCGAGATCGGGCACTTAGGCACCAAGGTCAATTATGAGTTCTGTATGTTGATGGTTTGAGGGAGAAATTTTAGAGGAGGCTCATAGTTTTTGGTATTCTATTGATTCGGGAGACATCAAGATGTAACGTGATCTATGGGAAGTATATTGGTGGAATGGTATGAAGAGAGATATTGCAGGATTCGTAGCCAAATGTCCTTACTGCCAACATGTCAAGGTTGAGTATGAAAGGCCGGAAGTCTTGTCCCAAAATATAAGTATTCCCACTTTTAAGTACGAAGATATGAATATGGAATTTATTGTCAGTTTTACTTGCACTCGAAGGCAACATAATTTTATTTGGGTCATTATAGACAAGATGAAAAAATCATCCCAGTTCATTACCTTCAAGGTTTCTCATTTGACAATTCCAAGTTGTATATAAGTGAGATAGTGAAGTTACATGGGGTTGTTTATTCTATTATTTAGGATCAGGGTACTCAATTTAATTCACACTTTTGGAAGTCGTTCCAAAAAGAGCTAGGTACTAATTTAAACGATACACGACTTTTCATCCCAAAATGATGGGCAAGCGGAGCATACCATCCAAAAATTTGAGGATGTGTTACAGACATGTGTTATAGATTTCAAAGGTTATTGGTATGACCACTTTCCATTGATAGAGTTCGCCTAAAATAATAGTCATCACTCCAGTATCGGTATAGCTCCCTTTGAGGCCATGTATGGTAGGAGAGATAGGTCTCTGGTTGGTTGGTTTGAGGTAGGTGAAATTGCTCTTATTGGTTCCGAATCGGTTTATGAAGCCATTGAGAAAGATCGGCTTATTAGGGAGAGGTTGAGAATGGCTCAAAGTAGATAAAAATCTTATCCCAATGTTAGAATAAGGGATCTAGAATTGAATTTAATGATTGGGTCTATTTGAAACTATCACCCATGAAGGGTGTGAAGGATTTAGAAAGAATGGAAAACTTAGTCCTCGGTATATAGGCCCATGTAAAATTTAGTAAAGTATTGGGAAGGTTGCTTATGAGTTGTATTTGCCAAATTAATTGGGTCTTATTCATTCGAAATTCTATGTGTCCATTCATAAGAAGTGTATTGAAGTAACAATATTCTTTATTCCCTTAGGGTTGGGAGTTGACGAAAGCCTTTCCTATGAACAAGTTCCAGTAGAGATCCTAGATCAGAAAGTCAAGAGATTGAGAAACAAGGATGTCACATCCGGGTTTACCCCCTAGATGTAACCGACGTCGTCTTCCTCTTTGAGGACTAAGACTAGCCTCTTAGATTACATCATCATAATCATAAGTCAAATTTAGCAGAAATTTTTAAACTTTTCATTACTTCTACTTGGCGTTTAACATAGACCTCTACATACATAGTATATATATATATCGAGTATACATAGACCCTTCATATAGGAAGGTTACATAACATTCAACTCTTATTGCACATAAGTATATACATAAGTATATATAAGATAGAACATTATATATAAGATATAACATAGTCTTCAAAGTTTGTCTCATGTCATAACCATACAACACGATTAGAAATTTGGGCATAGCCCATACATAAATGTAAACAAAACCACCTATATGCTTATACAATCCATACTCAAGTGAAAACAAATAGAATATAAGAGTATTAGAATTAAACAAATACATAAGCTCGATATTAGCATCGCCCTCGGAAAATGAGGACCAACCCTACTTGGAAGGTCAAAGGATCCAATTATTCTTCAAGTTGCCTTCCGAACACTTCAACAACCGGAACTTAAAATGTTGGGGAAAAAGGAAGAAATGTACGCCACTTGTACTAAGTATGAGGCCATATGCACATATAAGATCAAATCATGTTAAAAGGGACATTTTATTTAAACATGCTGCTTTATTCTTTGAAAAACCTTATGCATCGTCAAGGAAAACATACAACTCAAGAGTGGCATATTCATCAAGTCAAATAAATTAACATAGTTTAACTCATTATCTAATATAACTCTATCATCAAGTAATTACATCACAAGCACGGATAAGAGTTCATCATATCACAGTAAAGCAAGACTACTACTCATGAATCCTCATGAAGCCAACAAGTGCAATAACCAAGCAAAGCCCCATAACTTTACCCAATCAAGTGACCCAACAAGAATCATGGTTAATATTAATCTTCACATAACATAAGCCTTTAAGGATATACAACATCATAGTTTTAACAACATAGACCAATTACATGTTCATAAGAGTATCAATCACCATATAGTATCATTTACATGTAAAGTCATCATACTAGCATCTTTTGCATTCATTATCCTATACATACATAATATGAACATTCTAAAGCTTCCATCAATGTAAAATAGTGCAAAGCATAGGTAGAGTCCCCTACCCCTACCAAGGCTAAGTCAAGCCTCTCAAGTCATCTTAGTTAGTTTATCTTTATTTGTTCATTTTTAATTTAGAGAACACTTGACTTAGCCGACATAGACCAAAAGATCTAAGTGTGAAATACGAGGTTGTAAAAACTTACACCGATGGAAGATGGTCTACCGGCCAAAGTAAAATCAAACATAAACATAGCTTTCTAGGTGGATCCTCTAGCTAGTCTTCCTATGGGGGCAACATAGTTCAAGAACTAAGAGATAAGTATAATCCCTCTACATATCATATGGCAATTGGGGACTCCTCTCATGGGAATCCATTGGACGAGTATCCCTCTTTGGGGAGTCAACACCACGTTTAGAACAATAGGGTGATTCTTCCTCTATAGGAAGTCATCACCTCCCATTGTCAAGTTCACTCAATGATAAGATAAGTCCCTTTATTGAAATGTCATTAAAAATTTATATATCAATCATAGCTTAGTTTAGGTCATAGGGTCTACACCTTGTATAATCATCAATATGAATAGCTCAATAAGAATTGCATGAGTATAAGTCCTTTCATTACAATACATATAAGTTAGTTTAGCACATTAGCATACCTTTACAATAATAAGGCACATTGATACTCATCACCATCCTTATAATACATATACCTTAATCAACCTCACAGCAGTCAAGACATTTCAATTCAACATCATACCACCCTATCAATCCTAATACACGACTTACTCCAATATAACATCATTAATTAATCACAATTAACGACAATTTAAAGTAAAGGATAGAGATCATAAGACTTACCAAGTCTCCTTCATAGTTCATCATAAAGTCGTTACCATAAAACCTTAAACCCAATTTTGGGTATAGAACATCATAATTCAATAATCAACATGATAACAAAGCTAGGAGAATCACGATATCACAATTCTCTACTAGATCATAGCGTAAGATAAGCTACATAGGTCAATTCACTTCCTAACCTAGATCATCATCTCAAGAACTAGCATAAAGAACTACAAATCACTCCAACTTGTTAATGATTAATATAGCAACTTCAATTAATGGAAATTCAACCAATAACCAAGTCAATTGAACAAATTTCATCTTAATTCATGTCAATATCAAAAACCTAGGGTTAAGAGTTAAGGATCTTCATCTAAAAACTAAACCAAATAATCATGATATACCGTAATTAAGTCAGAATACATGTTAATCTATTCATATTATCCAATAGAGAACATAAAAAAAAAATTCATAACCTAATTTTCTAGATTGAGAAGAACCTAAATGGAAACCCAACTTTTGAAAATACTTTGAAAGAACCCTTTAGGAAAGAGGTCTCAAAGGTGAATTACATCCCATACCTCAACGTTTGAGGAAGATTTGATGGTGTAAAATCGTCCCTTAATAGACCCAAATCCCTCCCCTAGCTAGCCTTCAATGGTGTCTCCCAATAGAGAGAGAAAGAAGAGAGAAGGAAGAGGATTTGTTTTGTGAGTTATGTTTAGTCTAATGAGGGTTGGGGTCTTTATATAGGGGGTTAATTAACTTAATCAGACTCCATTAAACCCCTAATTAACACCCTAAACCCTTGGATAATTAAACAAAACTAAGTTAAAATGTTCAAGAAATTTGACCCTCACGGACGAGACCCCGATCGATGGTCCGTCTATGAGTCGACGTTAACTATGCCCTTCAGTGCTGCACATCCGTCATTCTTATAAGAGAGTATGAAATTGAGCTTCTTCAACAGAAAGTCTAAGTGTTGGTCGACGGTTGGAAACGAAGCGCCATTGATCCACACACGGATCGTCGACTATGTCTCGTGGTTACACACAACCTAGGCAGTGTTGACACCAACATGCAAGGGTCCTCCTCAAGGTCCCTTGGTTGGTCCTTAGGGAGTCTTAACCGGACATTTCGACCATGAATAAACTTAAACACCTCTTAACTACCCTTCCACCAACATTCATGGATTTCCAACTCCTAAAAGCTCGTCAAATAGGCTTAGGCACACTAGTACATCCTAGAATTATTTTCTGGACGTCATGGACATTTTGGTTCCTAAACTTCCTAAATGACCTATATTCATTAGAATAGGCTGTAAAACAGTGCTTAGACTTCATGATACTTATGTTAGGATTTTAAACACGTTTTGTATTTTCAAAGTGTTACATTAACTCCCCTTAGGAACATTCGTCCATGAATGACCCTAAACATCTTTAGAAGGAAGGAATAGAGTCAAAACTAGCATAGCAACCAACAAAAATACATAATAACATCAATCATATCACTTACACAAGGAAATTTAAAACTTCAATTACCACAGATAAGGTTCAACATTACATTATGAGGAATATCCTTCTCACAACAACAACATGAACTCAACATGGTTTACATGAGTCAATTATGCCAAAGTTTAATTTTCCACATGCTACATATCATTGCATAAAGATTCGTCATATCAAAATGCACAAGATAACTCAAACAAGCCAAAGAGCCAAATTTCAAGTTCAAATGTTACACTTCATGTAAATCACTATAAAGCTACTCAAAATTGCACATTTTGCAAGACTTCACCAAAAAGTAAAGCAACTTCAATTTTTAGTCATTATTTTCATTAAGAAGTACTAACCTTAGTTATCAAATAGATGAGGGAAACGGGACTTCATGTCGGCCTCGGCCTCCCATGTCGCACCCTCAACTAGGTTATTCTTCCACAACACCTTTATGGAAGCAACCTCTTTATTTCTTGACTTCTTGAATTGACTATCAAGAATTTGAACCGGACTTCCTCATAAGAGAGGTTATCCTTAACACCAAGACCCTCAATAAGAAGAATAGACTCGGGATCACCAATACACTTTTTAAGCATGAAAACATGGAAACTGGATGAACTGATGCCAATTCACTAGGAAGTTTCAATTCATAGACAACCTTACCAACCCTCTGCAAGATTTCATATGGACCCACATAACGAGGCCTCAATTTTCCTTTCTTTCCAAAACCTTACCACCCTTTTCATTGGTGAAATTTTCAAATACACCTTATCATCTTCTTTAAACTCCAAATCCCTTCTCCTATGATCGGTATAAAAGTTTTGCTAACTATAGGCCGTTTGCAACTGGTTTTTTATGATATGAACTTTCTCCAAAGTCTTATAAACCAAATCAAGACCAAGAAGGGAAGACTTTCCCACTTCAAACCATCAAATCGGAGACCAACACCTCCTACCATACATAGCTTCATCAGGAGCCATTGAAATGGATGAATTAAAATTATTATTATAATCAAACTGAACCAAAGGCAAATGCTTATCCCAATTTCCCTTGAAATGAATAATACAAGACCTAATCATATCCTCAAGGGTTTGAATAGTACGTTTCGCCTGATCATCCATTTGGAGATGAAAAGCAATACTTAACTTCACCTTAGTACCCAACCCTTTTTGGAATGACCTCCAAAACCTAAAGGTGAATTGTGCACTCCGATACGATATGATGGATAATGGAATACCCTGACGAAACAAAATCTCATCTATGAAGATCCTAGAATAATCTTCGGCCGAATAAGTAGACTTGACGGGAATAAAGTGAGCGGACTTGGTCAACCTTTCCACAACCACCCATATAGAGTCATATTGCCTTTGAGTCCAAGGTAAACCCAGTACAAAATCCATATTGATGTCTTCCAACTTCCAAGTAGGAACTTAAATTTCTTGTAGTAAGCCACCCGACTTTTTGATGTTCGACTTTAATTGTTGGAAATTTGAACACTTAGCAACAAATTCTGCTATGTCCTTCTTCATACCTTCCTACCAATATACTTCCCTAAGGTCATGGTACATTTTCGTCGAACCCGAATGAATGGAGTAGAGTGGGAACCATGGGCTTCCTCAAGGATCCGGTTCCTCAACTCATCTACCTTGAAAACACATAATCTTCATTGGTACCTTAAAATGCACCCCCTCCAAGGAGAATGCCTCGTTAAGCTTGCGAAGGACCGATTGCTTCAACTCAATCAATAAATTCTCAAGGTGTTGTTTGGATTTCACCTCAACTACCAATGATGTCTTCGTGTTGTGATGAACCATGAATCCACCACTCGGTGAATCATCCAACTTCACACCCAACCTAGCCAAACTATGAACATCCTTCACTAGGTCTTTCTTGGCTTCTTCTATGTGAGATACGCTACCCATTGTCATACGACTTAGGGCATCCACAACCACATTGGCCTTGCCAGGGTGATAGAGGACACTCATGTCATAATATTTAAGCAATTATAACCACCTTCTTTGTCGTAGATCAAAATCCTTTTGGGTAAACACATATTGGAGACTCTTATGGTCGGTATAGACATCAGCATGGACACCATACAAGTAATGCCTCGATAATTTCAAGGGAAAAACCACGGCCGCTAACTTAAGGTCATGAGTTGGATAGTTTCTCTCATGTACCTTAAGTTTCCTAGAAGCATAGGCTATCACTTTCCTATGTTGCCTAAGCACACACCCCTAATCCATTCGGAATGCATCATAATACACACCAAAACCCTTTGTACCCTCCGGTTAGGTCAACACCGGAGAGGAAGTAATCCTATCTTTAAACATTTAAAAACTTCTCTTACATGCCTCCGACCACTAAAATTTCTTACTCTTTTGGGTCAAAGTAGTCAGGGAGATGCATTGGACGCAAAACCCTCCATAAACTTCTGATAACAACCTCTAAACCCAAGAAACTCCTAATATCTATTGGATTCAAAGATCTAGGACAAATGTCCACCACTTACGTTTTTCTTGGATCAACCTCAACTCCCTCACTAGAGATGATATGACCAAGAAATGTGGCTGACCTCAACAAAAACTCACATTTGCTACACTTGGGAAACAATTGACGTTCTTTAAGTACTTACAACACTACCCTCAAATGGTTCATGTGCTCACCCTCATTTTTCAAATATACCAAGATGTCGTCAAGGAAGGGAATGACAAATAAATCTAGGTTATTTCAACATACCCTATTCATTAGGTCCATAAACGCTGCCGGAGCATTAGTGATACCAAAGGACATTACTAAGAACTCATAATGACCATATCTAGTCCGGAATACCATCTTTGGTATATCCTCACCTCTCACCCCAAGTTGGTGACACCCTGACCACAAGTCAATCTTATAAAAGTAGCTTGCCCCTTGGAGTTGATCAAACAACTCGTCAATCCGAGGGAGAGGATACTTGTTCTTGATTGTGACTTTTTTGAGTTGGCGGTAATCAATACACATTCTTAAAGACATATCCTTATTCTTCACAAACAAAACCGGAGCACCCCATGGAGAAATTGTAGGTCATATGAAGTCTTTGTCTAGTAAATCTTTGAGTTGTGCCTTCAACTCTTTCAATTTGGCTGGAGGCATCCGGTAAGGAGGAATTGAAATGGGATTTGTATCTAGTAGCAAATAAATACCAAAATGAATTTCCCATTTAGGAGGAATACCGGGAAGGTTATTAGGAATGACCTCCGGAAATTCACTCACTATGGGAACCTACTCAATAGGAGGAATTTCAGAGCTTAGATCTTGGACTCTTACAATATGGTATAGACAACCTTTAGAGATCATTTTGCATGCTTTTAGACAAGAGATGATACGACCTCTAGGAAAGAGTTTCCACCTTTCACTCTACAAGGGGTTCATTTGGAAAGTTAAACTTCATCACTCTTGTCCTACAATCAATAGAGGCAAAAACAAGCATGCAACCAATCTGTATCCAATATAATATCAAAATCAAGCATATTTAGTTCTACTAGTTCAACATAAGAATCTCTATTAGGCAACGTTATAGGACAATTTCTATACACCCTTTTTGCAATAACCGACTCACCCACCGGAGTAGACACTTTAAAAGGTTCATGCAAAATATCAGGTACAATATCAAACTTTTTGGCTACTCGAGGGGTAATAAATGATAAAGTATCATTAGTATCAAGCAAGGCATATACATCAACAGAGAAGACTTTCAACATACCAGTCACCACGTCGGGAGAAGTCTCTTGCTCACCCCTAGAGCGGAGAGCATAGAAACGGTTCTTCTTCGGAGCCTCATTTGAATAACTTGCTTGAGCTTGATAAGTGGCTAACTCGGCCTTTTCACTTGTGCACAACCCCATAGCCAAGAGTATCTTATAGAATTCATCGATGAACTCTTTGGGGTCTTCTTCAACCTTAGACCCATAGAAAGTAGAAGGTTTCATCCGAGAGAAGTCCCTTAGACGGGAAGCCATCATAGTAACTTGTTGATGATGATAGGGTACAACCTTCCGATTTGCTTGGGCCGTCATATCTTGGGCTTGAATAGTGGAGGCTTGAGCCAATTGGATGAGGGAATACCTTATATCACCACCCGTCAAGGGTGGAGGATGGACCGGAGCTTGATCCATATTAGCATCTTGTTCAATATTAGCATCCTGCATTGGCGATTCCCTCTTCAAGTCTTTGTGCCGCACTCCTTCGAGTGTTCATTACTCCTATAATCAAAACATTGGGATTAGATGCAAAAGCGCACTATAAGTATACTCTAATGGCACGATATAAGATTTCCAAGAAAATGAGAGTTTCCTAGGCATCATGTAGGTTCCCATCCATAAGTGTGGCACACTTCACAATTATGAACATGAACTTGAATTGAAGTTGTTGAGAGAGACATTGACTCTAAGATAATTCAACCTCATGCTCTGGTACGAAGTTTGTCACATCCGGGTTTATCCCCTAGACCTTACCGGCATCGTCATCCTTTTTGAAGACTAAGACTAGACACTTAGCTTATTACATCATCACAATCATAAGTCGAATTTAGTGGATATTTTGGAACTTTTTGAGTAAACATAGACACTTCGTGTAGGCAGGTTACATAGCCTTTTACTTTTATTGCACATAAGTATATATAAGATAGAACATAGTATTCAAATATTGTCTCATCTCATAACTATCTAACACGATTAGAAATTTGGGTATAACCCATACATCAATATAAAGAAAGCCACATATATGCTTATACAATCCGTACGCAAATGAAAAGAGATAGAATATAAGAGTCTTATAACTAAAAAACAACATAAGCTCGATATTGGCATCGCCCTCAGAAAATGAGGACCTACCCTACTTGGATAATCAAAGGATCCAAGTCTTCTTCAAGTCGCCTTTCGAAACACTTCAATGACCGGAACCTAAAATTTTGGGGAAATATAAAGAAATGGAGCTAGTATGCCACTTGAACTAAGTATGAGGCCATGTGCAAATATATGCTAAAATCATGTTAAAAGGGACATTTAATTAAAACATGCAACTTTATTCTTTGAAAAACCTTATACATGATCAAGGAAAACATACAACTCAAGAATGACATGTTCATCAAGTCAAAGCAAATAACATACTTGTCAACATAATTTAACTCATGATCTAATCTAAATCTATCATCAAGTAATTACATCACAAGCATGGATAAAAGTTCATCATATCACAGTAAAGCAAGACTATTACCTATAAATCCTCATAAAGTCAACAAGTGCAATAACTAAGGAAAGCCCATAACCTAATTCAATCAAGTGACCCAACAATAATCATGGTTAATATTCAACTTCACATAACATAAACTTTTAAGGATATACATCATCATACTATTAACAACATAGACCAATTACATGTTCATAAGTGTATCAATCACCATATAGTATCATTTACATGTAAAGTCATCATACTAGCATCTTTTGCATTCATTATTTTATACATACATAATATCAACCTTCTAAAGCTTCCATCAAGGTAAACTAGTGCAAGGCATAGATAGAGTCCCATAACCCTACCTAGGCTAAGTCAAACCTCTCAAGTCACCTTAGTTAGTTTATCTTCATTTGTTCATTTTTAAGTTAGGGAACACTTGCCTTAGCCAACATACACCACAAGAGCTAAGTGTGGCATAGGGTGTTGTAAAACCTAACAACGATGGAAGGTGGTCTACCGGCCAAAGTAAAACCAAACATAAACATAGCTTTCTAGATGGATCCACTAGCTAGTCTTCCTATAGAGGCAAGCTAGTTCAAGAACTAAGAGATAGGTATAATCCCTCTACATACAATTTGGAAATTGGGGCCTCCTCTCATGGGAATCCATTGGATGAGTATCCTTCTTTGGGGAGTCAACACCACGTTTAGAACTATAGGGTGAATTTTACTCTAGGGGAAGTCATCACCTCCCATTGATAATTTCACTCGGTGATAAACTAAGTCCCTTTATTGAAATGTCTTTAAAAATTTAATTATCAATCATAGCTTAATTTAGGTCATAGGGTCTACCCCTTGCATAATCATCATCATCAATAGCTCAATAATATTTGCATGAGTATAAATCCTTTCAGTAAAATTCATATAAGTGAGGTTAGCACATTAGTATACTCATACCATAATAAGGCACACTGCTAGTCATTACCAACCTTATAACACATATACCTTAATCAACCTCACAACATAGTCAAGACGTTTCAATTCAACATCATTCCACCCTGTCAATCCTAATACAATGCCTACTCCAATATAACATCATGACTTAATCACAATTAACCACAATTTGGAGTAAAGGATAGAGATCATAAGACTTACAAAGTCTCCTTCATAGTTCTTCATCATGGCCTTACCAGAAACCCTCAATTCAACCCAATTTTGGGTATACAACATCATAATTCAATAATCGACATGATAACAAAGCTAGGAGAATCACTATATCACAATTCACTACTTGATAATATCTTGAGATAAGCTACTTAGGTCAATTCACTTCCTAACCTAGATCATCATCTCAATAATTAACATTGAAGACTACAAATCGCTTAAACTTGTTCATGATTAATGTAACAACATCAATTAATGGTAATTCAACCAATAACCAAGTCAATTGAACCGATTTCAACTTAATTCATGTCAACATCAAACCTAGAGTTAAAGGTTAAGGATCATCATCTACAAACTAAACCAGATCATTAAGATTTACCATAATTAAGTTATACTACATGTTTATCTATTTATAGTATCCAATAGAGTACGTAAACAAATTAATTCATAACCTAATTTTCTAGATTAAGAAGAACCCACATGAAAACCCAACTTTTGAAAATACTTTGAGGGAACGCTTTGAGGAAAGAGGCCTCAAAGGTGAAGTAGATCCCATACCTCAACGTTTTATGAAGATTTTATGGTGAAATCGTCCCTTAACATCCCCTAAATCACTCTCCTAGCTAGCCTTCAATGGTGTCTCCCAATAGAGAGAGAAAGAAGAGAGAAGGAAGAGGATTTGTTTTGTGAGTTATGTTTAGTTTAATGAGGGTTGGGGTATTTATATGAGGGGTTAATTAACTTAATCAAACTCTCTTAAACCCCTAATTAATCACCAAAACCCATAACTAATTAAATGAAACTAAGTTAAAATGTGCAGGAAATTTGACCCTCACAGACGAGACCCCGATCGACGGTCCATCTATGAGTCGACGGTCATTGTTCCCTTCCGTACTTCACATCCGTCATTCTTATCAGAGACTATGCAATTGGGGTTCTTCAACAAAAAGTGTAAGTGCTGGTTGGCACTTGGAAATGAAGCACCATCGATCCACACACGGATCGTCGACTGTTTCTTATGGTTACACACTGCCTAGGCAGTGTTGACACCAACGTGCAAGGGTCCTCCTCAATGGCCCTTGGTTGGTATTTTGGGAGTCGTACCCAGACTTTTTGAACATGAATTAATTTAACACCTCTTAACTACCCTTCCATCAATTTTCATGGATTTCTGACTCCTAAGAGCTCATCAAATAGGCTAAGGCACGCTAGTAAATCCTAGAACTAGTTTTTGGATGTTGTAGACGTTCTTGGATGTTTTGTTTCCTAAACTTCCTAAATGACCTATATTCATTAAAATAGGCCATAAAACAGTGTTTAGAACTCATGATACTTATGTTAGTCTTTTAGACACGTTTTAGATTTTCGAAGTGTTACAAAGGAAATAGCTTTCGTGAAGGTATTATGGCGAAATCATTTAGTTGAGGGTACTACTTGGGAGGACGAGGACAATATGGAGTCTCGATATCCTCAGTTCTTTCCTTATACTTCTATTCAAGCTTGAGGTAATTATTTCCTCTTATGTTTTAGTATTTTATGTCATGTGTGTTATATGAGCCTTTCCATGATTTCCTTATATTATGCATGTTCTTGATAAAATTCATGTTTATTAAGAAAATGAGTTTTTATGATTGATTTTCCTCATGTTGTTGATCATTAAGTATGAGTTCCTATTTTATTTCATGAGACGAGATGATAAACATGCTTTAGTATGGTTTTGAGAGTAATTTCATATTGCCTTCATGAAAGTGTGTTGAGCATGGTTTTAGTGTAGAATCTAGTTCCTTCTATGAATATGATAAGTATCGAGTTTCATGCATAATGAGTTGTTATATGTAGTTCCTACTTCCTCGTGTTGCATTGATAATTTTTTAAATAGAGTTGAAGTTTCCTCCTTTTAATTGCACCTTATTTTTTTATTATGAATGCATGATGGGCTGGTAGTTTTTAGTCTTTATCTATGTAAGGATTCTAGATCTTCATTCGATAATGAAGGTTCCCAAGTGGGAGATATTGTAACACCCCATACACTAGTGGGCTAAACTAGACCTAAACGCGTGGGTCAACGTTAAGGAAAATGGAAAGGGACTATCATACATTGTAAATAGTTGAAGGAAAAAACATATGTTTCCTTGACCCACTTGGTGATAAGAAGTACCATCGCTAAATTGACATAACGGTTAGCCACGTGGAATTAGAGTCCATTGGACTGCCTACGGGGCAAATATTCTGGAAAAATTGGGTGAGCTAGGTCGGGGCTTGCCAATTATGTTGGCGCATCACCCAAAGGCTCCTTCTAATTGCATAGTGGTATGCTTCCTAAATTTTTACTGGAAATTTTGGTGAGCCAAAGTACCACTTGGTGAGTTGCCAAGTTCCCTTGGCGAACTAAAGCGTACAGATATGCAACTACTAAGTGGGAGTCTTAGGGGTCTTTTGTTAGTTTCCCTAAATCAATACTACATCATTTTACTCTTTCCCTAGTGAAGTAAAAAATCTTTTTATGCTTAAACGTCCCCCAATGAAGTCATTTTCCCTATAATCCAAAAGAAAATACAAAACTTTTCCAAAGGAAATTCTCTCTCTAGAACTTTAAGGAAGAAGAATAAGGAAGAAGGTTGAGCTAGGGTTGAAAAAGCAATGTTTTCATAATAATTTCAGTGAGATTCATAGATAATGTATGGTAGTCATTCAACCAAGGATAGAATTTATCCATGGAATCTCTTCAAAACCCCAATTTCGAAGATATAAATTTCCCCAAATTATGATTAAATTGATGTTATATTATGTTTTTTATGTTAGATTCCCCAAGAAATCATGAAAACCTCATATTACTCAATTATGATCTTGGGGTGAGTGTTTATTGATTATAGAAGAATATTATGAAATTTTGCTTGTAATAGTTGAGTTAATTGAATCATGTTAATATCTATGTATAGGGTAGTTATTTTAGGTGTGTAGATGGAGTGTGATATATGGTCCTTGAAGGGAATTGCATCAGAATTGTGCATGATTATGAGAATTAAGTATATATGCTTTATGAACACATTGAGAATAAAAAGAATATCATTATGAGCTAGTGTTGTGTTGTTGGAGGTTATCCTCATGTACACACTTATGTATCAATATGTTATGATGTAAAAGGTTTTCTCACAATATGATTATTCTAATGTTAATCGACTATTCTCACCTATTGAATCTATAAGCTATAGTAGGTTTAATGTTGGATTGAGTGTTAAGACATTCTTCCATAATTATGACCTTAAGTCAATACTTAATACTAAATGGGAATTATGTTGATAATAGACTGGATAATGATATTTGATGGAAGCCCTCACGATAGTACATGCGGGGTTTCTAGGAGCAATCTCTTGGGATGGAAGCCCTCAGGATTGTAGAGGCCATGGTTTCTAGTAGCGATCTCCTTATCCCATAAACTATGTGCCCACATAGGTCTTAGATAGTGGATCCATATAAGCTAATAGTATGGTTCTACCTTAGTCAAATATGACAACCCCTTTTTTGAGTGTGGGGCAGACACTAGCTTCCATGTTGATCTCACATGGTCTATGTTGGTTAATGCTAATCTCCCTTTATGATAGTATGAACAAGAATATGAAATATGAACTATAGTTATGTAACAGCCTGGAAATTCTCTGAGTAGACTGGAGACCCACATAATGAATAATAATGATACTAGACCTAAATAAGTGTAATTAACTTTATTGGGAAGTATTAGAGCCTAAACGTCAAGAAACGACCATGACGTCAGGAAACTAGTGAAATTGAACTAGTAGACGTCCTTAGGTCTTGCGAAGGTTTGGGAGTGTCGTATGGAAGGTAAAACTTGTAAAAATACTTTAAATAGGTAATATACTATTTTAAGGGTCAAAAATTCAACGTTCGACTCCCAAGAACCCCTTAGGGGTCCTTATGGAGGACCCAACTATTGGTCATCAAGGTGCCCAAGGTAGCCAACTTTTGTAAATGGCTGAAACATGTCCGCGTTGGGACTAGGTTCACCATTGAACGAGAATGTTGGTCCACATCTCGAAAGTGTCGCAGACTCTATTATCTGAAAATTTCATTTTGGAAATATTTTGGGAATAGCTCTGCGACACAGACTTGTTCCGCGATGAAAACTCTAAAAATTAAAGACAAGTTTGATTTCATTAAAAGGTCTAATAAGTGAGAGTTATTTTGGTTATTTTAGGGTATGGTTATGTATTGATTTTAATTCATTTTTACCTTAATTTTACCCATCCAAATCAAATCCCCAAAGTGAAACCCAAATTGCTCTCACCTCTCTCTAGATTTTCTCTCCCCTCAAAGCTCCATTGAAGAAATTTGGAGCTTAAAAAAGAAGAACAATTCTCCATGTTTTCTACTCAAGTTCATGGCTAAAGTCTTCATTAAGGTATGTGTTATTTCACTCTTGGGATTCCTTTCCCCAAGAGGTCTATCTAAAGGTGTTCTCAAAATCCCCAAAATGTAGGGTTTTTCTCTACACATGAGTCTTCTTTGAAAAAACAAAATTATAATCAATTGTGATGAATTATGAACAATTGAAATTTTCAAATATATAATGATGGTTTATTGTTGTATTCACTTTAGATTTCCTTGGACACATGTTCTTCCTCAAATTTCCTGAAGTCTTGGATTTAATGTGGTGAATTGTTGAAGGTGATGAATATGTCAATTGTTTACATTGATGTTAGTGATGAAATTACTTCATGAATTACCTTGTTTTATGCATTGTTTATGAATTCTTGGGTGATTGAAGTACGAAGTTACATGAAGGGCAAAAACGTATGATTGTTGGTTCTTTGTTGGACTCAATTATGAAAGGTGAATTACATAGATAGTAATGACTCTATGTCTAATGTGTTGTTAAGGTGTAGATAAAAAGTATCTCCTCATCCTTAAACCTATACACTTGAATTAGCTATGAATCATGTATATATGACATGATATGATTACTATATGATTGAAAGGTAGTTCTCATGATTATAATGAATTGCTATAGTTAAAAGTTTTCTCACTTTCTAATGTTCCTAAAGTAAAAGGATTGTTATCACTTATGAACATTGATAAGCTAAAGTTGAAGGCTAATGTGAACTTCTGTGATGACTGAATATGATTACTAAAGGGAATAGATGCTTAGCACCGAAAGGGCATGTAAATGAGATGGAGGTCTCACATTTAGTATGTTTGTCTTCCCACATGGGTTTCCTCACGTTTAGCAAGTCGGGATTTCCCAAGATATATATTGTCTCATGAGATGGAAACCTCAACATTTAGTAAGTTAGGGTTTCTAGTAACAATCTCTTTAACCCTTAACTATGTGCCCACATAGGACTCTAGCTTAATGGATACATCTACATAGCAATGTAGGAAAGGTTATGCAAATGTTAACAATATCTTTTTGGTGTGGGAGTAGAACACCAGATTCCATGTAGATCTCATGGTCTCATGTCAGTTATTGCAACCTCTTTACCTAATGTATAAGTAAATGAATAAAGTAAATGTATGAAAACTCCCACTAGCGCTTTCTTTAGGGTTTCTACATAGTGTGAAGGAGGGTATAGGGCATCTCTTACACATTGCACTTGTGGGATAAGAAGAGATGGTTCTAGTCATGTTCTTTTATGATTATGTTGACTATGACTTATGTTATTAAGCTATGTATGATCATTCTGAACAAAGCATGTCATCATGAAATATGAGATTGCGAATGCATTTATGAAGTAGGTTGGTTAGTGTGTTACATAGCTTTTGCAGGTTTATGGGATCCTATTCTTTGCATTGCACAAGTATTGCTTGGGTTATTTACATGATGGGTTGATATTATGTTGGGTTGGCTTATGATGCTTACTATGTTCATGTTGGGTTTAATTGATAAAAAGCATGTTTTGACTAAAATGTCCTTTTATACATGCATTGATGATTTTCATGCACGGTAGACATAGTTACTACGAGTGATGTACTGACCTATATTTTCTTCCCCTTTTCAAAACAATTTAGGTTTGGGCCGTTAAGGATTTCAAGGCCACTTCTCAAAACACTTGGACTTTTTTATCCCAGTTGTTAAGTCCTCAAATACGAGGACAGGACCCTATATTCTAGCTTTCTAGTTTTGTATTGTTGAAAGACTATTGTACTATTAAAATTTTAGACGTCTCATTCATGTAAGAGTTAAGTTCCAATTTTTCTATTCCCTTATGTCTAGATGGTACAATGTGACAAAGTTAGACTCTATTTTCCTTATATGAAGTGAAGTTGAACTTCCAAATTAAAAGTTTTAATGTTTCTGCATTTTATTTTATGATACATGCTACGACATAAGCTAATGGCTGGTATAAGACCTCTTTGAGGTCGAATATGCTGGTAACGACTAGGGGGTGCTCTCTGGTCGTTATAAGTTATTCAAATAACCTTACATAGTATGGGTGGGATTATGATATCTTATTCATGCATTGCACAAGTGTGCTTTGAGGGTAATTAGTGTTTGTTCCTTCCATGGTATGATAAATTTATGAGTTGATTAGATTATGTCTATTTCTTTTCCATTATCTTCAAATGGCGCTTTCAGTAAGTAAATTGCATGCATTCAACTAAAATATCCCTTTTACCATGTTTTCATTTTTTGTGCATGACTATCATACTTGTTGAATTTTTATACTAACCGAAATTTTCCTATATTTCCCCCCAAGTGTAGGGTCCAGTTCTTAAGGCGGTTATCATTTGGTTCAAGCTTGGATTCGACTATTCTCCTTCATCGTTGTGAGTCCTCACGAGTCAAGGAGGGATGTTTCACTTTGAGTTTCATTTATTGTATTTTATTTTTAGACTATGTTGTTTGAGTTTTGTTTTTTCATTTGAACTATTGCAATAGATGGATAATTGCGCCATGTCTACACTTTCCCTTTCTTTTACAAATATTTTTTGACTTAAATGTTTTTTTAATCTCATTGTTCTAATGCTTTATGTTATGATATGCTAAGTAGCTTAGATGGTTCTTTTTAGGGTTCTATCTGCATTGTCACATCAAGGGTGTACCCCTTGGATCGTGAAAATTATATCACTAAGAGGTACGATTTCTTGGAAATCAAATTGGGTGTCACGACTCAGTGGTATCCCCTAAATGTAACAAGGTATATAAGACCTCGAGAGGCCTCATACAATCCACCTAGAATATAATAATATAAACTAGAAAAGGTTCTAGTATTTAAAACATCTTAACACAATCAAAGTCTTTTATAAAACAAACGGATGTCTAACATGAAATTATCTCACACCATCTAAACTTAAGAGAATAGAAATCTTGGGATGCAGACCATAAAACAGTATCAAAAATAAAAGAACAACATAAAAGAGATGGGATGATTCAATCCTCAAATACAATAAGGACTCACCAAAGCTTCACTTTACAACCCTCTAGGAATCCTAGCCACAAATGTGCGAATCGTAAACGCAGAATCCTATATTTTATCTGAATGTATGCAAGAGTATGTATTCGTACAATCAAGTACTAAATGTTATGTATAGCATAAACAACATGAAAATAAGTGTTAGTCAAGATAAGACAGAAGACATCAACATAATCAACACATAATACTCATCATAATGAAAGACGAATACTCACTTAAGTAACCTCAATTATCCATCATCATGACTTAGGTCATCCACCTCTAGTCAAGCTTAGATCATGGATGTAATATCTAGAACTTAGGTCATCCACCTCTAGTCAAGCTTAGATCATGGATGTAATATATAGCAACACTCCAAGTCAATCAACTTCATAACATAATCACATTTAATTCATTTTAAAGAAACGAGGAATTCACCTCAATGACTAGTTCATAAAGGCTATGGGTATTCGCCTCTTGCGTTACTTTTAGATCACTATTACTCACCTACACAGTATCATCATATGATGCAGGTACTTGCCTTCACATCATTTCAAAAGGAGCATGGGTACTCGCCTCGATGTCCATTCATCATAGTAAGAACGTGTGGAATCACCTCTTATTCAATCCTAATGAGAATGGGAATTGCCTCATATACTTGGATATGGAGGTCAAGGGTAATTGCCTCTAGCCTCATCATTTATGAAGAATTTTAGTCTAGATTTGTTTTAGGTGGGAAATCTTTTAAACTTAGAATCACTCACGTTAGTAAAACTTTTACATTCATTCAACCATTCTTAGAAATTCATTATGGGAAGTATCTGTTCCACATTATGTCATCAATCAATCAATCATGCATAGTCTATTCTTTACTCTCAAGCACTACATCTCATGATCATAATCTATGCTTTATTCTCAAGAAATTCATGTCATAGTCACCGTATATGCTGCAATCTAAAGAAATTCTAGTCATAAATCATCAATCATATAAGGAGATATCTAGCCTATATAGTTTTCCTCACATAATATCAAACCCATAATATCAATTCAACCGTAATATAACAGGATATACATGGATACATGTAATTTAATCCTAAATATATGCAATTTTATCAATTCAATTATAATCAATCATAATCTGCTCAATTGGATCAAGATTCATCATAACCCATAACATTGGAAGAAACCCTAACTAAATTGGGGATACTATTCTATAAATGCAAAATTGAGGGGACTCCATGTGAGGAAGGATCCCTTGGATTAAAAAACATTATACCTTAGTCATAAATACCATTTAATCTTGAATACTGGAAGACTTGATCTTGACCAAGCTTTAATATGCTTCTTCTACATTTTAGAGAGAGAACATTTCAGAAGGGATTTGGATTTTCTTTTGTGATTTCAGAGAATGATTTAATTTGGTGAATTTAGGGGTCTAAAATTCTTATGTATGTGGTTTAGGTTAGTAAAAATGACACCACTTAATTCCCATCAAGACTTGAAAGATCCTTAAGCCCCCAAAAATAACCACCTAGTCACTAACCACAAACCCCAACCAACGGACCGTTGATTGACCTACTGTCCGTTCTGGTTGGTCGTAGTTTCTTGTCAAAGATGCTGGCTAATCTACAGAGGTCAGGACCATGGGAATTTGACCCACCAATATTCCATAGGCCCCTATGCGGTTCGTGCCTGGACGTTTTTTGAGGTGGCCATTCACGAGGCCCACGTACAGGGCATGGTTGGCCCTCGTGGGTGTACCTAAAACCTTTGTAAAATGTCTACCTAGTCCTAGCTCAAACCTGGGGTGTTACATTATCTCCCACTTGGGATCATTTTCATCCTCGAATAAGATTCTAAGCATGTTTCTAAACTAAAATACTCAATACTAGCATCGTATCATGCTTGTAACACTTCTTAAATGTACATAACTAAGGAGGAACTTCATATCTAAGCTAAACATGCTCAGTGCACTATATAATCTCATGGAGATCATATGCATTTCATTCTCAAAAAGCACAAATCCAAGGAGGGGATCTTCACTCCAAGACAAAGCGTGTTCTACTACTCATCTCATGAAGTCTATAAGCAAATCATACTTAATACTAAACAACATGAGGAAATTACATCATAAAAGCCATTTCATTCAAAAATATCAATTTTCACGAACATCCAAATTTTAATGAATCATGAAAATTACATCAAACACACAAGAATTCAACATAAGAAAATCCATAGGAAATTCATCGCCTTAAGCTTGAGAACGAAAAAGATGAGGATACTAGGACATCATATCGGCTTCGGACTCTCAAGTAACACCCTTAACTAGATGGTTTCTCCATAAAACATCAAGAAAAAAGATTCTTGGTTCCTCAATTTCTTAACCTGCCGGTCAAGAATCTCAATTGAAACTTTTTCATAGGAAAGATTCTCTTTAACTTATAACCCTTTTAGGGGAACTATGGATGTCGGATCACCAACAAACTTTTTAAAAATACTGAAGAACCGAATGCACCGATACCAACTCATTTTGAAAATTAAGCTTATATACAACCTATTAACATGTCTCAAAACTTGATGTGGGCCTACGAAACGGGGATTATGTTTTCCTTTTTTACGAAACCTCATTACACCCTTCATGGATGAGATTTTCAAGTAAATAAAATCATACATCAAATTCAAGGTCTCTCCTTCTAACATGGACATAAGACTTTTGTTGACTTTGGGCCGTTTTTAACCTCACTCTAATTAATTGAACCTTCCAAATAGCCTCATGAGCTAACTAGGGTCCTATAAATAAACCTCACTCGGAACTTGACTCCTGCTTTTGTTAAAAAGTCCATACTTAACTTTATTTCATGTACGAGTTCGTCATTGTCTTACCTGCTTTCCTTTTCACCCACTTCAAACTATACTATAGGAGATCTACACCTCATACTATAAAGATAATCAAATTGGGCCATACTAATACTCAATTGGTAGCTATTATTATTTGCAAATTCTATGAAGCAAATGGGCATCCAAATTTCCTTGAAATATATCACGCAAACCCTCAACGTATCTTCCAACATTTGAATTTTTTGTATCGCTTGCCCATCGATTTGGGTGTGAAAAGTTGTGCTAAGATTAACTTTAGTGCCTACAACCTTTTTGAAGGACTTCCAAAATTGGGAAGTAAATTGGGTACCACTTCATTTGGATAAAAGTTATTGAGCCTAAATGACCATACCTATACACTCAGCCTCGTTACAACCCTTGAAAAGACCTTATTGATCTTGAGTGAGTTAAAATGAGGGTTCATTGGAAAATACATGAAACCTATGGGTTAATTCATGAATTTTGGACATCTTTGTGTGTATGAGCATTGAATTGAGCTTTAAAATTTTGATAAAGATGTGTCATAACTTGAGTCTTTGAGAGCATAATTGATCCTTGCATGAGTAAGTTGAGTCTTGTTTGTGAACTCATGATTGAGTCTTGTGTATCACTGTTTGAGACATCATTTTTAAACTGTTGAACATGAGGAAAAGCAAAAGTTTAAGTTGGGGGTGTTGATGAGTCCACGATTTGGGCTCATTTAGGGCTATATGTAGGTTTTCTGCCATGAAATGCACATTTTGTCTGCAAAATTGATAAAATACCTTGAGTTCAAGTATCTATATTTAGAGACAAATGCACGGATGCAATTGAGCAAAAGGGAATGAAGGCATCTCAAAGATCAAAGAAATGAAGACATGAAGATCACTGAACACCATTGGTGAATTGCCAAAGGGCTTTATCCTCGCCTAAAGTTCGAGTTAGATGATCCCTAAAGGAAAGGTTCAAATCGGTGTTGATAAGGAGAAGTCGGCGTATCGCTGAGCAGTTCTACAAAGTAGTACTATGTCGCCCAATGATCCAAAACACGAAGATTTTGAAGTCTAACACAAGACGACGATGAATATACCAAAGGGCAGATCGTCGATTTGATCAGTGATCCAAACTAACTGCGTCGAGTGGTACTTCATAGCGCAACTTTTTGAAAACTGTAAATTATTAATATATTTGTTTTCGTATCAAAATTTTACGTTTGGAATAGTGTTCTTGAGACTTCGCTTCTATTTTTAGTTTTATGAGATATTGGGAAACTTTATGCTTGAATATTGAAGATTTGAAGACTTCTAATTCCAAGAAATTGGATGTGGGTGTTGGAAATTCTTCATCATACACTCGATCGAAGAGAATATAAATCGTACCCAGTTGATGTTATCTCGATTTGGTATTATTTTCTTCTTTTTCTTTATGTCTAGCTAAAATCCCAATACTTGGGGTGTGATTTTGTGAATATGCATTAAATCTATTATTGGGTGTTACTTATTGTAACAACCCACAAGTACACTCTAGAAGTTAGAGCACTCTTGAGCTGCCACACGACGTACTTGACCTCTAAAAGTTCTTGTTAATGCACTTTAGACATCATGCATTGCAGATATACAAAAAGTAGCACGGAAATAAAACTTTTTACTCAAAAACATATTGCGGTAGTCATTTCATAAAACGTCTAACATATGTCTCAACAATCATCTATGACAACATGATTACAAAAGTCTAGGGATACAATCCATAAAATTCTAACATAGAAAAGGACATAAAACAAAACATAGTAGTGGTGTCCTAGGATGCAAGAGGACTCACAAATCTTCACTTCTTGACATGCCTTGGAAACTCTAGTCTTCAAGCAACTCAATCTCTTCAAGACCCTACATTGGATTAGAATGTAGACAAAAATATATATTTGCACGAATTGTACTATGTATGCAAACTTTCATACTGATATAAGATATCCCAAAGGTTAGTCAACAATAGACATAATCATAAGAAATAAAAGCAGAAGCATAACATGAATATCATAGGCATAATAAAGCATTGTAAAGCATATATGTAAAAGCACAACATGAATATCATAGACATAATAAAGCATCGTAAATCATATAAGAGTTCATACTTAACTCATTGTCCTTCTTACTCAAAATAACTACATCACAAGACACCTCCAAGTATACTTGTGCAAGGCTAAGGTAGCATCCCATATTACTACTTAAGTTAAGTACCTCTGTTTGTTCATTCTTGATCATAATCCACTTTCATAATTAAGACATAGGTTCATAATAACATATGAGAACTATGCCCCTAGGCCACCTCAATGCACACTTGTGCAATGCATGTAAAACCTCCTATTCTACCTCACACACTAAGCATATATTGATGTCACCCTATTTAATTTCATATCATCTTAAGTCTCTAGTAGACCTATTTCATATTTCCAAGGAACTATCGTCTTAAGTAAACCATGTCATGGAATGCAACTATATTCACTATCCAAGCTAAGCATACATCATCTAGGGGTCATGTCATAAGTAGATCCAAGTCATATTTGTGCCATGTATTGATGGAATCCCATACTACCATCCATAATAAGTACTTCTCTACACTAACCTAATCCAAGCTATAATATATTGTACTTTTGTCTATTAAGCATAATCAAACTAACGTAATAGACCTACTACCATAGAAAAAATATTAACAAACCAACCAAGATAACAAGAAAGAATACACAAGTACCTACCTAACCACCATGCAACGAATCATGTAGATGCAAGAAAATCATAGGGGAGCATGAATCCTCAACCCTAAGCTATAATGGAAAAACAACTCTCAAGCTATTTTATGAAATGCGCTTACATGAAAATCAAGCTAATCATTAGGAGAGTATAGGCCTTTCCCCTAAAGATACCATGAAATGGTCTTGGCCTAACCAAGTCAATCTATCATGAAGGTATTCTAGTCATGCTACTTCAAGTTATTCTTACGAGAGATACATTACTCAATCTCAAGATATCACGGGAACCACCATCCCCAAGCTACCATGATCAAGCATCATAGCAACACATGACCAAGCTAAACATGAGAGAGCTTACTTTCTCCATCCCAAGCTATCATAAGATTCATCATATCAAGCTATCATTGTAACACTTCAAAAATCTAAGACGTGTTATAGATCCTAACATAAGTATCAAGAGGTTTAGACACTCTTTTAAGGTCTATTTTAAATGAATATATTTGAGGAATTTTAGAAACCAAAACGTCAAAGAATGTCCATGACGTCCGTTAACTAGTTCATGAGGTGCTAGTGTGCCTTAGCCTTTTTGTCTAAGTTTTAGGAGTCAAAAATTGATGAAAATTGGTTGAAGAATGTCTAACATGTATTAAGTTTAGTTCATAGTTTAAACGTATGGGGAAGACTCCCCAAGTATAAACTTAGGAAACTTCAGTAGGACCCTTACAAAAGTGACTAAAAGTTGGCAATAGACAGTGTCACCAACGAATGTCATAGACGGCTCGTGGTCCAATCGACGGGACATCAATTGCGTCCGTTGATTGAACGCCCCTCCAATGGACACTTAGAACATTTAGCCAAGATCTTGTGTTGACAAGTATCTGATCTCATCGACGTGTGTGCAACATGGAAGGAACAGTGCCCGTCGATGGACACACGATCCGTCGATCGTGGTCTCGTCTGTGGAGCCACTTTTTTGCTACACGTTTCTAATGAATTCATCTATTTAGTTGTCTTCGTTAGGAGGTTAATTAGGGGTTAGGGGAGGTATAATTAACTTAATTAACAACCTATATAAATCTCCTAAGCTAATTAGACTAACCTAAGCTCTCATAAATTCCAAAATCCAAACTCTCTTCCTTCTCTCCTTTTTCTCTCTCATGTTGAAGAACTCCATAGAAGGAAAGGGAAAGATGGGTCCTAGTAATTCAATCACCAGATTTTCTCCATCAATCTTCATCAAAGAATAAGTTACGATATTTGTTTAAACTTTGGGATGTCTTTCCCCAAAGGGTTCCATCAAATTGATTTCAAAAGTATGAAATTCAAGTGGATTTTTCAAATCTCGATATTAATCTTGTGAATTACTTTTTTTTATGATTTATTATGGATATTATGAATATATTAACATAAATAATAATTCAATTATGTTATTTATTAATGGATTTGTATAGTTTGTAGAAGATAACCTTTATCCCTTAACCCTAGGTTGTGATCTTGATATGAATTGTGTAATGTTGGTTCAACTGAATTGTTTATTTATTGAATTACTATACTATGATGTTATTGTATGAATGATGAATATATTAGGATGAATTATAGTCATGTAATGCTAGTGCTTGATAAATTGATGTAGGTTATAAAGTATGTTATGAATTTGACCTAAGTCGCTTATATTAAGCTATGAACTACTAATGGATTGTGATGCATTTATTCAATTGGCTTTGTTGTCATGTTTGGGTTGAATTAAGTTTTTATGGTAATACCTTGATAATGGATTATGAAGGAGACTTGGTAAGTCTTATAACCCCTATTCTTACTTCAATTGTGGTTACTTGAGATGCTACATGCATTATAGTCTCCAATATCATGAGTACATTAGTGATCCTACCATCCTTATATGGGAAGGGATAATCCTCACACTAGTTCACTCGGTGCTAAGCTAGAGTCCCTTTTTAAAATGTCTTAAATTTCTTTATTAATTATCATAGCGTAATGCACGTCATAGGGTCTAGACCTTGTATAATAATCATCATCATCATATCTCAATAAGAATTTCATGAGTATAATCCTTTAATTACAATTCATATTAGTTAAGTTAGCACATTTACATATTCACATCATGATAAGGCACAGTGATAAGTTATCACCAACCTTATAACATTTACATGTTAGCCAACACCTCACAAACTATAGTCAAGACATTTCAATTCAACATCATACCAACTGTATCAATCCTAATACAATATATACTTCAATGTAACATCATCACTCAATTAAAGAGGGTCCCAATTATATCTCCTTGTTCTTGAGCTATGATGCCCACATATGAATACTAGCTAGTGGATCCACGTTGTTGATATGTTCAGATTTTGGTACAACCTTAGCAAGTAGACTGACATCCTTTGATATAGTGTTTCATGAGACGGGATTCCAAATTAGGTCATGTGATCTATGTCAGTTAAGGTAAGATGTTCCCAAAAGGTAAAGTGAACTAAAGAAATGAACTGTAGGTAGGATGACCTAAGGGATTTAGCTTAGTTTATGTAGGGGTATGGGACTCTGCCTAAACATTGCACTAGTTAGCCTTGAGGTAAGTCTTAAGAAGATGTTTTATATATGAATATGCTTATAATTGTACATGCTATGTATATGATGATCTTGCACATTGATGATACTACATGATGATCAGTTTTACTTGTGAGTCTGTGTTTGGTTTTATTTCTAAAGTATGATGATATGTACTCTTAAGTTATGAGCTATGTGAAGTTGGATATTATTCATGATTATTATTGAGAATACTTAATTGAGTGAAGTTATGAGGATTTGCTTGGTCATATAACTTGTTGACTTAATGAGGGTTCATGGGTAATTGTCTTGCTTTTGTTATGTTGTAATGAACTCTTATTATTTTTGTTGCTATTATAACTTGATGATAGGGTTGTTTTGGCTATTTGTTCAATTATATGATATGCATGTTGATTTGACTAGACTTAGTATTGTTGGTCTTATGATGTACATGACTTTGATTTAATGAACATGTCTGAATGATTGGTATGGTCTTCGTGATTTTGCACAAGGCTTTTCTAAATATAAAATAGCATGTTTTAATGAAATGTCCTTTTTAGAATGATTTCATGATATGTGTGCATATGGTCTCATACTTAGTACAAGCGGTGTACTAAACCCATTTTTCTCCCTTTTTCCCAACATTTTAGGTTCTGGTCGTTGTAGGTCTTTGTGACGACTTTGAAAAAGACTTGGAACTCTCAATCATCCAATTTGGGTACTTCCTCACTTACGGAGGGCAATGCCAATATCAAGGTTATAAAGTTGTTATAGTTTTAAGACTCTTTTGTTCTTTTCTTTTCATTTTAGTACTTAACATTGTATAGTCTATATGTGGCTTTATTACATTGATGTATTGGCTAGGCCCAAATTGTTATGCTCTTGTTAGATGGTTATGAGATGAGACATCCATTAGACTATGCTATATTTAATATATCTATGTGTAATAAAAGTATAGGACTATGTAATCTTCTTATACAAAGGGTCTATGTATACTCAATACAAATATTATGTATATGTGGATGTCTATGTAAACCTCAATGTTGAAGTAATGAAAAGTTTTAAATTTTCCGCATTTTTGACTTACGAATGTAATGATGTAAGCTAAGAGGCTAGTCTTAGTCCTCAAAAAGGGAGATGACATCGGTTACATCTAGGGGGTGATCCTCGGATGTGAAAAACTTGGTATCTGAGCATGACATTGAATATATTTGACTCGATGTCTCTCTTAACAAAGTTTACGTAGATTCGTATTCATAATTATGAAGTGTTCCACACTTATGGATTGGAACTTATATGATGCTTAGAAAACTCTCACTTTCTTGGAAGTCCAATATCGTGCCTCTAGAGTCTTGAATCTACATTCTTTTTGCATCTAATCCTTTTATTGTGATTATAGGAAAAAAAATACTCGAAAGAATGCAACACGAAGACTTGATGAAGAGAATTCCAATGGGGAGCTCCTCCCCATGGTAATCAAGTGCCTCTTCTTGAAGAAGATGTTAATGATGAACAAGCTCCGGTCAATCCTCCTCTTTTGATAGATGGCAACATAAGGGCTTCTCTTCTCCACATGGCCCAAGCCATTACTACTCAAGCACATGCCTTCACTACCCAAGCTCAAGCCGTGACGGCCCAAGATAATCAAGAGGTTGTACCCCGATCAAACTAACAAGTTGGTACCATGATCTCTCGTTTGAGGGAATTCACTAGGATGAATCCCACTACTTTCTATGGGTCTAGGGTTCAAGCAGACCCCCTAAGTTCATTGATGAAATCTACAAGATCATCTATGCTATGGGGTTGACTACTAGTGAGAAGGCTGAGTTTGCCACTTACCAACTCAATGATGTGTCCCAAGATTGGTATGTCAAACTGAGAGACAATAGGCCTTTAAGAGGTAAACCCATGACTTGGGAGGTGTTCAAAAAGGCTTTTCTTTATATATTCTTTCCTAGGGAGAAGCTAAAGTGGTGGAGTTTATCAACCTTCATCAAGGACGTATGAGTGTGACTGAATACTCCTTGAAATTAACTAAATTGTCAAAATATGCTCCTTCGTTGTTTGTGATCTAGGGATGAAATGAACCGCTTTGTGACGGAAGTGTCGATTGACTTGCATGAAGAGTGTCATTCATCTATGCTACATGACAATATGAACATTTCTCATCTTATGGTTCATGCTCAACAAGTAGATGAGTCAAGAGCTAAGAGAAAAGGTAGCGATGCAAAGAGGGAAAGATCTTTTGATGGTTGTTTTTCAAAGGGAAGGCTTGATATCCAAGACAAGCCTAGGTTCAAGAAGAGATTTCTAATAAATTTCCTTCCAAGTTCCCAAAGGCTAAGGATGATAGTATGTCTAACCCTAAGACTCAAAATGGAAGAGGTACTAGTTTACCAACCATGAAGACAACTTGTAGGTAGTGTGGCAAGAATCATTATGGTGATTACCTTAATGGAACAAATAATTGTTTGGGTGTGGTAAAAGTGGGAACAATGTTTGAGATCTGAAGAGTCAATACAAGGAGTGTGGGCAAGATGGTGTTTCTAATGATGTTCTAAAGAAGAATCACTTTTATGATCTCTTCTATAGGGGTAAGCAAAAGACTTCCCCCGATGTAAAGACCGGTATATTGAAAATCTTCTCTATTTATGTATATGATTTACTTGATCCCGGCACTACCTTGTCATTACTTAGTCCTCTAGTAGCTAAAAAGTTTTACATATTTCCCGATATCTTGAATGAACCTTTTATGGTGCCTACTCGGTGGGTGTGTCGATTGTTGCACACATGGTGTATAGAAATTGTTTTATAATGTTTCCCAATAGAGTTAGTTATGTTTAACTAGTAGAACTTGATATGTATGATTTTGATGTAATATTGGGTATGGACTGGTTGCATGCTTTCTTTGCCTCAATAGATTATTGATCGAGGGTGGTGAAGTTTTATTTTCTAAATGAGCCCGTTATAGAGTGGAAGGGGGGAAATTCTATTCCTAAAGGTCCTATCATCTCTTGTTTAAAAGCATGCAAAATGATCTCTGAATGGTGTTTATACCATATAGTTAGAGTCCAAGATTTAGACTCCGAAATTTCTCCCATTGAGTCGGTCCCCGTAGTGAGGGAATTTTCAGAGGTCTTCTCTAATGATCTTCCCAGTATTCTTCCCGAACGGGAAATTAATTTTAGTATCAACCTGTTACCGGATACATATACCATTTCAATTTCTCCTTATCGAATGGCTCTGGCCAAATTGAAAGATTTGAAGGTTCAAATAAAAGATTACTAGACAAAGGCTTCATAAGACCTAGTATTTCTCCATGAGGTGCTCTGGTTTTATTTGTGAATAAAAATGATGGGTCCCTTAGAATGTGCATTGATTATCCCCAATTCAATAAAATCACTATTAAGAACAAGTATCCTCTCCCTTGGATTGACTAGTTGTTTTATCAATTCCAAGGGTCGAGCAACTTTTCTAAGATTAACTTGAGATCGGGGTATCACAAACTTAGGGTGAGAGGTGAGGATATACCAAAAATGACATTTCAGATTAAGATATGGTCACTATGAGTTTTTAGTAATATCCTTTGGTCTTACTTATTCCTCGGCGGCATTTATGGATCTCATGAATAGGGTGTTTCGAAGTTACCTAGATTCATTTTTCATTGTCTTCATTGACAACATCTTGGTATATTCAAAAATGAGGGTGAACACATGGACCATTTGAGGGTGGTTTTACAAGGAATTAAAGAGAACCAATTATTCCAAGTATAGCCAATGTGAGTTTTGGTTGAGGTTGGTGGAGTTTCTTGGTCATATCATCTTTACTGAGGGAGTTGAGGTTGATCTTAGGAAAATTGAAGCGGTGAAAAATTGCTTAGACCATTGACTCCAACAAACATTAGGAATTTCTTGGGTCTAAGGGGTTATTATCAAAGGTTATTTTGCTTCCATTGCATATTCCTTGACTACTTTGACCCAAAAGGGTAAGAAATTTGAGTGGTCGAAGGCATGTGAGAGAAGCTTCCATATCTTGAAAGATAGGCTTACTTCCGCTCTGGTGTTCACTTTACCGGAGGGTATTGTGATGCATCCCGAGTGGGTTTAGGGTGTGTGCTTATGGAACATGGTAAAGTAATAGCCTATGCTTCTAGGCAACTTAAGATGCATGAGAGGAACTATCGAACTCATGATCTTGATTTAGCAGCAATGGTATTTGCCTTGAAAATATGGAGACATTACTTGTATGGAGTTCATATTGATGTGTATACAGACCACATGAATCTTCAATATGTGTTTACTCAAAAGAAGTTGAATCTCTGACAAAGAAGGTGGTTGGAATTGATGAAAAATTACGACATGAGTGTTCTCTATCACCCCGACAAGACCAACGTGATTAAGGATGCTTTAAATTGTATGACCATGGATAGTGTGTCTCATGTAGAGGAAGCCAAGAAAGACCTAGTGAAAGATGTTCATAAGTTGTCTAGGTTGGGTGTAGACTGCAAGATTCTCCAAATGTTGGTTTTATGGTCCATCATAACTCCGAGTCATCTTTGGTGGTTGAGGTGAAGTCCAAACAACACATTGATCAACCATTGATAGAGTTGAAGGAATCGGTTCTTGTTAAGATTAATGAGTCATTCTCCTTGGGGGGATGCTGTCTTGAGGTATCAAGGAAGGTTGTGTGTTCCCAATGTAGATGGTTTGAGGAATCGGATCCTTGAAGAAGCTTATGGGTCCCATTACTCCATTCATCCAGGTTCAACGAAAATGTACAATGATGTTAGGGAAGTGTTTTGGAGGGAAGGTTTGAAAAAAGACATAGTGGAATTTGTTGCAAAGTGTCCAAATTACAAACAAGTGAAAGCCGAACACCAAAAGCCAGGTAGTTTACTTCAAGAAATCCAAGTTCCTACTTTGAAGTTAGAAGACATCAATATTGATTTTGTGGTAGGTTTTCCTCAAACACAAAAGCAATATGACTATATGGGTGGTTGTGGATAGGTTGACCAAATCAGCTCATTTTATTCCCATCAAGTCTACTTATTCGGCGGAAGATTATGCAAGTATATGCATCGATGAAATAGTATGTCGCCATGGTATTCTTTTATTCATCATATCAAATAGGGGTGCACAAGTCACATCTAGGTTTTGGAGATCATTCCAAGAAAGGTTAAATACCAAGGTGAAGTTAAGCACCACTTGTCATCCCCAAATGGATAGTCAAGCGGAGCATACTAATCAAACCCTTGAGGATATGCTTAGAGCTAATATCATTTATTTCAAGTGAAATTGGGATAAACATTTTCCTATGGTGGAGTTTGCTTACAAAAATTGCTAGAATTCATCTATATCTATGGCTCCTTATGAAGCCTTGTATGGTAAGAGATGTGGATCTCCAATTGGATGGTTTGATGTGGGTGAGTCTTCACTTTTGGTCCCAATTTGATTTATAGGACTTTGGAGAAGGTTCATATCATAAGGAGCCGGTTAAAAACAGCCTATAGCCGACAAAAGTCTTATGCCGACCATAGGAGACGAGATTTAGAGTTTGAAGAAGGTGATAAGGTGTACTTAAAATTTTTGCCTATGAAAGGGGTGGTTAGATTTGGCAAGAAAGGGAATAGATTCCTCGTTATGTGGGTCCTTATGAAATTTGGCAAAGGGTTGGTAAGGTTGCCTATGAATTGAAACTCCCTTGTGAATTGGCTCCGGTTCATCCGGTTTTCCATGTTTCTGTGCTTAAGAAGTGTATCAGTGATCCCAAGTCCATTCTTCATATTGAGGTTCTTGGTGTAAAGGATAACCTCTCTGTTGAGGAGGTTACGATTCAAATTTTTGATAGACAAGTAAAGAGGTTAAGGAACAAGGAGGTAGCTTCTGTAAAGGTGTTATGGAAGAATTACCTAGTTGATGGTTCGACATGGGAGGCCGAGGCCGACATGAAGTTCCCTTACTCTTATCTATTTGATAAATAAGGTTAGTTATTCCTCTTAATAATAAAAATAACAACTAAAAATCAAAGTTGCTTAATTATTGGTGAAGTTTTGCAAAATGTGCATTTTTGGTGTCATTACAGTGAAGTTACAGTGAATTATGCATGTTGACTAGAAAATTTGCAATTATCCTTGTTTTGAGTTATGTTGTGTATGTTCATATGATGAGTCTTTATGAAATTATATTAAGCATGTTGGTAAGTTGAACTTTGGTATAATTGTCTCATATATGGTATAATGAGCTCATGTTGGTGTGAGAAGAAATTCCTCATAATGTGATTTTGAGCCTTATGTGTGGTAATTGAATTTGTGAATTGCCTTGTGTTAATGTAATGATTTATGTTGTAACTCATGTTGTCATGTATGGGCTACTAGTCTTGAGTCTATTCCTTCCTTCTAATAGATTTTAGTGTCATTCGGGGACGAACGTTCTTAGGGATAACATTCCAGAAAATGTATATAACTAGTGAAGAGCCTGGTAAATTTTTGAGAATGCGTATTGGGATACATAGGCATCCCAATGCCCAATATATTTGGCATATTATAGAATATTGGCTTAAGGGTGTTAGCTAATTTCTATGTATACACAAGTATTTAAAATGTAATCCAAGATTGTTTAAGAATTGTACCTGCAATGAACACCCTAAGCTAAAAATTATTGAGTCTCAACTTAACACATTATGTACTAGGCATCCAAGTGTCAAGCCTAGGTACCATAGCAGATGACCATTTAAAATGATCATGTAGAGTAAGCACTGCCCAATGATATGGTGAGGATCCTTGGGAAAACAAGAAATGAGAAGCAACACACGCGCAACACATGTGCAAGAACATGTGCTAACCGGCCAAGGGACCACAAACAAGCCCAACCGATTCGGTTAGGGTGGTTAGGGGCAGCGCACATTTGGGTCAGACCATGTGGATCCTAGCTTCCTAACTACTCGTAGGCTCTAACTAACTTAACTAACTAGCTAACTAACCTAGGACAAACAAAAATAAACTTACTAGTGCACCCCACAACCCAAGACCTAACCGGGTGACACAAACCTAGTAACTAACTCAAGAAACATCCTAGTACCTAACCTAGGATGGTCCAAAAGGGTTGGTTATGATCCTAATGACTTAGGGGTACTTAAGTAATTACCTTAGGTCACTTAATTAATCAAATTAGCAACTTAATTGATTAATTAAAAATCATGGTCTTAGCCGAAACCTTTAGAAAATTTCTAGATTGTTTAAGTCAAATGTTCTCCTATTTTTAGTCAATTTAGGAGGGGCGTTTTGTTAATTAACTAATTGATTTATTTAATGAACTTAATTAGCTAAAGTTGACCTAGTCAATATCAGTTCCTATGAATTAGACTCACATTGAATCACTAGAAAACCTACGACTCAAAATAGTAAGCAAACGTAAGGTGAAACAAAGAGTTCTCCTTAGGCAATTTCAAGGCTATTCTTCAAGGTTTTCATGCAAAGTGCAAGGTGATCTTTGTAGATTCTATTCTACAATAAGGTATGGGTTTTCTCTCTTGATTTCCTTTCTCCAATAGGCTTTTCAAATGTTTTGAACTCAAGAAATCGAAACTAGGGTTGTTCCCAATGAAATGAATGTTCCTCTCCCTAGTTTATGCTTATTTCCTATTCTAGTGAATGTATAATGTAAATCTCGAGAATGTTGTTGGTATGTTCTTCTAACTGATCATTATATGTAGGGTTTATGTGATTTTATAATGTCGAATGAGACCTATAGGTTAGATCCGTATGATTAATGTCTCTCTGTGTCCGAGAAGATGAAATTCTTATGAGTCGTTTATGAAATTCAGTTTATTGTTGACAAGGATGAAAATTTCGAATTTCTATTTGTGTTTTACAGTAGATATGTTTGTATGTGTTGGGAATGAAATGTTTCCAACAAGAAACAAGAATGATAATCAAAGCTAATTAATGAATCCTCAATGTCAAATCAACTATATAGCTTGGCCAATTTAACACAAAATTGTTCTTATAAGTTAATTAAATGTTAAAAGTTGGCTTGTCTAAAATGAAAGTTTAGATTACCATAATATGTGAAAGTTTGGCTTATCCCAATAAATTGGACAACACATATTATAGATTGCCATATTATGTGAAAGTTTGGCTTATGCCAATAAATTGGCCAACAATATTCTAGATTACCATAGTATGTGAAAGTTTGGCTTATGCTAATAAATTGGCTAGCAATATATTGTCCAAAATGTTTAATAGAATTGTCTTACAATGTGATTTCCAAAATATGATATAAAATTGGCTAATGACTAAGTTATACCAAATTAAGCATGACCAATGTAACTCAATGAATTCATAACCAAGGGTATGCCAATCATTGGGACGATTCCCAACATACCCTATCCAAATGAACTATGAATATAATAGTACATTGAATAAGTTTATTACGTCCATAAATAATGGTATAAAGATACCAAATGACATTGAACAAGATAAGGTGAGTAATAACATAATTAAAAACTTATGAGTTATGAAAGTGACCGTAACGGAGTGTTAAAGGAAGTGAGACTACACCTACACAATTATGTTAAAGATTCTCACATAAGAGGGTGTTAGTAATCGTGGGACAAGTCTCGTTAACACCAAGATGATAATGTAAGGTTAAATTCATATTTCATAAAGTTAATAAAGGGATGACAAGTCATCCATAGAGTTAAGTAAACCTCATAACTAGAAGCAAGCTTCCATAATTTTTGAGTCTACTCTAAAAGTTGTAAAGAAAAAAAAAGAAGTTGAGCAAAGCACCGATAGACTAGCAATGAGCTTGTGCCAGCACATGTAAGCCTCATGAGATGAGGCTCCACCAAGGTGGACAAGAGTATCCAAAAATTTCCCCGTCTTCAAACTATGTTGCCAGCATAGGAACCAGCTAGTGGATTCTACCTAAGAAAGCTAGGTATGATGCGTTTTCACTTTGGCCGGTGAAACCATCCCTTTTCAGTGTGGGGCAGAACTAGATTTCATGGTTAGATCACATGATATATTTCGGTTAAATGCTCAAGAAATTATTCGACTCACTTTAGCCGTGAACCACCTCTTTTTGGTGCGGGGAAGACACTGGACTTGGTTTCACTTTAGCCGGTGAACCACCCCTTTCGGTGTGGGGCAAACACTGGATTTCATATTTAGATCACATGATCTAGGTTCACTATGATCGGTGAATCACCCCTTTTCGGTGTGGAGCAGACACTGGATTTCATGTTAGCTTTCATGATCTTAATGCTAAAGATTTGTTTAAGAAAGTAAGAAAGAAAGAAGAAGAAAAGTCCAAAGTGAGTTAAGAATGCAAGAGCTTAAGTATGTCAATTTATCAGTGGTTGAGAAGCATGAAGTTTTAACAAGTTATTGGTTGTGCCAAATTAAGATATATGCTCCAATGTCTTCACATTATTCAAATGATCAAATAATGGGCATAGCCAAATAAAAATTGGCATATAATGACTTCTTATATTATGTCAATAAAGGGGAGTAAAACATAATGGCTAATCAGTGCCCCATAATCTCCATAATATTAAAATGATGAAATAAGTGGCATAGCCAATAAAGATTTACTTATAAAGATTTCATGCCCAATTTAACAAGATGGAAAGAATAACTTGTAGTAAGGGTAGCTAAATCATTTCCCTAGTCTTTTGGATTACTTGCTCGATTCATTGTCGGTATGGGACTATAATGAATCATCGCACTAGTAACTAAGACAAAGTATAAGGAGATCATTAAACTACACAACAACAAGAAGAAAAGTACTGAAAAATAAAGTAAGTCCTGGGGAAGAGCTCTCGGTTTGAGAGGAGCAAATTTATAATTTTTCATTCGAGGTGTTCTAAAATTATGTTCATGATTCTAAGGTCTTATGTTTATGTAGAAAATGAGTTGTGTGCTTTTAATGCATAAAAATATGTCATATTCATACCATAATTCACAAATAGCGAATTAAGAAAGTTTAGTGACTTCACTTTCCAAAAATGGCATGTCGTTATAAGAAGAGCTTTCCTTGATCATGCATAGTCCTTACGTGAATATGTGCATATACCCATACTTAGTACAAATGTTTACTAACCCTATACTATTACTATTTTATAGGCGCAGGTCAGAGAGATGATTGAAGACTCATTGAAGCGTTCTGGACTAGCGATCTCCAGACTTTGGTAGGTCCTCTTGAGTTCGAGGATGCTACATCTATCATTCTAGCTTAGCACTTTAGACATAGCTAGTGGATCTTGTCCCTAGCATTTTATTTTAGACGTTTTATTCAAAGATTTGTATTAAGGCGTTTGACAAACTATTATGATATATTGATTCTTTCATTTGAATTGTATAGTCAATTATCGATAGTTGTTTAGTTTGAGCTCATTAGAATATTATTCTATATAGTAATCATATGAAGTCTATGTGTACTTCACTAAGTTTTAGATGTATAAAATTCCGCAAATAACTATATGATTGGGATGGAAGCTAAGAAGAGGCTTGTTTTGACCTCTGAGAGGTTGACGATGCCGGTTGCGCTTGGATTCTAGAAACTGGGTGTAACAAGGATAGTGTAAAACTTTGAAAATCTAAGACGTGTTTTAGAGCCTAGAATAAGTTTAAAAACATCTAGACACTATTTTAAGTTCTATTTTAATGAATATAAGTCATTTAGGAAGTTTAGAAACCAAAACGTGAAAGAACGTCCATGATGTCCGGAAACTAGTTCATGAGGTGCTAGTGTGCCTTAGCCTATTTGACTAAGTTTTAGGAGTCAGAAATTGATGAAAATTCGTGGAAGGGTGTCTAAAATGTATTAGAGTTAGTTCATAATCAAAATTTTAGGGCACGATTCCCCAAGGACCAACTTAGGGCCCTTGAGGAGAACCCTTGCAAAAGTGACTAAAAGCTATAAATAGACACCATCATCAACGATATTCACAGACGGCTCGTGGTCTAATCGACGGGGCGTCAATTTCCTCCTTTGATGTACACTTAGAAAATTTGGCCAAGGTATTGTTTTGATAAATCTCTAAAATCATCGACGTGTGTGAAGCACGGAGGGAACAGTGCCCGTCGATGGACACACGATCAGTCAATGATATCATATGTGGAGCCACTGTTTTGCTGCACGTTTTTAATTAATTCATATAATTATTTGGCTTAGTTAGGGGGTTAATTAGGGGTTATGGGAGGTCTAATTAAATTAATTAACAACCTATATAAATCCCCTAAGCTAATTAGACTAACCTTAGCTCTCATAAATTCCAAAACCCAAACTCTCTTCATTTTCTCTTCTTTCTCTCTCAAGTTGAAGAACTCCATAGAATGCAAGGTCAAGATGGGTTCTAGGGATTCAATCACCAATTTTTATCCATCAATATTTAATAAACAATATTTATTTTATTTCATTGACCTTTGGACATCTTTACCCAAAGGGTTCCGTCAAATTGATTTCATAAGTATGAAATTCAAGTGGGTGTTTTTCGATCTCGAAATTGATCTTGTGAATTACTTTATTAATGATTTATTATGGATATTCTGACTACATTAACATATATAATAATGCAATTATTTTATTTCTTAATGGATTGGTCTAGTTTTTAGAAGATTACCTTTACCCCTTAACCCTAGGTTGTGATCTTCTTATGAATGGTGTAATGTTGGTTCAATTGAATTGGTTATTGGTTGAATTACTATCCCATGATGTTACTGAATAAATTATGATAAGATTAGGATGAGTTATATTCCTATCATGCTAGTTCATGAGAAATTGATCTAGGTTATGAAGTATGTGATGAATTTGACCTAAGTCTCTTCTATTAAGCTATGAACTAGTAATGGATTTTTATGTAGTGATTCAAATGCATTTGTTGTACTGTTGGTTATTAATTCATGATTATGTTATACGTTTATGGGGTTGAGTTAATGGTTGATGTTAAGAGTTTGATGGTGTATTATGAAGGAGAGTTGGTAAGTCTTGTGACCTGGTTAGTTGAGATTGAGTGATGATGTTACATTAAAGTATAAAATGTATTAGGATTGATATGGTTGGTATGATGTTGAATTGAAATGTATTTTTACTATGGTTTGTGAGGTGATGGCTAAGATATAAATGTTATAAGGGTGGTGATAACTTAATAATGTGCCTTATCATGATGTGAATATGTAGATGTGCTAACCTGACTCATATGATATGTAATGGAAGGATTATACTCATGAAATTATTATTGAGCTATGATGATGATGATGATTATAGAAAGGGTACACCCTATGACCTACATATAACTATGATTATTAATAAAGACATTAAAGACATTTCAAAAAAGGACTCTAGCTTAGCACCGAGTGAACTAGTGTGAGGAGTGTCCCTTCCTACATAGGGAAGGTAGGATCACTAATGTACTTATGAGATTGGAGACTATAATACATGTAGCATAAAGAGGGTCCCAATTATATATCCTAGTTCTTGAACTATTATGCCCCCATAGGAATACTAGCTAGTGGATCGACGTAGTAACTATGTTCATGTTTTGTTACTACCTTGGCAAGTAGTCCGCCTTCCTTCGGTGTAGGGTTCCATGACACCGGATTCCACATTATCTCATGTGGTCTATGTCGGTTAAAGCAAGATGTTCCCAAAAGGTAAAATAAGCTAAAGGAATGAACTTTAAGTAGGAAGGGGTTTAAGTTAGTTTAGGTAGAGGTATGAGACTCTACCTAAACATTGCACTAGGTAGCCTTGAGGGAATTATTAGAAGGATGTTGTTATATATGAATATGCTTATAATTTACATGTTATGTATATGATGATCTTGCACATTCATGATACTACGTGGAGATTAGTTTCACTTATGAATATGTGTTTGGTCTCTATTTATAAAGTATGATGATATGTACTCATAAGTGATATGTTATGTGAAGTTGGATATTAGTCATGTTTCTTATTGAGTTTACATGATTGAGTGAGGTTGTGGGGCTTTGCATGGTCATTGCACTTGTTGACTTAATGAGGGTTCATGGGGAATTGTCTTGCTTTGGTTATGTTGTAATGAACTCTTATTATGCTTATTGCTATTATAACTTGATGATAGGGTTGTTTTGACTATGTGTTCAATTATATGATATGAATGTTGACATCACTAGACTTAGTATTGTTGGTCTTGTGATGTATATGCTTTTGACTTAATGAACATGTCTTAATGATTTGTACGGTCTTCTTGGTTGTGAACAAGACTTTTCTAAACGTAAAATATCATGTTTTAATAAAATGTCCCATTTTAACATGATTTCATGATATGTGTGCATATAGTCACATACTTGGTACAAGTGGTGTATTAACCCTATTTTCTCCCCTTTTCCCAATATTTTAGGTTCTGGTCCTTGAAGGTCTATGAGACGACTTTGAATAAAACTTGGAACTCTCAATCATCAAAGTTGGGTAGATCCTCACTTTCCAAGGGAATGCCAATATCAAGATTATCAAGTTGTTCTAGTTTTAAGACTCTTATGTTCATTCCTTTTCATTTGTGTACTAAACATTGTATAGCCTATATGTGGATTTATAACATTGATGTATGGGCTAGGCCTAAATTGTTATAATCTTCTTAGATGGTTATGGCATAAGATATCCATTTGAGACTGCTATATTTTCTATATCTATATGTAATAAAAGTAAAAGACAATGTTATCTTCTCATACGAAGGGTATATGTATACTCGATATAAATATTATGTGTATTTAGAGGTCTATGTAACCTCAATGTAGAAGTAACGAAAAGTTTTAAATTTTATGCATTTTTTACCTATGAATGTAATGATGTAGGATAAGAGGCTAGTCTTAGTCCTCAAGGAGGAAGACGATGCCGGTTACGTCTAAGGGGTGCTCCCGGATGTGACAATCACACCTTTGTCTTATCTTACCAAGTCAATTACAGAAGAAGAGGCTATTCAACAGAACTTCAAGCTATTCTAGTCTATCATGCTTTGGTTCATTTTAGGTTCTGAGGTCAACCAGAATCCATATATGTGAAAGAACTTACTTCCCCTAGCTTGTTCATGTGTAAGTCTAACATGGAAACAAAACATCAATACATTCTCCTCCTAATGACTTCACCCTGAAAGCCCTAGCAACAAATGGCATATAATCCCTACAAGTGACTACTACCCCTTGAATCTATCCTAATTCATACTCAATTACATGTCAATAAATTCAATTAGATCATAAGAAGGTAATTCTAGTCATGCATGATCATATAGGTTCAATTCCAATTTCATAGGTCAAGATCATCCTTAATCAACTATAACTAGTTCAATTCATTTCATGGTGATTCAATCATGATCAAATAGTATACAATACAATTGAATTAAGAAGATTAACTTAGAACCTTCATCTAGCCTCTGATGGCCTAAATCTTTATGATCACCTTCAGCATCAAATACTACTATTCACCATAAAAATATCACCATCATATGAACATAATTGAATGCTTCCCACTAGATTTGGATCTCAATCAATCCTTACCCACAATGCAATCAAGACCCTCTCTAGATTGGGGTATTTTGGATTCACTAATTGAGAGAACTAGGGTGACTTCATAGATGGAAGAATTCATGCCTGAACAAGCTTCACATACCTTATACTAAAGTCGTAAACCCAACTTGAATCCTTGTTGAATTCGTCCTACAAGTTGCCTACAATTTTTCTTCTTCTTCAATGGTGGTTTTGGGAGAATTTTGGGAGAGAAAAGTTTTGTGTTTGAGTCTAGAGTATAAATGGATATTGTACTGCTTAAATACCCTTAAAAACCTAAAATAACCGCCAATAATTAACCCCTAAAGTAGCCAAAGTATCCCAGCAACTATTAGACCATTTAACCAATTGTACTTTGACTTAAAATCGATGTAACCAAATCTGGAAACTCACTTCTGATTCTTGGTTTTGTAAATTAATTTGAGACATAATTGTTTGCTATGGCCCCACATCGCAGGGATTTTACCTTTGAGTTATGTCTGCGGTACGCGCAAGGGCTGCCAAATCTTGGCTGCCTCGCAGCTTAATTGGCCCATGTTTAGTTCCTCCTCAAGGATGCTTTTGATGGTCCTTGGGGCGTCGTTCTCTGACATTTCGGTACTTTACATGTAAGTCTACGTATAGGAACCATTGATACTCGATTTCACCCTCAAACCATCCCTGAAAACTCCACTATAAAACACCACGACACACTAGTTCAACTTCAAATAGTTTCTGGACGTCTTGGACGTTTGACCTTCTAACACTTCCAAACTTTACACACTTCCTCTAAACACTAATATACATCGTTTCAACACCTTATAAACTCATGACACACATGTTAGTATCTATCTTGACCTAATTCATTTTGGAGTGTTACAATATCCCCCACTTGGGAAACGCTCGTCCTCGAATTACACCTCACTAAACACTTCACTATAGGACCATCTCTAGACTAGCATCCTATTTTATATTCATTATATCTAAATGAACATACCCAAATCAAGGAAACAATTCAATTCCAAGCTAACATTACTACACATAATCATTTAGAAACCTTATCTAAAGGGCTTCTTATTCCCCATTTGGGATTAAACCACACATGTCTTTCTAACAATAATTCATCATCATTAAGAGCAGCAAAATCAGCAAAGCAAATCATAATCATAAAAAATTCTGTAAATTATAAAAAAATCATTAAAGAAACACATACCTGAGATGGGCATAAGGATTTAATTCTTTATCACCCTTGGATCGGAGAGCATGTAAACTATTCTTGGCGTGAGGAAAACTTTCCACCTTAGTAGAAGCAACTTTCTTGCCTTCTCTTCTTGTAACCCTAGCCTTAGGGAAATCTAATAGGCACCATTTATAATCTCCAATGATCCTAGATACCGGGACTAATCTTTTCATAGTATCTACATCACTCAAGGTGACACTCAATAGAACTCTTTGCTTATGCACATCAAGAATACAAAACAACATAATTCCCCCATTTGGAGCAAGCCTATGCTAGCACCTTTCTAAACATCACTAAGATTTTGCATCCTTCACAAAAGGTGACTCATAAACTATAGTGAGTTACACTTCTAACCTCCTTAGAGGAGTCTACACTCACCCCTTCTAGGTAGTACTCAAACACACTACTCCACCAATTCTATCAACATTCATCAAAACACATCATGGCCTTCTACCAACATTAACATAACCTTAGATCAACCCACTCATACTAAAATCAACATCATAACCCATCATCTCAACTATATCAAGTCACATAGCCATAATTCACATTTAAGACCTCCTTTTTCCTTCACTCCCTGAAGCATAACCCTTCTATTAGTCACATCATAAAGGCCATCAAATAAGGGATATTAGAGAGAGGTTATAGATCTATGGCACGACTAAGAAGTGAAAGTTTCCTAAGAATCCCATAGCCGAAATTCATGGGTGTGTCACGACTAACACCAATCAATAAGACTCAATTAGACTTGGTTTTTGAGGCATTTGAATACAATTTTATAACCTTATGCTTTGATACAAGGTTTGAAATGACCAGCAAGTACACCCTAGAAGTTAGAGCACTCTTGAGTCACCACACAGTGTACTTGACCTCTCAAAGGTCTTGTACAAGCCTCTTAGACATTATTCATTGCATATCTATGTAAAGTAGCAAGGAATTAAAACTTTTTCTAAAAAACATAATGCGGCAGTCATTTCATAAAACGTCTAACATATGTCTCAACAACAATCTATGACAACATTATTACAAAAGTATAGGGTCACATTTAATAAAAGTGTAACATAGAAAAGAACAAAAAAGACAACATAGTAGTGGTGTCCTTAGATGCTATGAGGACTCACCAATTTTCACTTCTTGACAAGCCTCGAAAACTCTACTCTTCAAGCAACTCAGTCTCTTCAAGACCCTACATTGGATTAGAATGTAGGCAAAACTATGCATTAGTACGAACTGTACTAAGTATTGAAACTATCATACAAACATAAGATATCTCAAAGGGTTAGTCAACAATAGACATAATCATAAGATATAAAAGCATAAGCATAAAATGGATATCATAGAAATAATGAAGCACTGCAAAGTATATAAGAGTTAATACTTAACTCATTGTCCTTCTCACTCAAATGAACTACATCCCAAGACACCTCCAACTATACTTGTACAAGGCTAAGGTAGCATCCCATACTACTATCTAAGCTAAGTAGCTCTCTTTTGTCATTCTTGATCATAATCCACTTTTACAATTAAGACTTAGGTTCATCATAGCATATGAGAACTATTCCACTAGGCCACCTCAAAGAACACTTGTGTAATCCAGGTGAAGCATCCCATTCTACCTCACATACTAAGCATATCTTGAAGTCACCCTATTCTATTTCATGTCATCATAGGAGTCTCTACTAGACCTATTTCATATTCTCAAGGAACTATCATCTTAAGTCAACCATGTCATGGAATGCCACTATAGTCACTATCCAAGATAATAATACATCATGTAGGGCTCATGTCATTGGTAGCTTTAACTCAAACTTGTTCTATGTATGGATGGCATCCCATACTACCATCCGTACTATGTACTTCTCTAGACTAACCTAATCCAATCTATCTTATATTGTACTCTTGTATGTTAAGCTTAATTATACTAACATAATACACCTAATACCATGAAAACATCTCAACATATAAACCAAGCTATCAAGGAATGATACACAAGGACCAACCTAACCACCATAAACCAATCATGTAGATGCAATATAATCATAAGGATTATGAATCCTTAGCCCTAAGCTCTCATGAGAAACCACTCTCAAGCTATTTCATGAAATGCACCTTACATGCAGATAAAGCTAATCAATTGGAGAGTATATACCTTTCCCCTAAAGCTACCATGAAATTGTGTTGGCCTAATAAAGTCAAGCTATCATCAAGGAACTCTAGTCATGATACTTCAAGTTATTCTTAGGAGAGATACATTACTCAATCCCAAGCTATCATGGGAACCCCCATCCCAAGATACCATGATCAAGAAACCTAACAACTTATGACGAAGCTAAACATGAGAGAGCTTACTTCCTCCATCCCAAGGTTTCATGGGATTCATCATCTAAAGCTAGTATCTTACCAAATCAATTACACAAAAAGAGGCTATTCAATACAACTTCAATCTATTCTAATCTATCATGCTTTGATTCATTTTATGTTCTTAGGTAAACCTAGAATCATGTATGTGAAAAAACATACTTCCCCTAGCTTGTTGATGTGTAAGTCTATATGAGAAAGAAAAAATCAATACAATCTCCTCCTGATGACTTCACCCCGAAATCCCTAGAAACAATGGCATATAATCCCTACAAGTGAATACTAACTTTAATCTATAATGATTCATACTCAATTACATGTTAATCCATTTAACTAGATCATTAGAAAGTAATTCTAGTATGTGGTTATGGTGGCCCTTGACGCCCCGTCGAGCCAATGACGCCTCGTCAACGCCTTCCGTCGCATGTAATAGTAGCTAGGTAAACAAGGGGATTCACAAATCTTTCTAAGTGTGGGAAGACGGTGGACTTCGACGCCCCATCGAGCCATTACGGACCGTCGTCTGCCCCATTGATTTACACTACTAGGCAGTGCTGCATCACACTGCACGGATACTTCTCAAGCGCCCTTGTTTGGTCCTTGGAGAGTTGTACCTAGACGTTTCAATCATGAAACAATTCAAACACCCATTAGCTACCTTTCCACCCATTTTCATACATTTTTTACTTATAAAAATTAGTAAAAAGGCTAAGGCACACTAACATCTCTTTGAACCAACTTCCCTGACGTCTTTGGACATTTTGTTTCTTAAACCTTCTAAATGACCTATATTCGTTAAAAATGGACTTAGAAATAGTTTGTAGACTTTATGCCACCTATGTTAGGCTTTACCACGAGTCTTGGATTTTCAAGGTGTTAAATTATCCCCACCCCCCTTATGAGCATTCGTCCCCGAATGACACTATTACTCTTTTAAATGAAGGAATAGACCCAAAACTAGCAGCCAACTAATCAACCATATTCAATTAACACAAATCATGTCACTTCAAAAAGGCAAATATCGAAACTCATATTACCACACCTAAGGCTCAAAACACTTCATCGTGAGGCATTTCCTTCTCACAACACTTATGAGCTCAACATACATCATATGAGTCAATTAGCACAAAGTTCCACATAACAACATGCTACCTATCATTTCATGAAGATTCACCATATCAAAATGCACAACATAACTCAAAGCAAGCAAAAAGCAAGATTTCAAGTTTATTTTTAATAGCAATACTACAACAACTTCACTGAAAAACTTATTGTGAGGTTTTCAAAAATGCCATTTTTGCAGTACTTCACCCAAAAATCAAGAAACACATCTCTGTCATATTGATATAATTAAAAAGAATGGAGAATCTTAATTCTCAAAAAGATAAGGATAACGGGATTTCATATCGGCCTCAGCCTCCCATGTAGCACCCTCAACTAATTGATTTTTCCATAAGACTTTACGGATACCACCTCTTTATTCCTCAACTTCTTGACTTTCCTGTCAAAAATTTGAACCGGAACATCCTCATAAGAGAGGTTATCCTTGACACCAATACCTTCAATAGGAAGAATGGATGCGGGATCACTGATACAATTTTTCAACATAGAAACATGTAAAATCAGATGAACCGAAGCAAATTAACTAGGAAGTTTCAATTCACAGACAACCTTACCAAACCTTTGCAAAATTTCATAAGGACCCACATAACGAGGACTCAATTTCCCTTTCTTGCCAAATGTAACTACCCTTTAAATAGGCGAAATTAGTAAGTACACCTTATCACCTTCTTCAAACACTAAATCCCGTCTCCTATGGTCGGCATAAGACTCTTGCCGGTTGTAGGCTGTTTTCAACCGGTTCCTTATGATATGAACCTTCTCCAAAGTCCCATAAATCATATTGGGACCAAAAAGTGACGACTCACCCACATCAAACAATCCAATTGGATATCTACATCTCTTACCATACAAGGTTTCAAAAGGAGCCATAGATATAGGTGAATGGTAGCTATTGTTGTAAGCGAACTCCACCAAAGGAAAATGCTTATCCCAACTCCCTTTAAAATCAATAATGCAAGCTCTAAGCATATGTTCAAGGGTTTTTATCATACACTCCGCTTGACCATCTATTTGGGGATGAAAAGCGGTGCTCAACTTTACCATAGTACCTAACCCTTTTTGGAACGACCTCCAAAATATAGATGTGAATTGTGCGCCCCGATCCTATATGATGGATAACGGAATGCCATGGCGAAACACAATCCCATCCAAGAAGATTCTTGCATAATCTTCCGCCGAATATGAAGACTTGATGGGGATAAAGCGAGCGGATTTAGTCAATCGATCCACAACCACCCATATGGAATCATAGGACTTTTGGGTCCGGGTTAAACCTACTACAAAGTCCATATTGATGTCTTTCAACTTCCAAGTTGGAATTTGGATCTCTTGTAGAAAGCCACCCGACTTTAGGAGTTTGGCCTTTACATGTTGGCAATTCAGACACCTAATGACAAATTCCACGATGTCCCTTTTTAGACCTTCCCACCAATATATTTCCCTTAGGTCATGGTACATTTTTGTCGATCACGGATGAATTGAGTAGCGGGACCCATGTGCTTCTTCTATGATCCGAACCCTCAACCCATCTACATTGGGAACACATAATCTCCCTTGGTACTTTAACATAACATCCCCCCTAGGGAGAATGATTCGTTCAACTCACCAAGAACCGAGTATTTAAACTCTATCAAGGCTAAGTAAAGGTGTTGTTTGGACTTCACTTCAACCACTAAAGATGACTCAGAGTTATGATGAACTACGACACCCCCATCCGGAGCACATTCCAACCTCACACCCAACCTAGCCAACCTATGCACTTCCCTTGCTAGGTCCTTTTTGGCTTCTTTAAGATGGGATACACTACCCATAGGCATACAATTAACATGCTCCCTTAATATTAGACATAAAGTAATATTACTTTCATTTACATCATATCATGACCCATTCATACATTTCATATAAGGACACAGTAAGACTCCCTCCAAATATCTACTTGTTCAATGGATAGGTGGCATTCCATTCCACCACCTACCCTAAATAGTACACCCATAAGAAGAATTAGTTCATTTAAATGCATTTGTGAGGGCTAGCTTTAACCGACGTAGACCATGAGAGCTAGACATGAAATCCCAGTAGCCTACCAAAGCAGGGATCCCTACTTGCCGAATGTAGGATCAAATTCTTTAGCCTTTACATGGATTCTCCAATAGATACACTTACCCGGGTGCGTAGTTAAGGGGTAAGGAGGTTGCTACTAATTAACTCATTCTCTACTAACAAAGAGAACCCATCTCAAGAGGTACATTTGACACAACATCTCTACTCCCGAAGTGTATCCACCCCTTCTTCAAATCCTCTCAGTGGTAAGCTGAACTCCCCAACAGAGTCCTACACATTCAATGACTATATGTTAAGATATTATTCAACAGCACATCTCAACTCACGAAGGGTATCCAACCTCCAACCTATCTTTGGATAGCTCATTGGGAATAGTGAGGTTGCTACTAAATACTTCATCTCAACTCACGAAGAGTGTCGACCCCAAAATGCCCCTTTTTCATGATAAGAAATAGTAGGGATGGTCCAGACACTTCATCTCTACTCACGAAGAGTGTCCACCCTACAATCCTCCATTTTCATTAATTGACTTCATTCATACATTCAAGTGTGTGTGTGAGTACATGTGAGGAAAACTTTCATATAATAACCATTATTCATAACATTGACTCCTAGACATGCTCATACAAACATTTATCACAATTCACACATTATCATACTTCACATATCAAATACTGTCACGACCCAACCCGATGGGCCGTGACTAGTGCCCGTTTTGGACACCCACATACAAACCTGCTAAGTATAACCAACTGAAACTAAGACAATATGGAATTTAATCAAATCAAGCCAACCCCAACGTCATATATATATAAGAGGACCTGTCTCATAAGGAGTCATAACCATTCAACCATAACAGCATACGCGAACCGACAAGGCCGCCACTATTCAAAGCATAATAACATACGTATGCCGACAAGGCTGCCACTACACAATACACAATGATGTACGCAGCCGACAAGGCTGCCCCTGTACAAGCGGACATCCCAAACAAACCATGTCCAGACCATTATCCAAAACATATATATACAACCCACATAATGTCCATAGACCTCTAAGAGTACATTAGTGAAACTCGACGGGACAGGGCCCCGCCATACCCATAGACGAGCAAAAGACTACACAAAAGTTATGTACCAAAACGACTGGGCTCCGGAACAGTGGAGCTCTCCCAATCAGCAGAGTAGATATCCTAGGCGGGAGGATCACCGAACTGTGCGTCTACACCTGCGGGCATGAAACGCAGCCCCCCGAGGAAAGGGGGGTCAGTACGGACAATGTACTGAGTATGTAAAGCATAAGGTAAAGATGACAGGATACCAATATGGCAAGTCGAAACAAAATATCGCTACACATATACCCTTTTAAGTGAAAATCATGCATATATTTAACATTTAAGGTGCCCAGCTTCCCTAGTAAGGGGCTCGGCAAAATAATCATCACGTCATCTCCGTCATCATCATCATCATAACCATCCTCATCACCAATCATATATATAATATACATACCCGGCCCTCTAGTGAGGAACTCGGTGACATATGCAAGAAACTCCGCACGAACATTACCCGGCCCGGGACTCGGTGAAATGATAAAGGACTCTATGCACGAGCAGAATATTATGAGCAACCATATGCAATTAAAATCATTTCTTATAACTCAATAGAACAATCAACGTGAACCAGCAAGGAGTATTACCAAAGATTAATGTTTTATCAAGATTATGAACCTTTAATACGATATGGAAACGTAAAATCTCAATGACTCTAAGAAGCACTACCATAGATATTAGAGATCATCATAGCCTTAAACATAGCCGATATATAGAGGAATAATTGTGGAAGCAAGAATATACGTCACTTAGACGCTCTAGAGATAAGTATCAAATCTGTCCGTTATTCGCTTATTTTTAAAAGTCATGCCAAACAAAGAAAGAAGGGACAACGTTACATACCGAATAATCGAGCCGCACGTCCAATATTTACTGCTCAAGCTATTAATCTATAACAAGCAACAATCGTGCCGCAATTAGATAAACATCGTGCTTTACTTTCTTGTAAGCTAGCTAATAATCTAACGAAAATTCGGCAGCACTTCCCCTATTTTCCTTACTTCGTCCCAATCCGACAACAATCCAAATTATCCACAGCAATACCAATAACACATATAACCCAAAGAATCATATTAAACAGCCCCCTCCCCAAAACAGTTCCGTCTCAGCAACCATAGCAGCGAAGCAACGACACACCGAGCGATAACTCGTTTTATAATTCGCAACACATCTACCTTATCGTATTCATCCTTTGGAGTATATACTCATAATCACATTCAACATATACATAATGCCAAAACAGAATTTTCCTGCAGTTTGCTTTAATCAAAACAGCCCAAGCACCAACACGACACCACTAATAATCCGATTATGGTTTCCGTTCATACTTAGCACATTCAATAACTAAAACAAACTTCCTAAGCTACTGGTCACGCCCCCTTCTTAAAATTAATGGATAATTAACAAGGGTATTCTAAAGAATTAACACACCAAACAAGGAGATTACTAACCAAATTATTTGCAGCTGCTGTCCAAGAGTTGCAGGGTTGGTTTCTCCATTTCCATGGCTGCCTAAGACAAGTGGTGAAGAAGAAGATGATATGCAGCAATGCATTTCACCACTTTATTTAGCATGGAGTGGATTTCTCCACCTCATTTAATAGTATGAAGTGGAGGCAGCCCCCCTCTACACCTGTCCACTAAGGCCAGCCCACAATCTGATCCCTTTTTAATTTTTGCCTTGAGTGGTGGGGCCCACTGGATTAAATTAATCCTAATCAGCCACCAATTATGAGTGGTGGGGCCCATTGGATTAAATCAATCCAAATTAGCCACTAATTAATCCCTCACTTAAAGTTAATGGCACTTACATTAGCCAACTCATACTTAATATCACATTTGGAAATAACATCCTTGCCTAATATTTCTTTACGTCTTCTAGATCACGATGCGCACTACGTATAAAAAAAAAAACGAGGCATAACATCCTTCCCCCCTTAGGAACATTCGTCCTCGAATGTTAAGTTAGCGTCTTGCAAAAACAAATTCCAGCGAGGTCTCTCTAAAAGTTATACCTATCAACCTGCATTCCGTAACTTACAGATGCCTCACAGCTACATAATCTCATTATCTATCAATATAGTCAAGCTAGAAATTGAATTACCTGCAGGTACGGGGAACAAGTAAGGATACTTATTCTTCATTTCGTCTTCCGCTTCCCAAGTCATCTCCTCCCTATTGTTATTTTGCCACAACACTTTGACGGAAGCCACATCCTTAGTACGTAACCTTCTAACCTGACGATCAAGTATAGCCACGGGTTTCTCCTCATATGACAACTCATCTGTTACCTGAATATCATCTACAGGGAATACTCTAGAAGGATCACCAATACATTTACGTAGCATCGATACATGGAAGACTGGATGTACCGCCTCCAAATCAGATGGTAGACCCAACTCATAGGCAACCTTGCCTATCCTACGAACAATCTGATAAGGCCCAATGTATCTCGGACTGAGCTTCCCCTTCCTGCCGAATCTCATCACACCCCTCATGGGTGATACCTTCAGGAATACCCAGTCACCAATCTGAAACTCCAAATCTCGACGCCGATTATCTGCATATGACTTCTGTCGACTCTGGGCTGCTAATAATCTTTCTTGAATAAGTTTCACCTTGTCAACAGCTTGCTGAATCACATCCGGGCCTATTAACTTAGTCTCGCCAACATCAAACCAACCAATAGGTGATCTGCACTTCCTCCCATATAAGGCCTCGTACGGTGCCATCTGGATACTAGAATGGTAGCTATTATTATAGGCAAACTCAATGAGCGGCAAGTGGTCATCCCAGCTACCTTTGAAGTCAATAATACAGGCCCGCAACATATCTTCTAATGTCTGAATAGTACGCTCAGCCTGCCCATCAGTCTGAGGGTGAAATGCTGTGCTAAGGTTCACCTGTGTCCCCAATCCCTTCTGAAACGATCTCCAAAAGTTGGCTGTAAATTGAGCTCCTCTGTCTGATATAATGGACGTGGGAACCCCATGAAGTCTCACTATCTCCCTGACATATAACCTCGCATAATCTTCAGCCGAATAAGTAGTCCTGACTGGAAGAAAATGGGCCGATTTCGTCAGCCTATCTACAATAACCCATATAGAGTCATACTTCCGTTGAGTGCGAGGTAAGCCTGTAATGAAGTCCATATTAATCATCTCCCATTTCCAAGTCGGGATCTCTATCTCCTGTAATAATCCACCAGGCTTTTGATGTTCGATCTTGACTTGTTGACAATTCGGGCACTGAGCAACAAACTCCGCTATGTCCCTTTTCATGCCATCCCACCAATATAAGCATCTGAGGTCATGATACATTTTTGTTGACCCTGGGTGAATAGAATAACGGGCAGAGTGTGCCTCTCCCATAACCTGCCGTCGTAGCCCCGCAGTATCGGGTACACACAATCTGCCTTCATATCGTAACACTCCGTCAGGTGTAACCTTAAATGGGGTCTTTTCCTTTTGAAGAGATGCATCTCTATACTGTGCCAGAATAGGGTCCTTGTATTGGTGTCTCTTTACCTCATCTATGATTGAGGACTCAGCAACCTCTCGAATAGAAACTCCACTATCTTCTGAATTAGCTAGACGGACTCCAAGGCTGGATAGCCGCTGAATCTCCCGAACCATATCCCTCCTTTCTGGTTGTACATCTGTCAAGCTACCCATGGACTTACGGCTAAGAGCATCTGCTACAACATTCGCTTTCCCTGGATGATATAAAATATCAACATCATAATCCTTTAGCAACTCTAACCACCGCCTCTGTCGTAAGTTCAGCTCCTTCTGTTTAAAGATATATTGGAGACTCTTATGATCTGTATAGATGTCCACATGGACACCATATAAATAATGTCTCCATATCTTCAAGGCATGAACCACGACCGCTAACTCCAGATCGTGAGTAGGATAGTTCTTTTCATGCTTCCTAAGTTGTCGGGAGGCATAGGCTATAACTTTGCCATGCTGCATCAATACACATCCTAGCCCAACACCCGAAGCATCACAATAAATAACATAGCCGTCTGGTCCCTCCGGAAGAGTTAGGACTGGAGCTGTAGTCAATTTGTCTTTCAATAGCTGGAAGCTTCACTCACAAGCATCAGTCCACTGGAACTTGGCTGCCTTTTGAGTTAGCCTTGTCAAAGGCGCTGAAATTGAGGCAAACTTTTCTACGAATCTCCTGTAATATCCTGCTAACCCCAGAAAGCTGCGTACCTCAGTAGGTGTCGTAGGTCTGGGCCAAGTCTTTACTGCCTCAATCTTCTGCGTGTCTACCCGAATACCATCAGCTCCAATAATATGCCCCAAGAATGCCACTGAAGTCAACCAGAACTCGCACTTAGAAAATTTAGCATACAACTTCTGGTGCTGAAGCACCCTAAGTACCGTCCTTAAATGATCTGCATGCTCCTCTTCTGAACGTGAATAGACCAGAATATCGTCTATAAATACAATAACAAACATATCAAGGAATGGTTTAAATACTCGATTCATTAAATCCATGAACACCGCTGGAGCATTAGTCAGCCCAAAAGACAGCACTCTAAACTCATAATGCCCGTATCGGGTCCGGAATGCCGTCTTTGGAATATCTGCCTCCCTTACCCGCACCTGATGATAACCTGACCGCAAGTCTATCTTTGAAAAACACTTTGCACCCTGCAACTGGTCAAATAGATCGTCAATCCTTGGGAGGGGATACCTGTTCTTTATTGTTACTTTGTTCAACTGCCTATAATCAATGCACATCCGCAGCGACCCATCCTTCTTCCTCACAAACAGTACCGGTGCTCCCCAAGGTGACGTACTAGGCCTGATGAAGCCCTTTTCTAGCAAATCCCTCAATTGCTCTTTCAATTCTTTCAACTCAGCAGGTGCCATTCTATAAGGAGGTATAGATATAGGCTGGGTATCTGGCAGTACATCTATAGTAAACTCTATCTCCCGTTCTGGAGGAAGGCCTGGAAGTTCCTCGGGGAATACATCGGGAAATTCATTAACTACCGGGACTGATTGAAGAGTCGGTGCCTCTGCCTTTATGTCATGCACCCGAATCAGATGGTAAATATAGCCTTTTCTAACCATCTTCCCGGCCTTAAGGTATGAAATGAACTTACCTTTCGGCGATACTGTACTCCCCTTCCACTCTATAATCGGTTCCCCTGGAAATTGAAATCGAACTATCTTTCCTCTGCAATCAACATTAGCATAACAAGCAGCCAACCAATCCATGCCCATGATAATATCAAACTCAATCATATTTAACTCTATTAGATCTGCTACGGTACGACGACTATATATAACTACTGAACAATTCTTATATACTCGCGTAGCTATGACAAAATCTCCTACAGGTGTAGCTACCTCAAATGGTTCTATCAACTCAGACTCTATTCCGATCCTACTAGCAACAAAGGGAGATATATATGATAAGGTAGAACCTGGGTCTATCAATGCATACACACTTCGGGAGAATAGTGATAATATACCTGTGATCACATTAGGTGACGCCTCCTGATCTTGCCTATTAGTCAAAGCATATATACGGTTTGAGGGACCGCTAGAACTGGAAGCTCCACCACGTCCTCTACCACGGCCTGCTGGCGCCTGAATACCCTGCCCCGTAGGGCGCATAGCCACAGAAGAAGATGAACCAGCAACGGACCCTGTAGGCTGTGCCATACCACCTGCACTACCTCTAAGGTGACACTCCCTCATAGTATGGCCCTGACGGCCGCAAGAAAAACACGCACCTGTAGCCCAACGACATTCCCCAGGATGGGACTTACCACAACGAGAACACCGAGGCAAAGGTGGCCTCGACTGGCTCAAACCCCGGCCCATCTGTGACCCTGACGCCCTAGAGCTCTGACCAGCTTCCGAATATCCCATACGATCGAACCCCCTACCCATGAAACGTGGGGGTGCACTCTGTGCTGGCTGGGAAGAAAATCTAACATGCTGCTGAGACTGCCCGCTTTGAAACTCGTCAGGATAACCTGCTGATCTAACCCTCTTATGCTGGCCTCTATTATAATCTCTATCTGGCTGACGTCCCCGGTGCCGATCCTCTACCCCCTGTGCATATGCCTGCACCCGAGCAATGTCCATACCTGGCTGAAGAGTCACTGCCATACAACCGTCAATCAGATAACGATCCAATCCCATCACATAACGATGTACCCTGTCTGCCATATCAGCCACAATAGTAGGCGCATGCCTAGCCAATGAATCAAACTCGAGGCTATACTCTCGAACGCTCCTGCCATTTTGCTTCAAACGCAAGAATCTATCGACTCTAGCTCGCTTCATCTCTGGAGGCAGGAAGTGGCCCTGGAAAGCCTCCACAAATTCATCCCATACCGCTGGAGGAGCACCCTCACCCCTAGATAACTCCCAAGACTCATACCAATTAATAGCTACATCCCGCAAACGATACGTAGCCAACTCAACAGACTCGGTCTCCGAAGCCTTGATTATCCTCAATGTACGCTGCATCTGACGAATAAACTCTTGCGGATCATCCTGGGGCCTTGACCCAAAGAACTCTGGAGGATTACAACTTAAGAAGTCACGAGCCCTTAAGCTATCAGATCTGTCCGCATGATCAACTCCTAGTCCATGCCTGCGAGCCTGATCTGCCACTAATCTAGTCAGCAATTGAACCGCATCTCTCATGGCCCTATCCTCCGCCCCTGACTGAGGAGCTGGAGGTTCAGATGTTGGGGCCTCGGGGGCTGGTGGTGTCCCCCGAACTGGAGCTGCTGCTGCTCTAAGCTCTTCTGGCGGTGGGGGTGTAGCAGAGCTCTCCGACTGGAGCATCATACCAGGCATAGACTGGGCACGGGCCCTAGTAACTCTCCGGGTCTGACTAGTACCTTCTGCTACCGATTTTCCCTTCTGGGCGGCTGTCGCTTTCTTTGGAGGCATAGCTGAAAACACACGGATTCGTTAGAGAGGGATTATCCTGTTAATATAGCTCTATCGCACGATCTAGAATAAGAAGAAAGAATGACATCCTAAATGTCCTGTAGCTTCCTGTTTATAGATGTGGTGCACAACACACCGATAAACAAGACTCTACTAGACACAGTCTGTAGACACTTCCGAGGAAGAACCGCGCTCTGATACCACTCTTTGTCACGACCCAACCCGATGGGCCGTGACTAGTGCCCGTTTTGGACACCCACATACAAACCTGCTAAGTATAACCAACTGAAACTAAGACAATATGGAATTTAATCAAATCAAGCCAACCCCAACGTCATATATATATAAAGAGGACCTGTCTCATAAGGAGTCATAACCATTCAACCGTAACAACATACGCGAGCCGACAAGGCCGCCACTATCCAAAGCATAATAACATACGTAAGCCGACAAGGCTGCCACTACACAATACACAATGATGTACGCAGCCGACAAGGCTGCCCCTGTACAAGCGGACATCCCAAACAAACCATGTCCAGACCATTATCCAAAACATATATATACAACCCACATAATGTCCACAGACCTCTAAGAGTACAGTAGTGAAACTCGACGGGACAGGGCCCCGCCATACCCATAGACGAGCAAAAGACTACACAAAAAGTTATGTACCAAAACGACTGGGCTCCGGAACAGTGGAGCTCTTCCAATCAACAGAGTAGATATCCTAGGCGGGAGGATCACCGAACTGTGCGTCTACACCTGCGGGCATGAAACGCAGCCCCCCGAGGAAAGGGGGGCAAGTACGGACAATGTACTGAGTATGTAAAGCATAAGGTAAAGATGACAGGATACCAATATGGCAAGTCGAAACAAAATATCGCTACACATGTACCCTTTTAAGTGAAAATCATGCATATCTTTAACATATAAGGTGCCCAGCTTCCCTAGTAAGGGGCTCGGCAAAATAATCATCACGTCATCTCCGTCATCATCATCATCATAACCATCCTCATCACCAATCATATATATAATATACATACCCGGCCCTCTAGTGAGGAACTCGGTGACATATGCAAGAAACTCCGCACGAACATTACCCGGCCCGGGACTCGGTGAAATGATAAAGGACTCTATGCACGAGCAGAATATTATGAGCAACCATATGCAATTAAAATCATTTCTTATAACTCAATAGAACAATCAACGTGAACCAGCAAGGAGTATTACCAAAGATTAATGTTTTATCAAGATTATGAACCTTTAATACGATATGGAAACGTAAAATCTCAATGACTCTAAGAAGCACTACCATAGATATTAGAGATCATCATAGCCTTAGACATAGCCGATATATAGAGGAATAATTGTGGAAGCAAGAATATACGTCACCTAGACGCTCTAGAGGTAAGTATCAAACCTGTCCGTTATTCGCTTATTTTTAAAAGTCATGCCAAACAAAGAAAGAAGGGACAGCGTTACATACCGTATAATCGAGCCGCACGTCCAATATTTACTGCTCAAGCTATTAATCTATAACAAGCAACAATCGTGCCGCAATTAGATAAACATCGTGCTTTACTTTCTTGTAAGCTAGCTAATAATCTAACGAAAATTCGGCAGCACTTCCCCTATTTTCCTTACTTCGTCCCAATCCGACAACAATCCAAATTATCCACAGCAATACCAATAACACATATAACCCAAAGAATCATATTAAACAGCCCCCTCCCCAAAACAGTTCCGTCTCAGCAACCATAGCAGCGAAGCAACGACACACCGAGCGATAACTCGTTTTATAATTCGCAACACATCTACCTTATCGTATTCATCCTTTGGAGTATATACTCATAATCACATTCAACATATACATAATGCCAAAACAGAATTTTCCTGCAGTTTGCTTTAATCAAAACAGCCCAAGCACCAACACGACACCACTAATAATCCGATTATGGTTTCCGTTCATACTTAGCACATTCAATAACTAAAACAAACTTCCTAAGCTACTGGTCACGCCCCCTTCTTAAAATTAATGGATAATTAACAAGGGTATTCTAAAGAATTAACACACCAAACAAGGAGATTACTAACCAAATTATTTGCAGCTGCTGGCCAAGAGTTGCAGGGTTGGTTTCTCCATTTCCATGGCTGCCTAAGACAAGTGGTGAAGAAGAAGATGATATGCAGCAATGCATTTCACCACTTTATTTAGCATGGAGTGGATTTCTCCACCTCATTTAATAGTATGAAGTGGAGGCAGCCCCCCTCTACACCTGTCCACTAAGGCCAGCCCACAATCTGATCCCTTTTTAATTTTTGCCTTGAGTGGTGGGGCCCACTGGATTAAATTAATCCTAATCAGCCACCAATTATGAGTGGTGGGCCCATTGGATTAAATCAATCCAAATTAGCCACTAATTAATCCCTCACTTAAAGTTAATGGCACTTACATTAGCCAACTCATACTTAATATCACAATTGGAAATAACATCCTTGCCTAATATTTCTTTACGTCTTCTAGATCACGATGCGCACTACGTATAAAAAAAAATACGAGGCATAACAAATACATACTTCATTTAGACATAAACCCTTCAAGATACTCATTTCAAGATTCTAACATATACCATGCATATACATATCAAAATCATCACTTCACTTCACATATCATGCCTTCAAGGCATTCTTACGATACATATATAACTTCATATACTTCCAAATAAACACCGCCACCAAAGGTGAACAATACCACTCAAGAGTTACTTCAGTATAACTTAACCAAGATAGAACAACTTACCTTCATCCAAGCATTTACCATATTTCCTAATTGTTTCACCAAAAACATCATAAAGGCAATAGCTAATCACAACATAATATAGAGTAAACCATAGTTCTAACACTATCAAACCATGCACATTAAACCCACTTCATAAGCCAAAAGTTGAGAAATTGGATTGAGCATGGGGTTATTGAGTTTTAAACCTTAAAATCATCAACTAACATTGTAAAATATCATATTATATTCACTTAAATGTTTTCATGCAAGACCTATTCTTGGAGTTCAAAATAGAAGTATGTGGAGTTTGGGAACCATTTTTGGAAAGTCTTGAGAAGAGCTCCTTGAATGAAAGAAGAACCAAGGATGAACTACCATACTTCAATATGAAGAAACCCACGAAATTTGGTGAAGAATCTCGAAGGATTAGATCTTCTTCCTTGGAGCTTGAAACTTCTTGAAAATGGAGGTTCTAGAGAAAAGTTTTTGGAGAGATTCTTTATTTATACTTTTGGGTTTGAATTGATAGGTGAAATGGGGTTTAAAGTAACCTAAAACAGTCCACAAATGATACCAAACGACGCCTACACTATTTGGACCCTTTTTCAAATTTTAATTTGACTTAAAAATGATGCGGCCAAATCAAAGACTTGGCTGCGCGTCGCGGGGTCACCTCCAGATCATTGTTCTGGAAATTATTTTGGGACAATGAGTTTCGTGTTGGCCCCGCGTCGCAGGGAAAAATTTTCCCATCACGTGTCACCTGCACGGCGCGCCCTTGGTCTAAATGTTGACTGCCTGGCAGCCTTGTTTGCCAACGTTTGGGTCCTACTTGGGGACCCTTAGGGTGGTCCCCGAGGAGTCGTACTTGAACGGTTTGACCCTTGGTATTTCCATCAATGTAATAGGGTATCCCCGCTGGATTTAGACACCAAACAACACCTAAAAACATGCAACAAAGTTAAGGATACACTAGCACACACACATGACTATTTTCCGAATGTATTGGTCTTCCCTTGACGGTTGACTTCCAAACTTCACAAACTGACTTCTAATGCTAAAATACATAATTTTTAAATCATTATTAACTCATGGAATACATTTGAAGCTCTACTTTGACATATTTCATTTAAGGGTCGTTACAATGACATATTCTCGAACCATCTAAATATAAGAGAATAAAAATCATGGTACGTGGCCCATACTATTGTCTCATACATAAAAGAAAGACAGAAAATAGATAGGGTGATCCAATCCTCGAATACAATGAGGACTCAGGAAAGTTTCACTTCACAACCCTCTAGGAATCCTAGCCACAAATTTGTGAATCGGGAACGCCATACCCTACATTTGATAGGAATGTAGGCAAGAGTATGCATTAGTAGAATCAAGTACCTAATATGATGGCTAGCATAGGAAACACAGACACAAGCGTTAGTCAACATAAGAGATAAGGCATAAGCATAATAAAGACATAATAATCATCATAATGTATCCTGAGCCAAGACTTAGAGCATCCACCTATAGTCAAGCTTACATCATGGGAAGCATACCTAGAAACACTCCAAGTCAATCGACTTCATAACATAGCGTCATTTACTTACTTTTAAGGAAATAGAGATTCGTATTAATACCTATTGCATAAAGGCTAATGGGTATTCTCCTCTTGCCTTATTTACTTTTACATCAGAAGTACTCACCTCCACAATCTTATCATATGATGCGGATACTCGCTTCCACATCATTTCATAAGGAGAATGAGTATTGTCATGACCGGAGAGCACCCCCTAGAAGTAAAATGGCGTACTTGACCTCTTGGAGATCTTATACAAGACCACTATTATCATCCATCACATTGTCATAGGAAATTTAGGAGAAAATGTAAAACTTTCATAGCACATCATATACTAGAAACAACACTTCGTATATATAAAACTCTCATAATAAATAGTTATACTCTAAGTCTCTTTGTCATCTTTAACTAAACATCGTTACAGTAAATTAGGGACACATCCCTTATAACATAAAACAATAACTAAGCTATTACATAACTTTAAAAATAACTTGACATAGGACATCCTTGAATATTAAGGATTCCTTTCTAATAACATGGGAAGCTATCCATGCCCTTCACGTTAAGAGACATCCTCTAGCCATCACCACCTACATTTTCTGTGAAATGATAAAGAAAAATGGTTTTGATAAAAGAATGCACTAAGTATTGCAAACATTCAAATACAGGCATTTAAAGAGGACATTTTACTATGAAATCAAGCAACATGCCTTTTGAAAGAATATTCAAAAACATTGGTAAAATTACACAATATAGTTCACATACATGCTATAGGCATAGACACTATTCATTTCAACACATCAAGTCACATGTATTTCATCAAAAGCACATCAATCATGTACATAACATTCTCTTGTTTCACTTTAATTCATTAACTCCTAAGTAACCCTCTAGTAACGCTTGGTGCAATGTATGAATAGGGTTCCATTCCACCATCCACACTGAGGCATCACCTAAAGGACACTAAGATCAAAATTCATATAACCTTCATTAACTCAACACATACATTCATAGAAGCATTTCATATAATAAGACACATACTTCACATTTGACACAACATACTTTATGGACCACATAAAAGAACTCATTACAAGACCATATGAAAGTCAAGATTTTCAACATAATCATAGTAAGGCAAAGTTAATATTAACATACTTTAACTTCTGTTAACATAAAACATCATAAGACCTAATCAAATACTTCACTTACCAACATAAGAAGTCGGTACAATTTTATAGTCATTAGGTATAACCTTCCTCATACAGTCAATGAGACCAACATTATGCATATACTGTAAGACATCATCATATAGACACAACAGAACTCGTACCATGCATATTATCATAACAAGTAGACCAACACTACAATGTCATACATAAGGAATATTAACATATACATAAACACATAGAACTCTTTCCTAGAAGTCCCTTCAAGAAAATGCTTGTACAATGCATAGGTAAGTTCATTACTCTCACCTATCCTAACTAACATCCCTTAGGTTATCCTAGTTATAGCTCCTTACTGTACTTCCATTGTCCATTTTACAATAGGGAAACTATAGCCTTAACCGACATTAAGACCATGGGTGCTAAACATGGAATTTAGTGTCATCATCTCACACTAAAGATGGTATCTTACTTTTTAAGGTACGACATGAATATCATGCTAGTGTATTATCTGGATCCACTTACTAGGTCCTATGGGACAACATAGTTTATGCAACTAGGCGGTATATATGTAAACCATGACAATTGGTCATTATAGTTATCCACCTCGTGAGGACTATGTTGAACAAGCCTTCCCTTTGGAAAGGGGCACCCCTCATCTTCAAGTTCACTCTGTGCTAAGCTAACTTCCCTTTATTGAAAAGCCTTTATAAAAATTACTTTGTAAAAAATAGGCTTTAGGAGATCAACTACTGATATGCATAGTAATAGGTCATAGATGACATTGTCCTTTCATAAACCTTTCTTATGTGAGAAAACCTTTCACATGGACATAGCACATATAAAACATACTCTAGTTTAGAGTAGAATCAGCAAACCTTTCAAGAGACCCTACCCATTAGAATACCATAGCATGCTTTATTCATACATTTTATGTGTGTGTATATACATGTATGTGAGAAGACCTTTCCCATAGACACTATTAGATAAAACACGTTTATTCTTCACTTCTTTCATGCATAAGTGTATAGGTGCACATATATGAGCAACCCTTTCGTATTAACACATTCAGACACTATGCATATTCATACTTCATTATATCAAACATTTGACATCATAACATAGCTTACTCATGTGTTTATTTTGATCTATGTAGAGAATCCTCCTAGAAACTATCCTATCAAGGAACACATGTGCAATGCATAGAGAAGGTCTCATACTATTTTCTATACTAATACACCTATCAAGTCATCCTATATAACATATATTATCGTACTTTCATGAACATATACTTCGCATGTATAGTAGTAGATATTAGGTGCCTAGGAGAATTATCCTTTCACTAAGTACCTTTTATTTATCCTACTCATATGTTTGCATGAGGTGTGTGTGTAAATTGGTTAACATGATCACATAATGTCACCAATAACAACATTTATGCGACCACTCTCTTAGGATCAAAAAATATATTTATGTCCCTTAAACCATAGACAACTCACATATTAAATACTAGGGACTATAGAACACACATCGACATTATAGAATAGGAGACTAACAACTTCACTATTGAATCTAAGACTCATAATCATGCTTAGACCACAAATTCATATAGGGATTCATAGGTAGGGGTCATACTACACGAGAGTATCCAAGCATCAACATGTAGACCACCTACCCCTAACATTTTCATTCACATATAGAATGCATTATCCACATGATAGTAGCATTGGAAAACTAGGTATATAACTTCATAGGTGTGATCATCATAACCCATTATAATTCATAATTTTTCCTTCAAGTCCATGATCGGCTCACATATAGATGACAAGAAAGTAAACATCACCACCATAAGTTTACCATACAACACAATGCCATTCAAGGTCAATTCAACTACCAATTCTATACAAAGTAGTAGAAATACGACAATCTTACCAATTTCCCAAGATTTCATCATCACTGATCAATTCCTCAATAATTCAACATCAATTCCTATAGAAAAAAGTAGTAATAATCAATTTAACATAATTTAACAACAATTCGATTAACATAACATCAAGATCGTAAAACCTACATTATTGGCTAAATTCATAATTTGGGAGGAACATGGGTTCTTCATTATATTATATTTAAATTCACATTAAAATCACTAGATAATCATAAGTTTATCATAAGCATGACTTTGAAATCAATTTAACAACGAACCCATTGCTAGATTGAGAGATAACAATTTTGATCATAGAATCTTCTTTGAAAATCTTTGAAGGAACTTCTTAGATTAATGGTTAACTAAGGATGAAGGATTATCATACCTTATTAATTGAAGACCCATGAAATTGGAGAAAAAATCGTTTGCAAATTCATCTTCTAGGTTGAGCTTGTGTTTTCCCTCCAATAGAGGTTTTGAAATAATTTTTAAGAGAAGAAGGTTTTGGATTTTTGAGTTCTTATTTTGTATTGGGGTTTTTCCTTGTGAAAGGGGTTAATTATGACTTAAAAACCGTTTATAACTGACTCCCAAGGTACCCAAAATGCCGCCAAATCAATTGGACCTTTTCAGATTAGTCAACTTAAGCTTCATTTTTGAAAGTTATTGTCGGGGAGCAAGTCCGCGACGTGAAGCATTTCCCACGTGATTTTTGGAATTAATTCTTGGGATAGTAGAGTCCGCGTTATGTCCATGATGCAGAAAAAATATTTGGCCTATGGAGATCCTATCCACGAAGCGTACATGTTTCACCAATGAGCGAAACGTTGCTGCCTTGGGTAGCTTGTTGGCCAAAGGTTGGGTCCTCTACAAGGACCCCTAGGGCGGTCCTTGCGGAGTCGTGCCCAGACATTTCGAGCCTAAATAAATTTTTATACATGTGATAGACCTATACTATCAAATTGACCACCAAACAAAACATAAATAATACCAACGAGCACTAGAACACACTAGCACATCTCAACGCTAACTTTCGAACGTCTTGTATGTTTGACCTCCAAACCACTTCAAATCATGTATACATACTATAAAATACTTATATATCTTGTTATAACCTTTTTAGGCACATGTTATGCTCTAGGTACCTTAATTCATTTTGAGGGACCTTACAGTATCCTCCACTTGGAAACGTTCTGCCTCGAATGACACTTGGTACATTTCAAACACATCAAGAACTTCGATGACCTATAGAGCAGCTCACAACATTCAATGCACCAAAATTACAAGGAACACCAACTTTCATATTAATTGCACTCAATTCACACAAGTAAGCAAAAACCTTCACTCACATTACCTGAATGCATTAAGCACAAAGTCATCACTCATGTTCAGAGGAGGAACATCCTTCTCCTAATCATGACATGGTCTTTACATTTCATTTCATTTCGAGCTGAACATGTATACTAACACATAGGCAGATTGAACATCAATTCTCAAGATGCAAATAAGCAAGTCACACTTAATGCACATAGACTTGGGTCAAGTAGATCAACAAGGATCCTTATTATTTATACATAGTTCCATGAAGTCCATACTTAACCTTAACATGCTTAGTTACGTTTAATGAGGAATGTCCTTCTCCTCAATACACTTACATGTCTTCAAAAGTTCACACACTAGCAATGCACAAAGGTCAATTCATTTTTAAGGAGAACTTCTCAACTTTTTTAACCAAAGCATGCTGATACTTCCTTCCTAATGAAGTCAAATGGTAAATAACACCACACACATCACAATAATAGGACGTTATCTCACAGAGTTTAAATTTATAGTATGATACTAGCCTTCATAAAATGCATCATTTAGGGAAATTCTATACCTTATATAGGCACACACAAGGACATTGTCTAAACATACCTTCACATCTCAATAACACTACAATCATACTTCCAAAACCATACAAATCACATATTTTTAAAGGAACTCATCTTATCTCATTTAGAAGAGACTCAATTTCCCATTGTGAGGCTAACTCACCACACATCAAGAATGTTCATTAAGCCACCTCATGAAGTCTAATGCACTTTTTACATATGAAGATGCACAACAACATGAGCAACATGCAATTTATCACAAATCCATTTTTAATGCAAGTAAAACCTTTCCAAACATGGATAACATAGTGTCATTTAAGACATGCATAACTTATGGAGAATATGCAGCTTAAGCTTATATGCAAGACTCCCATTTCGAACAAGCTACTCAGGAACTCTTTTGTTTCAAGGTTGAGTAAGAATAGAAGGAATAGATAAGGATATCAACATCCTTACTACTAAAATCATCACCCCCCACATAGGGTAAACCCAAAAAGAGCAACTTAACTCAACCTTAGGAGAATTTTAGCTCACCAACCATAATAATTAAGTACATCATTCCACTATTGGGATTTAAGCTTTAGAACGCCTTTCATCAATATCATGTAAAAGTGATTCTCAACATAAGGAAGATCAAGGAACTCAACATAGGAACATAAAGGGCACTTAAAATCTTACCTTCTAGGCATATTATCCCCCACATGGGGTAAGACTAATCACATCATACCATTAAACACCAGGGTCAAGGAAAGTCAAGACCAACGTTTATACTCCTCACATAAGAATGTTTGACATCATTGAGGGTTTCCACTTCTACTCATCAAGGAGTATACTAACTCAATCATCAAGAGGTACAATTCAAGAATCATCATTCCTCTAAGACTAACACTCAAATGAAACTCATAACAATTAAGTTAGGTCTTGCTACAAATCCATATGAGGGCATAACTACACTATGAATACCTAGGGTAACTCCATCACTTCATCATAACATAGGGTACATAGTAGGTCTCTTAAGGTCTAACACGATATTTATTTTTAGAACTTTAGGGTAACCATCCTCTCTAGGTAACACCTTATGCAAAACATAGAGGAGACTTGTCCATAAGGCCTCTTTAATTTCTCTCAACACCAGGCAAAGGTAAATTCTAGGTCATCTCAACCCACATTATCACCTTTGGTTGTATCTTCCAACCAACCATGCCTAGGTACAATGTAAGCACCCTTTTTCCAAGTGTCCAAACTTAAGTTCAAACTTAAAAGGCAACTAACAACTTTCAAAGTAGGTCACCATGAATGATTTTCGTATCCACATGGACTAAGGGATACATACACCCTTCTAAGTCAACTTTAGGGAAAGACATAATATGAGCAGATGGAATAAAACCCTTTCTTCCCTCTTTCACCACTCTTAGAATAAGTTCATACAGGGAATCATTAACTAGTCATAAGGATTCTCTCATTAACTAGAATACTTAATAATCACCTACAAGGTAGGCACATTACCTTCACATCTTAGGATCAAGCCTGTACAAGGGACTCCAATCCACACAAGGCAACTATGAAGCATTACACACATTAAAGGGAAACATCAACTTTCACTTTTACCACATTTTATTCCAAAATCGTTCATGCCTAATACATACCATTATACTACCATCGTACATAACCATAAGATAATTCACTGCAGCAAAGAAAACTCCATATAACTATAACAACTCTATACAGGCTATACCCATATCATATAATAACTTCTAAACATAACATCTCATTTCCCATGAGTCACATATAAAGCCATACTTGGAGTCACATCAACACATGCAAAAACACCTTCATAACTAATCATCAAACCGTAAATCAAAGGTAATCATCAAAACTAACCTTTTCTCCCTCAATCGCTAGGACATCACCCAATCAAAGAAATAACCTATAAAAGACCACCAGACAAGGAAACATAAGAGTGTCATCATATAGAGTTAATTTGTATAGCACGACATGAGAATAGTGAAGAAGGGAAACTCTATCCTCCCGTATCCATGCACACATGGATGTGTGATGACTCACCACCATTGAACGACACTATACCAGACGTAAAAATATGAGACTTTGGACCCTAAAACCAATGTTATAATCTCATGCTATGATAGCACGTTTGTCATGACCAAAGAGCACCCCAGAAGTATCATGGCGCACTTGACCTCTCAAAGATCTTATAAAAGCCCACAGTTATCATTCATCACATTGCCATAGGAAATTTAGCGTAATATTTAAAAATTTTCATAGCACATCATAAGCTAGAAACATCACTTCATATATATAAAAATATCATATTACATAGTTAAACTCTATGTTTGGTATCTTAGACTCAATATCATTAGAATAGACTAGGGACAGTGCCCTTATAACATAACACAATAACTAAGCTATTGCATAACTTTAAGAATAATTTGACATAGGACATCCTTGAATCTTAAGTATTCCTTTCTTTGAACTTGGTAAGCTATCGAAGCCCTTAACTTTAAGAGACATCCTTACCACCTATACTTTGTGTAAAAAATTGAAGAAGAATGTTGTTAGTAAAATAATGCACTAAGTATGAAAATCGTGCAAAAATATGCATTTAAAGAGGACATTTTATTTTGAAATCATCCAACATGCCTTTTGAAAGAATCTTCATAAACATAGACACAATTACACAATATAGTTCACATACATCATATAGGCATAGACACTATTCATTTCAACACACCAAGTCACGTGTATTGCATTTAAAGCACATTAGTCATGTTCATAACATTCTCTTCTTTTACTTTAATCCATTAAATCCTACCTAACCTTCTACTAAAACTTGGTGCAATGTATGAATAGTGACCCATTCCACCATCCACAATAAAGCATCAACATAATGCCACTAAGGTAAACATTCATATAACCTTTATAAACTCAACACATACATTCATTGAAGCATTTCATATAAAAAGACACATACTTCACATTTGACCCCAACATACATTATGGACCATATAGAAGAACTCATTACAAGACCACATACATGTCAAGACTTCAAACATCATAATAGTAAAGCAATAGTAAATATTAACATACTTAAACTTTACTTCATATAAAACATTATAATACCGTATCGCTTACTTCACAGACCAACATGGTAAGTAGGTACAACTTCATACTCATTAGATATAACTTTCATCATACAGTCAATAAGACTAAAATTATGCATATAAGGTATACCTCATCATATATACACAATATGACTGATACCATGCATATTATCATAACAAGTAGAACAACTCTACAATGTCATACATAAAGGATTATCAACAAATAAATAGACACATAGAAGTATTTCCTAGAACTTCCTTCAAAAAACTACTTGTGCAATTCATTGGTAATTTAATCTCATCTATCGTAAGTAATTTCCCCTAGGTTACCCTAGTTATGTCTCCTTACTTAACTTTTATTGTCTATTTTACGTTAGGAAAACTATAACCTTAACAGACATTAAGACCATGGGTGGTAAACATGGAATTTAGTATCATCCCACTACACTAAAGAGGGTGTCTTACTCACTAAGGTAAGACATGAATATAATTCTAGTGTATTAGTTGGATCCACTTGCTATGTCCTATGAGGCAACATATTTTATGGAATTTGGATGTATATATGGAAACCCTATTTATGACAATTGGGCATTATAGTTATCCACCTCGTGAGGACTATGTTGAAAAAGCCTTCCCATTTGGAAGGAGCACACCTGATCTTCAAGTTCACTCGGTGCTAAACTAACTTCCCTTTATTGAAAATCCTTTAAAAACATTATTTTTTAAAAAATAGGCTTTAAAAGATTAGATCCTCATATGCATAGTTCTAGGTTATACATGAGAATGTTCTTCCATCAACCTAGCTCATGGGAATGGACATAGCACATTTAAAGCATAGTCTAGTTCATAGTACAATTGAGCAAATCATTCAAGAGACCCTACATACTAGAATACCATAGCATGCTTCATTCATACAATTTATGTGTGTGTGTATATATATATGTGAGAAAACCTTTCACGTAAACATTATTAGACAACACATGTTAATGTTTCCCTTAATCCATGCATAAGTGTATATGTGTACATATATGAACAATCCTTTCATATTAACACATTTATACTATGCATATTCATACTTCATCCTATCATAAATTTGTCATCATAGTATGTAGGTCATATTCATAGCTTACTCATGCATTCATATTCATGTATATAGAGAATCTTATTAGAAACTATCCTATCAAGGCACCCATGTGCAATGCATAAAATAGGTCCCATACCCTTGTCCATGCTAGTACACATATCAAGTCATCCTAATTAAGATATATTATCATACTTTCATGAACATATACTTCACATGAACAGTAGTAGACATTAGGTGCATATGAGAATTATCCTTTCATTATCTACCTTTTATCTATCCTACTCATAAGCATGCATAAGGGGTGTGTGCGTAACATAGTTAACATGACCACATAATGGAAACAATAACAACATTAAGGCAGCCACCCTCATAGGATCACAACACATATTCATGTCCCTTAAACCATAGACAATTCACATATATAGTACTGGGGACAATAGACCACAAACATCAACGTTATAACATAGGAGATAAGACAACTTCATCATAAAATCTATGACTCCTATCATGCTGAGACCACAAATTTATATAGGGTTCATAGATAGTGTGTCATACTACACGAGGGTATCGAAGCATTAACATGTATAGCACCTAACCCTAAATTACTTATTCACATATAGAATGTATCATCAATATACCTATAACATGATACTAGCATTGGAAAACTAGGCATAAAACTTCGTAAGTGAGATCATCATAACCACCCTTCATAATTCATAAACTTGCCTTCAAGGCTATGATCAGCTCACATATAGATTGACAAGAAAGTAAATGTCTCCACCATAAGTTTAACATGTCACAACCTTAAAGTACCCCCTAGAAGTTAGGGAGAACCCTCGTATTGTGACCGGGCGTACTTGACCCTTAGGGGTCTTGTACAAGCCCTTTAACTATTGTTCATTAAATAAGACATGAAAAATAGTGCAGAATTAAAACTTTTCAAGACATTTGATATAGAAAGGAAACTTTTATAAATACTAAAAATATCTCATCGTCACAAGCCAAATTTAAAAACACGACATAATTAACTTTGGGGCACGCCTCTTTATATTTGAAAGAGATACATAATAAGTCTTAACATAAGTATACTAAGAAGATAGAAATTATGCCCTCGGATATATGAGGACACACTTTGTCTTTAAAGGAACTTCCCCAAGCTTTTCCTTCTAGACTTTAACCTTGCTTCCAAAACCTGTACTTAGATAGTATAAAAAAGTGTACGGTTAGTACAAAACAATGTATAACCATGGCATATGCAAAGACATGCGAAAGGGGATATTTTAGTAAATAACATTTTAGTAAAATAACATTTCATGCAAATTAAGTAAAACATTCAACAACATAAAAGTAAAACACCATAAGAATCATCATTTAGCACTTAGAGAAGAATTTGCATAATTTTAAACAAAAGAAGCAATTTACAGAGAAATTTTCAAACTTTACCTTGAATTCAAAAGACCCTTACAGTGTGAACTACAAGACTCCAAATATAGTGAACTTCCCAAGTATTACTAATGAGGAATAAGCATCATTTCCATCGGAGTTTCCCATCAAAGGTCATCCTAAGACTCACTAAGGTAAGACATGAAGAAAATACACATATACCTCCTTCAATACATACCAAAGCGACCCTCAAGGCTTCCTCCCTCTCGGCATACTCACCTCGGGGTAACAATCACCCACTCAATTGCAATAAAATAGTAGAACACCCAACAGCACACCAAGAGTTTCCTTTCGGAATGCCTACTTATTGCAATGAGTAGATGGCATCCCGTATCACCACCTACCCTAAGTAGTACACTCTTTTAAAAGACTTGGCAACAAGACTTTCTTTCGGAAGGTCCTACCTAGTGCAATGGATAGATAGCGTCCCATTCCACCACCTACCCTAAGTAGTACATTTTTTTAGGAGAGTTAAGTCAGTCAATTCAAATAAGACTCACCAAGACTCCCCTTTTGGATTGCCTACCTAGTGGAGTGGATATATAACATCCCATTCAACTACCTACCCTAAGTAGAACACTCCAGTCTTGAGAGGAACATCCCCAAGTGTTTCCTTATAGACTTTAACCTTGCTTCCAAAACCTATACTTTGATAGTATAAAGAAGTATACGGTTAGTACAAAACAATGTATAAGTATGGCATATGCAAAAACATGCAAAATGGGACATTTTAGTAAAATAACATTTCATGCAAATTAAGTAAAACATTCAACAACATAAAAGCAAAACACCATAAGAATCATCATTTAACACTTAGAGAAGAATTTGCATAATTTTAAACAAAAGAAGCAATTTACAGTAAACTTTTCAAACTTTACCTTGAATTCAAAAGACCCTTACAGTGAACTACAAGACTCAAAATAGAGGAATAAGCATCATTTCCATCGGAGTTTCCCATCAAAGGTCATCCTAAGACTCACTAAGGTAAGACATGTAGTAAATACACATATACCTTCTTAAATACACACCAAAGAGACCCTCAAGACTTCCTCCCTCGCGACATACTCACCTCGGGGTAACAAGCACCCACTCAATGGCAATAAAATAGTAGAACACCCAACAACACACCAAGAATTCCCTTTCGGAATGCCTACATAGTGTAATGAGTAGATGCATCCCATATCACCACCTACCCTAAGTAGTACACTCTTTTAAAAGACTTCGCACCAAGACTTTCTTTCGGAAGGTCCTACCTAGTGCAATGGATAGATACGGTCCCATACCACCACCTACCCTAAGTAGTACATTCTTTTAGGAGACTTAGTTCATTCAATTCACATAAGAATCACCAAGACTCCCCTTTTGGATTGCCTACCTAGTGCAATGGATAAATAACATCCCATTTAACTACCTACCCTAAGTAGAACACTCCTTTAGAAGACTTAGCACATTTTTTCTTTGTGGGAGTTATCTTAACCGACATAGACCATGAGATCTAGACATGGGATCTCAACATTAACCCCTATCGGATAATGGATCCTCACTTGCCTAGAGTAAGGTCATTCTTTTTAGATTTTACATGGATTTCCCAATAGCTACACATATGCGGGCGCATAGTTAAGGGATAGGGAGATTTCTACTAAGTAACTCAATCTCTACTAACGAGGAGTTCTTATCTCAAGAGATACATTGGAATACAACATCTCAACTCATGAAGTGTAACAACCTCTTCTTCATTTCCTCTTGGTGCTAGACATAACCCCCACATATTCTAAACACTTTAAGCTATAGGTTAAGGATAACTAGAGAACAACACATCTCAAATCACGAAGGGCATTCATCCTCCAACCTATCTTAAAATCTCTTAGGATATAGTGAGGTTTCTACTAAAAACATCATCTCAACTCACGAAGAATGTTCACCCAAAACTCCTCTACTTACTCAACTTAGCTTCATGCATTCATTCAAGTGAGTGTGTGTACTTGTGAGAACATCTTGCATACAAGCATCATACCATTCACATTTGTTTCTATACATGATTTTGACCTACATTCATCAATTTACATACCTTACATGCTTCACAAAATCATATACGACACTTAGGCATAATCTTAGAAAAAACATGCAATTCAACTTCACAAAACACAAGACAAGGCTTATATTCAATATCACTTCATTTCACATATTAGGACTTCAAATCCACACTCACAAACATACTAAGTAATATCATGTTCATCAAATAAAGACTGCCACCAAGAAGGTGGACCATACCACTCAAGGGCAATTTATCATAAGAATTACACAATATTAGTAACTCACCATATAACCAAACCATCACCATCTATAACCAACTTCTCAATATTTCATCATACTAAGGTCCTTAGGGCAGTAGCTAAACCAAAATAACAACATATGAAAACAAAAGTTTATACCTTACCCAAACATGATCATTTAACTCATTTCTTACCAATTGTTTGAAACATGCATATACATGAGTTAATTATGTATTTATAATGGAATAAACACATTTGAATCATTAAAACACTTTTACAAGAATACCCATGCTTAAATCAAAGGTAGAAGGAAACAGAGTTTGAAAACCCTTTTTGAAATCTTTTGGAAATGACTCCTTGAATGGAAGAGGGTTCAAGAATGGATACCACACCTCAAATTCGAGACAAAACACTTATTTTTTATGAATAACAAGTACAAACCAGCCCTCCAAGTTCTTCTTGACTTGTATCTTCCAAAGAGACTTGAGAGAGTCTTCTAAGAGAGTGGGGTTTTGGGTGTAGGAAGAGGAGTCTAAAATTAGGTCTTAGGGTTTGAAACACATAAATATATATAATAAAACATAAAATAAACGTCCTAGGGTCATAAAAGACTTTTGGTGAATTTACCAAACACCCCAAGCCAAGGCAGCCCCTTAACAGTTGTTTAAGGCCTCACAGACGAGACATAACCAACGGACTGTCTGTCCATCAACGGACCGCTGGTGGGGTGTCGTGGGTTTATACTTAGATCCAAATAGAGAATGTACAACCTAAATTTCAGGTCCAATTAACGGACCAAGACAACGGGCCGTTTGTTGACCTACTGGCCGTCGTTTGTTCTCGTTGATAGACACTGCCTACGTAGTTTTGGGACCAAGCTTTGGGCCCTTCTCTAGTGCCCCTTGTGGGTCCTAGGTGGGCGCATGCTCGGATGTTAAACCCCTAAAATAATTCATCTTGGTATTAGGAAATCCCACATAAATTTCGATTAAAACGAACACATAAAACTCACTCAAACACATCAGGACGCAACAACACTTTCTAAGGCATATCCCCTGAACGTCATGGACATTCTTGGACGTTTGACCTCCAAACTTAACCAAAATTCACATAATGACTAAGAACACTAAATTGGCTCATTTTAAATTCAAATTAACTCAAGAAACACTCATGAGGCTCTAGTTCACCTTAGTTCATTTTGGTGCATTACATTCTCCTGCACTTAGAACAACATTCGTCCTCGAACGGCAATAAAATTTCACGATCATTAAGTATTCACTTAGCATAATATAAAACATTACAATCAAGGCTCAAACACTGAAAATCAAAGCATCAACTAGAAAGGAGCATTATTTCACATTTTCAAACACTTAGCAACATAGGCAACTCTTTCCAACTTCAAAATTTTCAAAACTCACCCTTAACATTCTTTTATCGAGGAACTAAATTCTCCAACCTTAAACATGATCATATACAACATTATTACACACAATTAAACTTCAATCAAAGGAAAGACAAATTTTCTCAAAATTTGAAAATCTTACAATGTACATCACTGTAACACTATTAAGAATGCTTAAAATTTAAAAATTTTCATTCTTTGAGCAATTAATCAAGAAGGCATGATCATATGAAGTATTATACCACATAAACTCACCTCATAACACATTGAAACCATAAGTCATGAAAAATGCAATTTTCTCAAATATTTGGACTTACTTACAATGAATTAAAAACTTCACTGTGTCACATGCTTAAAATCTTTAATAATACACCTTTCAAGCAACTTTAAGAAGATGTCATGAGTATGAGGGACAAGACCACACTAACTTAATCCAAGGAGACTTGGTAGGTTCAACCAAGTTCATTGTGAGAGTAACATCCCATACTACCACTCCCACTTAATGACCCTTGAGAATTCTATTGGACTGAGTACATTACATGCCATTTTACTCAACTTTCATTCTCCCCCACTTAGGGTAAATCCATATTCAAGGACTCATACTTTAAAGCACCATTATGACTCTCACTAGGTAGGAACTCACACTACCCTCGACTCATGCACATTAAGGTTAAACATCAACCTTAAAAGTTAAGCATAACACTTCCCTTTTTGGATTCAAGCCTAAACAAACTCTCTTAAACATCACTTCATTCAACTCTTAGGCAACACTTAACTCAATTTCATGGAACAAACTACCTTACTAGGCATTCATACCACATTTTCTCCTTAGTGTAAACCAACACCACAACCTCAACTAAATCACAAGAATAACTATTCGAACATTAAGCACACAAGAGGGTTGCCCTCAACTCCTACAAAATTTCCACATTCTTTCAACATTTCTCAAATTTACACCTTAAAGCATTTCTACCATTATCCAAGATAATCACATGATAAGTCATTTCTCAAAGGCACTTTATTCAATCCTTATAATCTTACCATGCTTAGAACTAAATCACCACAAAGTTAATCATTAATCATCACACACTTCCAATCTCATAAGTCACACATAGCCATAAATGTCATCACATTACAATTTTTCAAAACTTACCTTCGAATCTACTCTTTTAGCCACAAAACCATCATAACATCAAAACTCACCTTTTCTCTCCCTCAACTTAGAAACATCTCCCCTTCGAAGAAATTTCACCTAGAAGACCACACGAGAAGGGAACATAAGAGAGAGAGGCCTTATGGAGTTAAGTTCTACGGCACGATTCAAGAGTAATGAACAAAGTGAAACTCTATCGTCCTATAGCCTTTTGTAAATGGATATTCGCGACTCACACCAATGACCAAGATACTACTAGACGTGGATTGTGAGACCTTTAGAACCTAAACTATTTCCCATTAACTTATGCTCTAATACCAAGTTTGTCACGATCCGAAAGTACCCCCTAGAAGTTAGGGAGAACACTCCTTTCGTGACTGGATGTACTTGATCCTTTGGGGTCTTGTACAAGCCCTTTAACTATCGTTCATTACATTAGATATTAAAAGTAGTGCGGAATTAAAACTTTTCAAGACATTTGATATAAAAAATGAATCTTTTATAAATACTAAGAAAATCTCATTGTCACAAGCCAAACTTAAAGACACGATATAATTAACTTAGGGAAACGCCCCTTTACATTTGAAAGAGATACATAATAAGTCTTAACATAAGGAAACTAAGAGGATAGAAATTATGCCCTCAGATATATGAGGACACACTTTGTCTTGAGAGGAACTTCCCCAAGCTTTTACTTCTCGACTTCAACCTTGTTTCCAAAACCTATACATAGATAGTATAGAAAAGTATGGCGTTAATACAAAACAATGTACGAAGTATGGCATATGCAAAAACATGCAAAAAGAGAAATTTTAGTAAAATAACATTTCATGCAAATTCAGTAAAACATTCAACAACATTAAAGAAAAACACCATAAGAATCATCATTTAACAATTAGATAAGAATTTCCATAATGTTAAACAAAAGAAGTAATTTACAATAAACTTTCCAAACTTTACATTGAATTCAAAAGACCCTTATAGTGAACTACAAGACTCCAAATGTAGTGAACTTCCAAAGTATTGCCAATGAGGTATAAGCATCATTTCCGTTCGAGTTTCCTTTCAAAGGTCATTCTAAGACTCACTAAGGTAAGACATAAAGAAAGTACACATATACCTCCTTCAATACACACCAAAGTGACCCTAAAGACTTCCTCCTTTTTGGCATACTCACCTCGGGATAAAGAGCACCCACTCAATGGAAATAAAATAATAACTAAGCACATCATTCCACTCTTGAGTTTTAAGCTTAATAACGCCCTTCATCAGTATCACGTAAAAGTTATTTTCAACATAAGAAAGTTCAAGGAACTCAACATAGTAACATCAAGGGCACATAAATCTTACCTTCTAGTCATATTATTTCCCACTTGGGGTAATCCTAATCACATGATGCCCTTACACACCAAGGTCAAGTCAAGTCAAGACCAACCTATATACTCCTCACATAAGAAGGTTTGACATCATTGAGGGTTTCCACTCCCACTTATAAAGGAGTCTACTAACTCAATCATCAGGAGGTACTATTCAAGAATCATTATTCCTCTTAGCCTAACACTCAAAGGAAACTCATAACAATTAAGTTAGGTTTTTCTACCTATCCATATGAGGGCTTAACTACACTATGAATACCAAGGGTAACTCCATCACTTCCTCATAACATAGGGTACATATTGGGACTCTTAAGTTCCAATGCAATATTTGTTTTTAGAACTTTAGGGTAACAATCCTCTCTAGGTAACACCTTATGGAAAACATAGAGGAGACTTGGCCATAAAGGCCTCTTTAATTTCTCTCAACACAACCCAAGGTAACTTCTAGGTCATCTCAACCCACATTATGACCTTTGGTGGTACCTTCTAACCAACCATGCAAAGGTACAATATTAGAACCCTTTTTTCAAATAATCAAACTTAAGGTCAAACTTTAAAGGCAACTAACCACTTTCAAAGTAGGTCACCATCAATTCTTTTCTTATCAGCATGGACTAAGGGATACATACACCCTTCTAAGTAAACTTTTGGGTAAGACATAATACCAACTTATGGAATAAAATTCTTTCTTCCCTCTTTCCCCACTCTTAGAATACGTTCATTTACGGAATCATTAACTAGTCATAATGGTTCTGTCATTAACTAGAATACTTCACAATCACCTTTAAGTTAGGCACATTACTTCACTTCTTAGGATCAAGGCTATACAAGGGACTCAAATCCACACAAGGGAACTATGAGGCATTACACACATAAAAGGGAAACATCAACTTTCACTATTTTCCATATTTTCTTCCAAAAGCATTCATGCCTAAACCATACCATTATACTACCATCATTCATAACCATAGGACAACTCACTGCTTCAAACGAAACTCCAAACAACTATAACAACTCTTTACAAGCTACAACCATATCATATAATTTCTAAATATAACATCTCATTTTCCATAAGTCACACATTTAGCCATGCTTGGCATCACATCAACATATGCCAAAACACATTCACAACTGCTCATCAAATGATAAAGCCACAGTAAGCATCAAAATTCACCTTTCTCCCTCAAGCACTGGAACATCACCCAATCCAAGAAATAACCTCTAAAAGACCACCATAGAAAGAAGCATAACAGTTGCATCATATAGAGGTATGTTGTATAGCACGACATCAGAATAGTGAAGAAGGAAACTCTATACTACTATATCCTCTTGCACATGGATGTGTCACGACTCACCACCAATGAAAAACACTCTACAAGACGTGGCAATATGAGACTTTGGACCCTAAAACCACTTTTATAATATCATGATCTGATACCATGTTTGTCATGACCGAAGACCACCCCAAGAAGTAACATGGTATACTTGACTTCTCAAAGATCGTATAAAAGCCCATAGTTACTATTCATCACATTGTCATATGAAATTTAGCAAAAAATTTAAGACTTTCCATAGAACATCATATTCTAGAAACATCACTTCATATATAAAAAAATCTCATTACACATAGTTAATATCTAAAGTTTGTCGTCTTAGACTCAACATAGTTAGAGTAGATTAGGGATAGGGCCCTTATAACATAAAACAATAACTTAGCTATTCCATAAATTAAAGAATAACTGGACATAGGACATCCTTGAATCTTAAGGATTCTTTTTTTTGAACTTGGAAAGCTATCCAAGACCTTAACTTTAAGAGACATCCTCTAGCCATCACCACCTACACTTTTTTGTAGAAATACGAAGAAGAATTGTGTTAGTAAAAAAGGGAAAAAAGTATGGCGACCGTGCAAAAAAATGCATTTAAAGAGGATATTTTACTTTGAAATCATGCAACATGCCTTTTGAAAGAATCTTCGCAAACATTGGCACAATTACACAATATAGTTCACATACATCATATAGGCATATACATTATTCATGTCAGCACACCAAATCATGTGTATTGCATTTAGAGCACATCAGTCATGTTCATGACATTTTCTACTTTTACTTTTATCCATTAACTCCTTTGTAACGCTTTAGTAACACTTGGTGCAATGAATGAATGTGTCCCATTCCACCATCCACACTCAAGCATCAACTTTAAGGCCACTAAGGTAAACATTCATATAAACTTCATTAACTCAACACGTTCATTCATAGAAGCATTTCATTTAATGACACATACGTCATATTTGACCCAACATACATTATGGACCACATAGAAGAACTTATTACAAGAACACATACAAGTGAAGACTTCCAACATCATCATAGTACAACAATAGTCAGCATTAACATACTGTAATTCACTTCATTAGGTATAACCTTCATCATGCAGTTAATGAGACCAACATATGCATATAAGGTAAGACCTAATCATATATACCCAATAAGACTCATACCATGCATATTATCATAATAAGTAGAACAACACTACAATGCCATACATAAGGATTATCTTCATATAAATAAACACATGGAACTCTTTCGTAGAACTCCATTAAAAAACTACTTGTGAAATTCATAGGTTATTTTATTACTCTCATTTATCCTAAGCAATTTTCCTTAGGTTATCCCAGTTAGGTCGTCTTACTTAACTTTCATTGTCTATTTTACGTTATGGAAACTATAACCTTAAATGACATTAAGAGCGTGGTTTCTAAACATGGAATTTAGTGTCATTCCCTCACACTAAAGAAGGTGTCTTACTTACTAAGGGAAGACATGAATATAATGCTAGAGTATTTGTGGGTCCACTTGCTAGGTCCTATGGGACAATATAGTTTATAGAACTTGGAGGTATATATGGAAACCCTCTTTATGCCATTTGGGTATTTTAATTATCAAGCCCGTGAAGACTATGTTGAACAAGCCTTTTCTTTGTGAAGGGGCACCTCTCATCTTCAAGTTCACTCGGTGCTAATCTAACTTACCTTTATTGAAAAGCCTTTATAAACATTACTTTATAAAAAATAGGCTTTAAAAAATTAAATCATCATATGCTTAGTTCTAGGTCATACATGAGAATGTTCTTTCATCAACCTAGCTCATGGGAAGAAAATCTTTCCCATGGACATACCACATATAAAGCATAGTCTAGTTCATAGTACAATTTACCAATCCTTTCAAGAGACCCTACTTACAAGAATACCATAGCATGCTTCATTCATAAATTTCATGTGTGTGTATATATGTGTGAGAAGACCTTTCACATAGACACTATTAGACAACATATGTTCATGCTTCACATCATAAATGCATAAGTGTATTGGTCTACATATATGAACAATCCTTTCATATTAACACATATACATTATGCATAATCATACTTCAGCCTATCATAAATTTGACATCATAGCATATAAGTCATGTTCATAGCTTACTTATGCATTCATATTCATGTACAAAGAGAATCTTTTTAGGAGCTGTCCTATCAAGGCACACATGTGCAATGCATAGACGATGTCCCATACCCTTGTCCATTATACTAAACCTATCAAGTCATCCGAGTAAAGATATACTACTATACTTCCATGAACATATACTTGACATGTACAGTAGTAGAAATTAGGTTCCTAGGAGAATTATCCTTTCATTATCTACGTTTTATCTATCCTACTCATAAGCATGCATGAGGTGTGTTTGTGTAACATGGTCAACATGATCACATAATGGCAACAATAACAACATTGAAGCAGCCACCCTCTTAGGATCACAACACATATTCATCTCCCTTAGACCATAGACAACTAACATAAATAGTAATAGGGACTATAGACCACACACATCAACATTATACCATAGGAGAAAAGACAACTTCATTTTTGAATCTAGGAATCCTAACATGCTTAGACTACAAATTTGTGTAGGGGTTCATAGGTAGGGGTCATATTTCATGAGAGTATTGAATCATCAACATGTAGACAACCTAACCCTTACATCTTCATTCACATATAGAATGTATCATCAATATGCCTATAACATGATTCTAGCATTGGAAAACTAGGCATAAAACTTTGTAGGTGTGATCATCATAACCACCCTTCATAATTCATAAACTTGCCTTCAAGTCTATCATCAACTCAGATATAGATTTACAATAATGTAAATATCGCCACCATAAGTGGACCTTACCACACAGTGCCAATTCAGCTACCAATTCTACATAAAGTAGAAGAAATAGGGAAATCTTACAAATTCTCCAAGATTTGATCATCATTGATCAATTCCTCAATAATTAAACATCAATTTATATAGAAAACAGTATCTGTAAGCAATTAAACAAAATCTAACAATAATTCGATCAACATAACATTAAGATCATAAAACCCACATTATAGGCTAAATTGAGAATTTGGGAGGAACATGGGTTCTTCATGAAATTGGATTTAAATTCACATTAAAAACAGTAGCTGATAATCAATATATCATAAGCACGCTTTTGAAATAAATTTGACAATGAACCCATGTCTAGATTGAAAGATAGCAATTTGGTGATATAATCTTCTTTGATAATCTTTGAAGGAACTCTTTTAGATGAATGGTTAGCTAAGGATGAAGGATTACCTTACCTTATTAATTGAAGACCCATAAGATTGGACGAAATTGTTTGAAAATCCATCTTCTAGCTTGAGCTTGAGTTTTCCCTCCAGGTAGAGGTTTTGAGTAAATTTGGAAGAGAAGTGGGCTTTGGATTTTTTATTTCTTATTGGCTATTGGGGTTTCTCCTTTATAAAGGGGTTAAATATGACTTAACAATCGTTTATAACTGACTACCAAAGTACCCAAAATACCCTTACATCAATTGGATCTTTGTAGATAAGTCAAACTTAACTTTCAATCTCGGAATTATCATCGAGGAGCAAGTCCGCGACGAGGAGCTTTTTCCACATGATTTTTTGAATTACTTATTTGGACAGTAGAGTACGCGTTGTGTCCTTGACGAGGACCAAAATTTTGGCCTATGGAGAACATAGTCTGCGATGCGGACATGTTTCACCGATGAGAAAAATGTTGCTTCCTTTGGAAGCTTGTTGGCTAGAGGTTGGGTCTGCCTCAAGGACCCCTAGGGCGGTCCTTGTGGACTTGTGCAGGGATGTTTCAATCCTAAGTACACTTTTATACATGTTAGGTCACTATCCTATTAATTTGAGCACCAAACAACACATAAAACATACCAAGGCATACTAGAACACTAGCACCTCTCAAGGCTAACTTTAGAATGTCTTTGACGTTCTTGGACGTTTGACCTCCAAACCACTTCAAATTAAGTATACATACTTTAAAAAACATAATTAGCATTATATTAAACTTTTATGCACATGTGACACGCTAAAATTACACTTCCCTAAAGAAGTATGAGTTGTCGTATCAAGCAAAAAACCCAACTATTAGGTTGGGGTTGATCCCACGAGGAAAATGGTTTAAACTTAACTTCAATGTATGATTACTTCTATTTAGTTAATTCCTTTCCTATAACTAGTAATTAAAGGGGGGGGGGATTGTTAAACAAAATTCTTTTAATATTGCTAAATTTAAACAAGTAACAAGAGTAGATCTTTGGTGTTTATCAAGTTGTGAGAGAAACTAGGGTGTAATTGTTCGTCGTAGGTTCATAACGCCGTATTCCTAGCTATAAATACTCTTCCCTAGTGCTTTGCATGCAAATGTATAAGTTATGTATCTCTAAACCCTTGGTCGGGCATTTAGAGAATTTCAGCATGTACCTTAGTCCCAGTACGTGTGTATAAGCTACTAACCCTTAGTTTTACTTCATATTAAACATCGTATTCGATGTATGGCTTAGTTATTACTTTGCACCAATTGAGACTAGCCTATTAGATAGTATCCTACTAAATCTATGTTGATAATTCTTTTCCTATTAACTACCTCCTTGATCCGGCAAATAGAAATAAGGTGAGTTCTAACGTGTGCACTCGTTAAAAGAGACTTCTAGGACAAAGAATTATCAATGCATGGAATAACCTATTCTATAATTGTTATTAATATAGGTTTACTTTGTTAATCACCCATGGTTACCATAACCCTACTTGTGGTTTTACTTACCCATGCATAGAAGAACACAATTATGGTTGACAAACAATAAATCATGAAATTTCTTTGATAAATTCAAAGAAAATCAAGAAATTCAACTTGAAACCACAAAAATCACTTGAAAACCAAATCTGTAAATTTAAATTAATGCCCAAGTTGCAAAAACAAATCTCCATGAACAAAACTAAGAAGTTAGTAATAGAATCCAACCACAAAAATCAGGTTTACACACTAGTTATAAAAAAAAAGTGTCCTAAATTAAAAGGAATTCAAATAAGGAATGTTTTGCAAAAAATAGCTTCAAACGACGACCACCACATATGGTCCATCAATCAACGAGGGACCTTCGACTATCTCCGTATGTCTAGACTTCGAATCTTTTTTTAACGTTCAACTTGTATCTTCTCCGATCCAATCGACGGACCAACAACACGGTCCATCGATGCACCTACGGTCCATCGATGCCTTATATCGTTTCATAATTTTCTTTTCTTCCACTTCGGGTACTAGGAGATTCTCTGATCATATCGATGAATTACCAGGACGGTCCGTCGATCAATCAAATGACCCTCGATCATTTCGTAGCCCCACACTTGGTCAGAATTCCCTGAATTTCTCAAGATGCATGTACTGCCAATTGACGGTCACCATCTACGGTCCATCGATAAGAGGACGGGTTGTCGATGGCTGTAACACCCCTAAAATGACTATGCTAAATAATGCCTAATGTATCTAGAATGCTTAGATTAGACCGGGTTCACACGCATTGATGCGTGTAGAACCATACCTCTGAACCTCTGCAACAGCCAAGCCAACTAACTTGGTGAGTTAGTTGATCTAGGAAAGGTTGGGTCCAGCCATGTAGGGTACCCAAATATGAAGATTTACCTGGATGAGTCTTAACAAAACTTAAAAAGGGATAATCTTAAGATTAGAGGGTCTAGGGGTAAAATGGTCTTTTTCCTAAATATTAAATTAATTAATTAATTAATATGGTGGAGGGGAAATTCGGGTAGAGGTTGCCGAATTTGACCCTTTAAGCAAAATCTAGCTCCACCCGGGTTCGAGCCTTGGTGGAAAGCCAGGATTAAATTGATTTAATTTTATTAAGTGAATTAGTTGAATTACTTAAGATTGAAAAAGCTGATTTAAGTATGAAAAAAATCATATTTTTAATAAAATAATAATAATAATAAAATTAATAAATAATTAGGAGTCCTAGGTTGGCTAAGTTTCACCTAACTCTCTTAATCCTAATCCTCTCATTCTCACGTCTCTCACTCTCATTCTCATGTTTTTTATCAGTAAAATAACTGAAAATAATAGTTCTTCACTCTTGAAGAACTTACACACAAAAACTCAAACGAAAAGCAATGCTAAAAACGAAAATCAACAATATTCTTCTCGACGGATTGTATGGGATTTTGGGGGTGAGGCAGTGGTGTCATGGGAATTGACAGCATTGAAACTAGTATTGAACGACATTAAGGTATGGGTTTTATTCTCTCTTGGTCTCTTTCCCAAGAGACCCTTAAGGTTTAGTTTGATCGTGATTGAAAAACTAAGGTTGTCCCCCTTGGATGCCCCTGTCATTAGATCCTTTGAAAGATTCAAAGCATGCGTTGGTATGTCTTTTGGTAGATAATTTTAGGTATGGCTGTGATTTTGTGTTGAATGTGTATTCGGAAATCATGTAAGGGATGAAAACTATATTTCGGAAAAGTATATTGAGTTGACTGTTTTGAGCATGTGTGTGCTGAAAATTTACTATGTTTGCTGCCTGAAATTTGTATGTTAAAATGTTGTATTTCGCATGTATAAAAATGTTACAAACCTGATGTTTATATAAGGTTATGATGGCTTACTGAATGTCACTCAAAATACTACAAAAATCAACATAAAAATGAGAGAAGAACAAATTGAAAGAGGACCAAATTTCCAGCGTGCTGGAAATGTTGGTCTCAGCCTATATTTTGGAGTTGGAGCTATGTTTTAAAATTTTATTTAAACTGTAAGGTCATTGGGGATTGAACCCAAGACCTCACCAAATGAAAATTACCTAAAAATTGTATCAGAAAAATGAAAGGAAAAATAGATGTTGTGAGTGGGGATTGAACCACAAGTTCTTGAATGGATGAGAGAGTTACGAGACAAATAAAGAAGAAAAAAAATGTAGAGAGTGGGGATTGAACCCACAACCTCATAAATGGATGAGAGTATTAGGAGAAAAATAAAGGAGAAAATAAAATGTGGAGAGTGGGGATTGAACCCACAACCTCTTGGATAGGTGAGAAAGTTAAGAGATAAATTTTTAAAAAAATAATGAGCATGTGGGGGATTGAACCCACAACCTCCTGGTCTTAAAACGAAGAAGGAGAGGAGAAAAAGAAAGAAATATTATGGGGTTGATGGGAAACGAACTAGGGTCTCCTAAATCTGAAAAATGCAATTATTAAGTTTAAAATAAGATAAAGTGTTGTTCAAGGGATTCGAGATTGGGTTCCCTTGACCAATTCCGCATTGACACATAAGTCATATGTAAACAAATATTTAATGAATGCTGCATCTAAAGATCGAAATCAATATCTTGGCATATATACAAGATGTACATGTCTTGTACCACATAATCTTGGGTAAACATGAATCACTTAGACAAACTATGAATGAAGTCTCATGGCTTGTATGTGTGGACTCATAAGTCTAGCATATGTTTAAAAGTAAGTGAGCCTAATATGTATGTGATAAAATTATGTAACCCTAGAAGGGTTAAGTAAGAGTGTGAAACACACTAAATGGACAAGTGCATTGGCGTATGATGAAATGAACATTCCCGTGAAGGGGTGAGTAATTATGAAAAGCAAATGTGTTAAAGTTAATGAATCAGGGGACAATATGATAAGAGGCTAATGTGAAAGATGAGAGCAATCTCAATTGAGCCTAAGTAAATGTTACGAAAACGTAGTCACCTATGAGAGTGTAAAGATAATGAAGAGACCAATCTCTATGAACACTCTAATGGAAGTATTGAATTTAATGCATACTTAATACTAATGATGAGATGAGAAATCATATAATGAGCTTTGATGTCCTCATGCTAAAAGCCAGCTTCCATGATCTATAAGTTGAATGTAATGGAACTTTATACGGAGCACCGATATGCTAGCTATGAGTGGTGATGCCTTCCTTCGAGAAAGGTGGAGGTTTATATAACTCTATTGAGATAAGACTGTCCGGCATTCCGGGTATGGGTCTCCTTATATCTCCTAGTCTTTGAACCTATACTGCCAATATAGGGATCTAACAGGGTTCAATGCCCTTTATTCGCTAGCATGTTTTGGTTTACTTTGGACGGTGATTCCACATCTTTTCAGTGTTGGGATTACACACTGGATTTCATGATGCTCACATGATCTTTGTCGGTTAAGGTTAAAGTTCCCAAAGAAAGAATGAGGCCAGCCTCAAAGAATACACATAATGAAATGAACACACCAAAGGTTTTAGGATAGGATAATCAAGAGGTGAACTAGACTTAATTAATGACACTAGGTTATTCTTGGTCATTGCACAGCGAACCCGATGAGAGTCATAAACTACATACTAGGTATGACTGTTGGTTGCACTAGTATATGAAAGAATGAAAATGAAGTATGTATGGATGAATGAAGAAGACTATGTGTTTTCTAAAGAAGGCTCCCTAGTTGAGGTCCCATATGTTGAGCCCTCATTTTGGGAAGTCCTATAGTCAAGTCCATGAATCCAAGGTCTCATGGCATATGAAAGAATGATATGAACTATGTGATATGATATGTGCAATATGTTATGTGTTGTTTGCAAAATAATAAGTATGATGATGCATGTTACTCTCATAGCATGACTTTCCTAATCCTATTTTTGCAAGTCCACTGACTTGACTTTCCATAATTCATGTCGTTAGGAGAGAGATCTTCTTAGTCATGCATGTCCTTGGTGTGTGATTGCATATATCCATACTTAGTACAAGTGTGTACTAATCCCATACAACTCTATACTTTTAGGTGCAGGCACAGGCGGGCGCTAGAGCTTACAATACGATGTTGCAACTATCCGTACGTGGAGCATTCATTTGGACTTGGTAGGACCTCATGCTTTCGAGGACTCTTGCCCATTATATTCTAGCTTAGATATAGGTTTGAGTTAGTGGAGTATCTTCCACTAGCGTTTCTTTCTCATTTTATTTTAGACATTATATTGGTGTCATTTTGGCAAGTATAACACTTAATGCAGTATTGAACTATTTATTTCATTTGATGATCTTAATATTAGATGGTTGATTGTGAACATTTATGAGTTTAATTAGAAGGTCTTATATGAATGTTAAGTAATAAAAAGTTCAAATTTTCCGCTAAAAATAACCAAGATGAAGTAACCATGACGTATGTAGACTTGTCTGCGACCTCTAAGAGGTCAACGACGCGGGTCTCGTCTGGGGTCTAGACTCCGGTCATGACAGTGGCCTTCGTGGGTCATCTCTGCATCAATCTCCTTAGCCTTATGTGTTTTAGTTTTGGACACCTTTCTTGCAAAACAAGGATAAAAACATATTAAAAATCTTAGAAAAAGGCTTTAGACACACACCAATCTTAAGGAAAACACACTGAAAGTACCGTGAAACCATGGTACATCAATACCCTCAACTTAAATTCGTTGTTTGTCCTCAAGCGACGCACTATGACTCAACACAACACTTTTTACAAGAGTATCCTCTTTTGAGCTTTCGCAATCCTAAGGCTATCAATCCCAACTAGTTCATTGCCTTAGTGCATGCTTTTACACTTAGGCTTGATAAACTCACTCATGTGGATCAGACCATGACAGAAACTCACCATGTTCCAACACCTCTACTCTTTTGCATCTCGCCAAGGTACCAACTTTCCTATATTGCATCTAGTGCCCCCACTCAAAAAAATATTCTCCTTTTTTGCATAGTGATATTTACTTTGAGTATAAGGATCATTATTCAACACTTACGCTCAAAACAACTTCACATCGAGTTAGTACTTGTCGCTATTGCCTTGCCCTTACTTTAACTGCTTAAGTTCACCACATTAGACTCTTAGGATCACAATAAGAATTTCTTGGCTTGTAATGTAGGCTCAGGGTCAGGTATGGTACATATGGGTAGAGTTTAGTGAATTTTTTCCCTCCTTGACATTGCGGCCAGTTGTCCTACCTCTTTCATTATCTCTTACGCCCTATTTTTCTTTTCTTTTCATCTTTACCTTGCTTGGCTTTTGTTCCTTTTGACACTAACTCTTACATCATTTTGACTCTTTTTTTTTCTTCTCTTTTCATTTGATTGATAATTTTAATGGGGTCACCTATTTTGATCACTTTTTCTTTTATTTTTCGCATTACTCTTTTCATACCCACTATTTGGGTCCTCACTCATAATAGCCACCCTCAACTTATGGCTTTTCCATGAGTCGGGGTACACATTACCCAATGTTGGGTCAGGGACAAGATGAGGTTTGTTTTTTCTTAGCCACCTTCAACTTAGGCTTTTGACCTAAGTCGAGGTGCAGATGTCCAAGGAGGTGTTGGGATCGAATCCACACACACACACTTGATGGATAAAGAACAGAAAAACTTTCGAGAGAAACTGATGAGAGATCTAGAGAGAGAAAGAGATAAACCAATATTTCGTGGTAACAGCCTGTGAGTAAACTTCCACGGCAGTGGGGTATATATATTAATAAATCAGAGTATTTTTGGTTACAGAGAATAAATGGAGAATAAATAGTAAAGCCTAAAATTTAGGTTAAACCGCGTAAACAGTTATATATATAAATCAGTCTCCACAACTTAACAATTCTCCCACTTGGAGACTAATTCAGTCATCCAAAAAAATACATTCTCAAAAAAAACTCTTCATCATCAACATCTTTACTGCACCGCAACATCTGTAGCAACAACTATAGAAGACCAACCTAGGTTTTGGATAACCCCAGTTTCCCAATATCATCACATTTTGTCAACATGTCTCTCGGGTTCTTTGCACCCTCTATCTTCTCCAAGGACATATCACCATCCTCCACTGCCCTGCGAGTGAAATGGTATCGCTTTCTGATGTGCTTTGTCATCGAATGATAGACTAGATTTTTCACAAACTGTATGGCACTCGGGCTATCTAAGTAAAGAATCTTCTCGCTCTGCTTCTTGCCCAATTCCTCCAGAAAATATGCCAGCCACAACATCTCTTTCCCAGCTTCAGCTATTGCCACATACTCAGTTTCAGTAGATGAAAGAGAAACACACTTCTGAAGCCTGGACATCCAACTCACTGCTGTTCCACCTATGGTGTAAATGTACCCGGATGTACTCTTTCTCGAGTCAACATTCCCACAAAGATCAGCATCAACAAAACCCTGTAGAGTAACCTTGCCTTTGCCAAAAGAAAGTGAAGTACTGGATGTACCTTTCAGATATCTTAGAAGCCACTTCACAGCTTCCCAATGATCTTTCCTTGGGTTTGCCATGTACCTGCTAACAACTCCCACTGCATGTGCTATATCAAGTCTAGTGCAGACTATAGCATACGTCAAACTCCCAACTGCTGAAGCATATGGAACAAGTGCCATATGATCACGCTCCTAGGCAGGCTTGGGTGACTGCTCCTTTGAAGATTTAATGTGATTTTCCAATGGAGTAGTCCAGGGCTTAGCATCATTAAACCTGAATCTACTCAACACCTTCTCAATGTACAACTCCTGAGATAGATTTAAAGTTCCAGCAGATCTATCCCGACAAATATTCATCCCCAAAATCTGCTTCGTTGGACCAAAATCTTTCATTTCAAATGCTGCAGACAACCTTGTATTCATATTGTTAATCTCCCTCATACTAGATCATTCAATCAACATATCATCCACATACAAGAGTAGAAAGACATATGAATCAGTGTATTTCTTGAAGTAACAACAAGGATCCTTTTCAGCTTTGCAGAATCCACTCTTGGTCATGAAGGAGTCCAACTTCTTGTACCATTACCTTGGTGCTTGCTTTAGTCCTTACAAGCTCCCAGTGAGCTTGCACACCATGTGTTCCTTGCCTGGAACCAGAAATCCTTTCGGTTGGTGCATATAGATCTCTTTGTCCAGATCACCATGTAAGAACACTGTTTTTACATCCATTTGCTCTAGATGCAAATTCTCCGATGCAACAATACTCAACATAATTCGAATAGAGGTTAACTTCACAAAAGGAGAGAATATTTCTGCATAATCAATACCTTTCCTTTGTGAATACTCTTTAACCACTAAACGAGCCTTGAACCTTCTTTTGCCATCTAGTTCAGTCTTGATTCTTACCACCCACTTGTTCAGCAAAGCTCCTCCCTGCAGGTAACTCAGTCAACACCCATGTGTCGTTCTTCTCAAGTGACCTCAACTCATCATACATGGCTTGCTCCCACTTGATCGAATCCTCCACCTATAGGTCCTCATCAAAAGACTTTGGTTCCCCCTCATCAGTCAGCAATAGGTAGTGTAATGAAGGTGAATACCTATCTGGTGCCCTGATGTTTCTTGATGATCTCCTTAACACCTGCTCAGGTGTAATATGCTCCGCTTCAGATTCTTCAGTAGTAGTTAGTTGAGTATCTGCTTCGACATCTCTAGGGTTACTCTTCTCCAACTCAACCTCAACTCCCGCTTGCTTTGTAATGTCTAGAACCTTCTACTCTCTGTCCTTGTACTGGACAGACTCATCAAATGTCACGTCACAATGTCTCAGGATTTTTTTGGTTCTTGTCATCCCAAAACTTGTAACCAAACAAATCAGAACCATAGCCTATGAAGTAACACTTCACCGCCTTGTAATCAAGCTCGTCTTTTTTTTTTGGATCAACATGAACATAAGCAGAGCAACCAAAAGTCCTCAAGTGTGAGTACTTGAGTTGTTTTGCTGTCCACACTTCATCTGGAATCTTGTATCCTAAAGGAACTATTGGTCCCCTGTTGATCAAGTATGTAGCTGTGCTCACAGCATCCGCCCAAAATGTTTTGGGCAGCCCACAATGTATCCACATACTCCTTGCACACTGATTCAATGTTCTGTTCATCCTCTCAGTAATTCCGTTCTGCCTTACCTTACCAGGAACTGTTCTCATCAATCTGATTCTCTCAGCTGCACAGAATTCCTTTGAAATCTGATTCGTCATACTCTCCTCCATTATCATACCTTAGGCATTTGACTTTCAAACCGGTCTGATTCTTAACTTCAGCTTTTCACTTCTTGAAAGTTGCAAACACAACTGACTTATGCTTCAAGAAGTAAACCCATACCTTCCTGCTGGAATCATAAATGAAGGTAACATAGAATCTGAATCCTCCAAGTGATGCTATTGGAGATGGTCCCCAAACATCTGTATGGACCATTTCCAACCGCACATTCTTTGGCTCTCTAGGAGTATTTGTGAAGCTTACTCTTTTCTGTTTGCCCATAACACAGCTCTCGCAAAGACCCATATCAACAGACTTCAGACCCTCTAGTGCTCCTTTTGCAACCAGCATCTAAATTCCTTTAGCACTCATGTGTCCAAGTCTGTTGTGCCACAGACATGAACAAGAAGCACCTTCAGCAACAACGGCCATGTTAATACACCCTGTAGTGGTGTACAAAGTGCCAGATATGGTGCCATGAGCTACTACCATAGCACATTTCACAATCTTCCACGAACCTTTCCCAAACTCTGCTGCATATCCCGTGCTATCCAACTGACCAACAGAGATCAGATTTTTTTTGATCCCAGGAATATATCTCTCATCCTTCAATGTCCACTGGTTTCTCGAGGTGGTCTTTATGCAAACATCCCCCTTTCCTTCAATATTTAAGGCTTTATTGTCAGCAAGATGTTCTTTTCAAAATTTCCAGATTTGAAATTTTGGAACAACTCCTTGCTTGGAGACGAATAGAAAGATGCACCTGAATCAAAAATCCATGATTCAACCGGGATGTTCACACTAAGGATTAGAGCATCCCCAATGTCCTCTGCTGAATTTATAGAATCATTGTCATCGCCAAATTTCTGATTCTGTTTCTTTTTCGCTTTGTACAGTTCATCCGAAAGTGCCCTTTTTCTCCACAGTTCGAACAAGTCACGTTTGATCTATTCAGAGATTTTCCTCGATTCTTTGATTTTGATCGACCATGTTAATTTTGTCCTTTCGTATTACTTCTCCCCCTTCGTTCATTGCTGATAGCACTGCCCGATGAATCTCCCACTTCTCCTTTGCGAATACTTTTGCTAAGACCAACATCACGGATTTCATCAAACTTCAGTTTCTCAGATCCATGGGAACTGCTAATCGCAACAACAACAGTATCCCAAGCCTCGGGCAGAGATGATATCAAAATCAACGCCTTAATTTCATCTTTGAAATTAATATCCACAGAATTGAGTTGACTCACAATCATATTGAACTCATTTATATGATCAGAAATCGATCCATTCTCAAACATCTGTAAATTGAACAATCTACGCATCAAATATACCTTGTTCATCGCCGATGGTTTTTCATACATGTTTGACAGTGCCTTCAACAGACCGGAAATAGTCTTTTCCTTCACGATGTTGAACGCCACGTTTATTGACAAAGTCAACCGGGTCAACCCTAGAGCCTGGAGATCCTTGAGTTTCCACTTCTCCTCCGTCATGGATTTCGGCTTCACCCCAACTAACAGTTCGTGAAGATCTTTCTGGTACAGTTAATCTTCGATCTGCATCTTCCAGAAACTTAAATCGGATCCATCAAACTTCTCGATTCCAAGCTTTGAACTATCCATCTTCAGTGATCGTGTTGAATATCCTTAGCTCTGATACCAGTTGTTGGATCGAATCAACACACACACTTGATGAATAAAGAACACAAGAACTTTTGGGAGAAAGAGATGAGAGAGAGAGAAAGAGAGAAACCAATATTTCGTGGTAACACCTCGTAAGTGATCTTCCACGGCGGTGGGGTATATCTATTTGTAATTCAAAGTATTTTTGTTTACAAATAATAAATGGAGAATAAATAGTAAAGCCTAAAATTTAGGTCGGGGCGCTGCCCCGCCCCCCATAACCCCCTGGCAACCTCACCGCGGATGTTAAGCCGTGTAAACAGTTATATATATAAATCAGGATCCACAACTTAACAGGAGGGACCAGGGCCAACACATTATACCCAGGAAAGGTGAGTTGGTGAAGAAAAGTAAGGTCTATTATAGGCGCAATATATTTTGCTCAAGAAGGGATACAATTTCATTTGGTTCACTTTACTTCAGGCTAGATTTTTGCTAATTTGAACAAGGGCCTATGATACATTCCTAAATGTCTAACATAGATTTCTTTTGCAGGACCAACCGGCAAGTTCTATCTAGGTACCAACAGTGGAACAATCAATTTTCTCATACACTCTTGAAATCTCGTTACCCTATCAGATTATCCGACACCATGTTTGAGTGTTAGATTGAGCGTATGCAGTGGGTCCATCTTTATGTTATGGTTAGAGCCAACACATTCAACTTTTTTAGACCTATTTATGTAAGCATTTTTGTTAGAACAGGATATCATTCATCTTTAAACATCATGCTTATATTCCCTTTATTATTTTGTACAAGTTACGACACATGCCGGTTCAACAATAAATTAATAAGTCTCTTGGGGCAAATGAACATAGGAAAGAAAACCCCTAAGAGAGGATCGTGAGTTGGGCTACTCAGACTTCACCCTAAGTCTAACTTTCCATTTACCCCAACCCCCCAAAAAACATGCATTTGTTCCTAATGCATGAAAATTTAAAGATAGGGTGGTAGGTGAAGCAAAGCTGAGGCACATAGCGCCGACGATCAAAAAGAAGGTGGGTTCGGTTTCCCAAAACCTGCAACCTCTGTAGTAGGGATACCCTTCATGGTGCCCATATCAATCTCCGCACCCTTAGTGGTGCTCCTCTCACCAGCCTCAAGTCCGGAACTAGATGCCCCAGCAGCCAACTCTCGAGCCCTAATCTGAAAGGTCTCCTCGTAAAGCAACGAGTCTCTTCTCACTGCCTCAATATCCGTCCTGTCCTTCTTCCTCACACGAGGATAATATACATCAATGGTGCGACTGGAACGATGCCTCTTTGCACGCTTACGAGGCTCAGGTGGAGCAGTTGGGGTAGATAAGAGGGCAACCAGTATTGTGTCCTCCACTAGATTAACGGGTGAAGTCTTGAGTTCATGTCCCCTCAACTCTAGTATGATGTAAACATCCACCAGTAGACTCGTGACAGCCTCATGAAGAGTAGTCAAATAAATGGTGGAGGCAGAGCCTACTAGAACTCGCTGCTCAAATGCATCTACTCACTGGTGGACTGCTTTAACTTCCGCTTCGTCTGCTGTGCCACCCTCTTCTAAATCCACTCCTCAGCCTCGGCAATGGATTTCTGCAACCAATACTTGATATGATGCAGCAGGGTGGACATCTAGGCCTTTAACCTCTACACCCTAGCAATCGGGAAAAGTGCTGCTGATAGTATAGTAGACCGGGAGGAACTGGGTACCCTACTAGTTCTAGGGGAAGACTCAGCCGGGTTGGCATCAATGGGATCTGAATGCACGCTCTACCGTATCCACCAAGTTCTTACTCAGCGGCTGCAAATCAACTCTATGCCCTCGCCGTGGTGCTGCCACATTGGCCTCATTCGTGATGAGACCTATATCCATAATCTTGGTCGGAATACGAAGGACATCACAATACCAGAGAGGCACTCCATCATTCATGCATAAATGGAAAATCATACAGGCGAACGAGTAAGTGGTTGATGTCTTAAAATCCTTCTCTTGTATCATGGATATCAACAACCTTACGAAGTCGATCTCCAACCCGTCTACCAGTGCTTCTACCATGACCGCTCTATCCCAGTAAGTATATTATCTGCTTTCGTGGGGGATAGGAGGTGGCAGACTAATAACCAGAAGAACTTGGCTGCAAAGGTGAGATTGTTCTTCTTGATAACGCCTCGGGGTCCAACACCCAATCTGCTCCCTCATCATCAATGGAGAACTGCTGTGCAATCCACCTCTTAGTGGACTCTCTCTGATCTCTGCATGCTGAAACTGGATACTCCTGACAAACTCCCACCTGTAATCGAACTCTGGAGTAAGGGGAACCCTCACGGCATCAGTGGACCGATCATACACGAAGCGATAGATGAAGGTAGATCAAATGTCCACTCGACGACCTCGAACTAGAACCTCTGTGAGTGGGTCCTCTTTGACAGGTTTCACTCGCATGTACAAATCACCTCTGAGAGTTGCCACGTTTTGATGCTTAGAACTCTTGTACAATCTCCTCACTGTATGAACCAAGGCTCCTAGCCACTAACTCAAGTCGTGGCGGGTAAACAGGCTATGCACATCAGGGACTATGTGAAGACTCCCTATAAGAACTCTCTGCTCGATAGTCACCAAACGATTCATCACCATCTTGTCGTTCAACATCATGGCATCCCTGTAGATCTTATACTGACCATCGACGCACCACCAGTTGGTCTCATTAGGATCCAATGCAAGGACATATACTGGGTATCCAGAGCAGACTCCGAACTCTGGGCCTATCAGAACCAGAGGCAGTGGCCTCATTCGACCCCGTAGAGTGGGCCAACTATAAACCTGAAGCCTCTTGGGAGTCAGACGCTCCATCAAAACCCGTGGAAGACCCAGACAGTTTGCCGGTCAATGTGATCTCCTCATCAGAATAAGAGGCATGAATACGTCGGACGCCACCTTTTGTGGGATGCCATGAGTGTCCCGCGCAGCTAGTATAGGGATCCGGGTTCGTGGGGGCACGTATTTAGGATCCCGCTCATCGTCGATTTTGACAATCATCCGACGGGATGGTACCACGGACTTGGACCTGCCCCTAGAATAGACTAGGTCTTGTTTTGGAGCCATCTGTACGTGTAAACCACTTTGTTAGTCCCCTATGAATCATGCTACGAGAACAATCAAAACAGAAACTGGAAACACACAGCCTAGTCTAGTGTAGACTTGTTGTACTGGTTAATGGGCACTATCGACAGTCCATCGTTAGTGTCTGTCGATAGTGACTTGGAAATTTTTTCAAGTCTTAATTTAACCGACCTCTATGTTGGAATAGACGTATGTGTAGAACGACTCATTTTTCAATCGACAAACCATAGTGCACTTCCATCGTCTGACACATAGAATAATTCTTAATTTCTCTTATATCAGGGTTTCATATTGAAATGCGGACGTGCATAACGGCCCCTCGATCAATCGATGGACCATTGTCCACTTCCGTCGTCTGACACTGGGATAATTCATAATTTCTCACAAATAAGGGCTTTAGCTTGAAACGATGAACGTGCAGAACGACCCATCGATCAATCAGGACCATAGTCCACTTTCGTCATTTCAATATTCAATAGCATTTAAAAGGTGTAGTCATTGATGGACCCCATCGACGGTCCGTAGACGGGGTCTCATGCTATCGGTTAGAGATAGGTTGTAGGACTTGTTTTTTTTTATGTTTTTTTAAAAAACACATAGTGACAACTTTAAGCATATCATAGGTACACCCAACACTTAGCAACTACTACAAGATTAATTCTTCATCCTTATGGTTTTGATTTCACTAGTTTTGATATCAGATTCTACGATGCTTTTAAAACTTAAGTCAGAATGTTAACAATCAGTTTGTTTTTACACATATTACACCCCAACCCGTTCACTTTCTATCATTCCAAGGGACATAGTACCCATAATTTCACAAATTAACAAGCAATTTTTGTCCCTAAGTCAAGAACCACATACAAATCTGGCATTTCCAACAGTAAATGAACTAGAATTACTTGAGCCAAGGGAATTGAAATACCTAAAATTAGTAGTGGATTGATTGAGTGGGTGATCTTCTCAAAATTCAACCTATGTGCCTGCCTCGAACATCGATCGGAGAAAATAAGGGAAACGGAGTAGTATTTGGTGAGGGTAGGGTTTTGGATTTGATGGTCGTTTGGGATTTTGAAGAAACTGGAAGGCAGAGATATGGCAATTTAATTGAAAAGGAATGGAGTATTGGGAGGGAAATGGTTGGAGGGAATTAGAAAAATAATATTTGGAGGTTAACTCAAAGATTTCATTTTAATACAATCGGTCGGGTCGGGTCGGGTCAGGTCACTAGGTCTTTGAACTAATTATACCCCATCGACGGTCTATAAATCAGTCGACGGACTATCGACTGTACCATCGATTGAATACAGACTTTGACAAAATTTAAAGACGTACCTGGGATATACGGACAAAATTGACGGTCCATTGATTGACTAGACACCTTTTAGACATAGACCCTAAGATACTCTTTAGCCAACATACTAAAAAAAATCACGCATGACGGTGAGTAAACAAAAAACAAAACACGGGACTGCCACTATTCCTAAAATGAAAGAAAAACCTATTGTTGTCTAGAGGATACACCTTGGGTTGCTTCCCAAGAAGCACTTGATTCAACGTCGTGGCATGATGCAAGATCCTTGATTACTCAGACTTAATCAAGGAGTTATTCTTCAACCACTTCATGGACACTCTCTGCATGCCCTAGGTAGATCTTGATTCTCTGCCCATTGACCATCAACTTTGCACCCTCCTTGTTCTCCAACTCAACCGATCCATGGGGGAACACTTTATTGATAAGGAATGGCCTAGTCCACTTGGACTTGAGTTTGCTCGAAAACAAGCGTAGCCTAGAGTTTAATAGAATCACCAAGTCTCCAACCGCAAATTCTAGCTTTTCAATCTTACGTTTTTAGACGAAATTCATCAAGCTCATTCAACCCATTAAGTCTCATCTCCACTTCTTCATTTCAATCCATCTTCTGTTTCTTGATATCCCACATGGCCTTGTGATCTAACTCAACTGGCAAGTGACAAGCCTTCCCATATGCAAGTTGTTATGGAGACATACCTATGGGGGTCTTATATGCAGTCCGATAGGCCCAAAGAGCATCATCAAGCCTCCTTGACGAATCCGTTCAATTGGCATTTACCATTTTCGACAGGATTTGCTTTATCCCTCGATTGGACACCTCAATGTACCAACTAGTATGAGAGATTAACAATGCATTAATAGTAACTAAGCAATTCTTGAAGAGTGTTATAGCATTCATTAATAATTGTTTAGAAATAATTTTGACGGTGACCAACGTAAGAACTTGTGTTGTTGCTACTTGCCAGACCAAGGAGATAGTTAATTAGAAAAAAATTATCAACATAGATTAAGTGTGATACAATCTAATAGTCTAATGTCGATTGGTGCGAGGGTGAAAAATAAGTCTTACATTGGTGTGATGTCTAATATGAGGTAGAGGTAAGGGTAAGTAAATTATACACAAGTAGCCGAACTAAGGTACGGGTTGAAATTCTATAGATGTAAGACCAAATATTTAGAGATACCTCACTTATCACTTTGCATGTAATACACTAGGAGAGGATTGCTATTACTAGGATTACCACATTATGAGCTTGTGGGGAACACTTATTACCTAGTTCTTATCTCATCTTTATAACAACTAAAAGTCTAAATTATGCTCACTAGTTACATACGTAATTTTCCGAATTTGTTACACAAATCCCCCCTTTTAATTACATATTTCTGGAAATACATTGTCTAAACGGATAAAATTATTAGTTAAGTTTGAGTATTAACCATTTTCCTCGTGGGATCAATCCAAACCTACAAGTTGGGTTCTTTATTTGATAACAATCACTAAAGCTTCTTTAGGGAGGTGTAATTTGAGCTTATCAAATTTTGGCCCGCTGCCGGGGAATTTGGCTTTTTGATTATGTTTAACAACATTAATGCAATTTAGTAAACTATTACATAATTTTACTCTTTGTTTTTGTTTTTGTCTGTCAGGTTCCAACTGTAGTGTATTCCAAGTACCTGGAGTCGAAGAGAACCACTCAGTCCCTACGATTTAGAAATCAACTAAACACATCGGAGAATGAATAATAAGGAAGTACAATTTAATCCCATCGGAGGAGAGTTAGGAGATGGTTTTAGGAGCGACCACCGAATATGGTTAAACAAATCAGGCTCCAATTGAGAACCGATTGGGAGATGCACTGAGGATGAAAAAGCCACGGGAGGCATAACCCGTAAACAACTATAGCGTAAACTTCAACATTGCTGACTTTTATGGACCTCTTTTCCTACCCACTCTACCGCGGGGTCATTCCTTTGTGTGACCTAGTAGGTTGATGCCAATGCTCACAACGAGAGGCTTATTTGCAGGATTGGCGTTAGATGACCCTCATGCCCACATAGCTAATCTTAGGGTGGTTTAGGCAAGGTGTGTTGGACGACCTGATTCGACATAGATGTTATCGGGCTGTGAGTATTTCATCTATATATAATTGACCATCTATATAGTTGTTTGGTTTAATGAACTTCCTTACAACTCTTTCTATATATAGACCCAATTGACTGAGAGCATTCACAGCAAAGTTCTTTCCAGTGTCCACCAAGATGAATAAGAATGATAAGCTTAACAACTTCGTGCCACTACCTTGTCACGCCCTGAGCTACCCACGAGACGCGCACACGGAACCTAGGACCACAAGTGATCTCAAGGTAACCCTGCTGGCATGATCATGAGCATACTAAATATAATATACTGTTGCGGAAGCTAAGTCTTACTTAAAATGAAAAGATGGGAAATACCCATAGTCTATAACTGAAATATTTGGAAACAATGAGTTTAATACAAAAGAAATATTAACTCAATACTAAGACGAAACTAACGATATCTGAAAATAGCCTCTAAACTAGAATAGAAATACAGATACAAGCCCTAGCTAAATCTAGCAAAAACAGAAACTAAAGGACTGATGACTGATATGAAACTCATGACTGTTGTCCTCGGAGAATGAGGACACACCACTGAATCTGTTGAACTGGAGATCGGTAAATCGATCTATTCGTGATCTTGATGCTAAAAACCTGAACCTACATCACAAGAAGATGTAGCGCACGTATGCGTCATTACTTGAAAGGTACTGAGCATGTAGGATAGAGTAAAGCTGAAAGAAAACATAACTGAACAAGCTCAAGAACAAGTATATTAATTTGAACGTGATGTGGTGATTTCTAAGCTTACTAGATGCAATGACCAATTTATAACTTGCTGAAACTTAATACTAAATATACTGATAAATGGTCAATGTAGAGACTCTAACTGAACTGTGGGAACTACTAATAATCGATAATAAACAACATGAGCTAAATGTAGAGTCCGATGTATACGCCCGATCGATAGGACCCAATATACCCTGCCAAAGGTATAATGGCATGCTGGCGTGATAACTAAACTGATTGGCCTAAGAGGGGACTTAAAACCCACTGGGCTAGTACTTCTGGGACTATAGGGTACGCTAAACCCTAGTCTAACTCGGTATTATGCTACTCCGAATAAATTCTGTAAATTAACTTATTATATCTAGATTTCTGTAAATACTGGATAGCTCAAAACTGAACATGCAAACTGAGAATGCAACAATTAATATGGTAATTATGCATTTATAACTAAAGCATGTATATTTGAAGTGTTTGAAATATATGACCTAGCATGTGTAATTCAAAAACTAAAGGAATACAAAGCTAGGGTTCTAAAATTCATGCGATAATCTTAGTAATAACATGATAATATGTTTTGGAACATATATTTAATAAATTCATGAAGTTATATCAAAGTTCTAGAAACCCTAGGTTTAATCATGATAAGAGAATCAAGAATCTGACTGAAAACTAGGGACCCAATGGGTGAAAGGAACCCACTAATAAAATCCCACATACCTGGTGATGAAATCCACGGAAAAATACTTAAGTTTCGGGGCTGGAACTGCTGGAGCTTGTGGCGTTCTTGAACTAGGTTTCTTGATCTTTTTCTCCTCTCTAGCTTCTAATTTTCTATTTTGATTTAATGATTTCACTTGGATATCTTTTAATTATGTTTATAGGCATAAACTGACTAACATCTAATGATTAAGGTGAAAAAGACGTAACTTAGGGTTTAAACGGAGTGGGGAAGGTCAAAAAGACCCCTGGGAAGGTAGCTGTCGGGCGTCACGACGGCCAGGACTGACGGTCCGTCGTGCCCCGACGTCCCGTCGTTGGGTCCGTCGTGAGGTCCTGTTCGATAGGCCTTTACTAAAATTGGCATAACTTTTTACTCGGAGGTCTGATTCTCGCAGGTATGGTGTCTATGGAAAGATAATTCAATTTTCAATCTCTGAGTAGGTCATGAGAGACCTAATTCATTTTGCTCTAAGAGTTATTATCATTTTAAGTTGACCCAACTGCATTTCCCCTAAACTGCCAGCAAATTCTCTACCTACGGACCGTAGGTTCACCTGCGAACCATGCTGGTCACCCATAGCTCTTGTCAGAGAGTGGTTTAAGGGAGTCTTGATCGATGGTCACGGATTACGGACCGTCATTTGACGTACGGATCGTAAGTCCGTCCGTCATCCATGACTTAACCAATTTTTCTAGGCTGAAAATTTTGGTAGTTTCTGATCCAATCGACGGTTGTGCAGGACGGACCGTGGTTCAGGCTATGGTCAGTCGATTCCACCGTTGGTAGTGCCTGCAGATTTTTCTGAAAAACTAATTTTTGGTTTGTTTTGGCTACGGGATGTTACATACCTGGAGAGTTTGTTAGTAGTTCTTCGGATCTGTTCACCACATTCATAAGAAGTGTTCCAAAGCACTACATTAATGATCAGTTGCTGAAAGAGTATTTCTACCGAGGCTAGGATTAAAACGTAAAGTTTGTGCTTAACACTATTCTAGGGTGTTTTTTGTGGATATTGCACATTTGATCAGATCGCGGAGAAATTAGAGAAGATTTCCTGTGACAACAAAGCTTGGAGCATTAGAAAGTCGGATACTGAGAGAAACAAATTATCACTCCATGCCACAGGCAACCAATCAGTAGAGGATATATGTGAGAAGATGGCACAGATTAGAATAGAGTTGGGGTTTGTATTGAAACATGGGAGCCTCCAGTTTTGAAAAGGCAAATGTTTAGAACTATTTGACTAGAATTCCGCCACTTGTTGAATTGTGTTATTATGAATAAGATTTTTATGTTGTTAATGATTAGATAATGGGGTTTCCAACCTAACGCCCAAGGTTCCAACATTGATAATTGGTGCCAAGGTAGAGGAAACCACGATCAGAACAATGGATATTACAATCGAGAGGGTCAATATGTCTGAGATAGGGGCTAGAATCGCGAAAACAACTACAACCAGACAAACTATGCCCAAAAAAACAAACGGGTTGGACCCTATGTTCCTCCTCAAAATAAAAAATATGGCCCTAGGTAAGATGGAGGTAGCATGTTATGTCTTGAACATATCATGTAGAAGATGATGAGAATGTTCGATTTGACTAATAAGAATGTTAAGGAGATGCAGAATGACTTTTCTGGTTTTGGCTCAAAACTTATCGCCTATGTTGTGTCTATAAAGCACCTTGAGGAGAAGATGATATAGTTGTTCACCACAGTGAATCCATGCCAACCTGGCACAATTTGAAGCAACACTATCCATAACCTAAAAAATCATTGGCATTGTATGTTAGTCTGTACTCACAGGGGTAAGCAAAGTGTGGATCCACAAATATTGTCTGAGATGGAAGTTGATACTAGTAGAGATGATTAGGTGGTTGAGAAGGGGAGAGAGCCTGAGATTTCAACTGAAAAAGTGGTCGTGTTAACAGAGAAAGTTGTTCTTTTTTTTACAAAGATTAACTAAAAAGACCGAAGAAGGAAAATACCTCAGGTTCATCACTATAATAAAGCAACTTTCCATACATTTTCTCCTGATATAAGCTTTGGAGAAAATGCTTAGGTATGGAAAATTTATGAAGGACATGTTGACATAGAGGACATCAATGAGTTTCGAGGATGATGAGAAGTTACAAAATTGTAGTGCTATTGCTACAAGGTCTCTTGTGGAAAAAAAGGAATTTCCTGGTGCTTCGCTGTCCTTTGTACCATTGGGTTATTTAATTTTGACAAGGGATTGTGTGATCTTGGTGATAGCATTACCTTATGACATTGTTCATTTAAAAGAAATTTGTATTGGGTGAATCCAAAACCATATGCAATGCGGTTGCTCATGGACGATAGAATTGTGAAAAGCCTATTGGAGTGCTCCATGATAGACTAGTAAAAATGGAGTCATTCAGTATTCCTTTTGATCTTGTTTCTATTTAGTGTGAGGTTGACTTATCGGTTGCCATTATTATAACGAGACCATGACTTTCATGGGGGCGTGTATGGAGAAAGAACGTATGAAGTTCAGACTTAACAATTAAGAGGCTACTTTCAACATTTGTTTATCCATGAAGCTGAGTGGTGAGATCCAATTGATATCTAATATTATTTACAAACTTTAGAGTGGTTATAAGGTGAAAATTTAGGAGAGGTTGGGTGTTGAGGAATTAGTAACAGTGATGATAACATTTGAGAGAGATTGCATCGAATAGTATAATGTGTTCGTGGCCGCACTTGATAGGTGTGAATATCCTTCAAAACCTAAGAAACTAACATGGATATGAAAATTGAGAGTCCCTAGTCGTGAGACCATATGTGAAAGAGGAACCCAAATTGGAGGTCAAGGATCTACCCCCACATTTATGGTATACGTTTTCGAGTAACGATGAGACAGACCCAGTCAATATTTGTTGATCTTTATGGGAGACAAGTAGATTGTTTTATTTCACTGTTAAAGAGGTTCAAACGAGTTATCGAGTTGGCCATTGCGCACATAATTACGATTCCTCAAGATATTTTTTCTCATAGTCAAACTCATGTGGGATCATAAGTGTAGTATCAAGTATCAACGGAGATTGAGTCCACTTATGCATGAGGTAGTTAAGAATGATATCGTAAAGTTGTTGGATGCGGGAGTCATCTATCCCATTGCAGACAATACTTGGGCGTGCCCTATTCAGTGTATGCCTAAATAGGGTAGTATTACTGTGGTCCCTAATAAAAGAAACAAAATTGTCCTGATGCAGCTGGCGACCAGATGGAGAGTTTTCATTGGCTAGCGGAAGATGGATGCTTGGACGGACAAGGACCACTTTCTAATGCCCTTTCATATATTTAATAGACTTGAAGAAAGAGATGATACTTCTTCCTTGATGGTTATTCGGGGTACCATAAAATCTCTATAGCCCTAGAAGACCAAGACGAAACCACCTTCACTTGGCCCTATGGGACCTTTGCTTTCAAACACATGCCTTTTGGGATGTGCAATGCTTCAGTAACCTTCAATAGTTATATGATGTCAATCAATTTTCTCCGACATGGTTGGGGACACGATTGATGTGTTCATGGATGATATCTTGGTGGTTGGTGACTCTTTTGCTAAATGTCTAGATAATTTGACAGAGGTACTGAAAAGGTGTGAAAACTGCGACTTGGTGCTAAATTGAGAAAAATATCACTTTATGGTGAAAGAAGCAATAGTGTTAGGTCATAGGATCTTTTAGAAAGGTATTGAGCTGGATAAAATTAAAGTTGAGGTAATAGAAAAACTTTTTATTATTATTTCCATTAAATGTGTTCAAAGTTTTCTTGGGCATGCACGTATCTATCGAAGGTTCATCAATGATTTCTAAAATATTGCATATCCATCGTGTAAACAACTTGAAAAGGAGTGTATATATTATTTTGATGATGCTTGTGTCATAGTATTTGGAGAGTTAAAAAAGAAGTTGGTCTCTTCCCCCATCATTATTTCTCCAAATTGAGGGGAACCATTTAAGGTCATATGTGATGTAGGTTGGGTGGGGCTTGACGTGGTATTGGGACAAAGGTGTGGAAGATACTTCACCCTATTTACTATGCATGCAAAGCTCTAAACACAGCCCTAAAGAATTACACCATTACAGAGCAAAAACTTCTTGCAATTGTATTTTCATTCAAGAAATTTATACCTTATTTGCTTGGGGCTAGGTCATAGTGCATGCATACCATTCGACATTGAGGTACTTGAGTGCCAAAAAATATGCAAATCAATGATTTATTAGGTGGATGTTGTTGTTTCTAGAATTTGATTTTGTGATGAAAGACCATAAGGGGACTGTGAACCAAGTGGATGATCAGTTATCTATATTGGAGGATAAACCTTTGATCGATCTTAGTGATAAGGGTCATATTAATGATATGTTCCCATATGAAAAGTTATTGGCTACTTTACATCATCTCATTCCTTGGTTTGACAACTTTGCTAATTATTCTTCAAGCCATTTGGTACATCCTGATTTGTCGTATCACCAAAAATAAGAAGTTTATATATGATGTGAAAAGTTCTTTTGGGATGAATCATACTTGTATCGTTGTTATGCTGATGGAATTATTCGTTGCAGTGTGCCCGAGGTTTGAATGTTGAGTGTTCTTGAGGCGTGTCATTTATCACCTGTTGGTGGGCATCATAGTGGTATTCAGTCGTCGCACAATATTTTGATGTGAAGATACTATTGGTCCAACATCAAACAAGACGATCATGATTTTGATAGTCTTTTGAGCGTTTCCAAAGAGAGGGTGGTATGTCAAAGAGGCAAGAGCTTCCTATGAACCCAATCATAGTAATAGAGTTATTTGATGTATGGGACATTGATTTTATTGGATCATTTGTGCTTTCATATATGATGAAGTATATTCTTATATTTGTTCATTATGTATCGAAATGGGTGGAAGCAGTTGCGCTTCCTAACAATGAAGGAAAAGTGTCACCGCATTCTTGAAGAAGAATATCTTTTCCTTATTCGATACCCCAAGGAAGATTATTAGTCACGGAGGTCCCACTTTTGCAATATGTTTTTTAAAACACTTCTTGAGAAATATAATTTTTACATAATGTAGCCACTCCATACAATTCTGAGACTAATGGACAAGTTGAAGTGTCTAACAAAGAGATAAAGCAAATCTTGGATAACACTGTGCATTCTAATAGAACGGATTGGTCAACGAAGCTCGATATTTCTCTATGGGCATTGCATATAGGACGACCATATGTATGTAGCCGTACCAAGTTGTAAATTGGAAGTCGTTCCATTTGCTGATAAATCTAGAGCATAGATCATATTGCACTATAGAAAATGACTAGGAGAATTCATCAATAGAGGTTTTTCAAATAGTGGATATAGAATGAGAAGAAAAACCAGGAGGAACTTCAGGGTAATTCTTCAACATTTAAAATATAGTGTAGTTACAGCAGGTTCAAACAATCTTTGCATGTATTAAACTTCAAATCCATATTTCTAGGTCTTCTACAGTTTTACGAAGCAAGATTTGGACTTGAAGGAGTGCGAAGAATCCATTTAAGGAAGTGTTGATCATATAAAAAATGCATTCCTACCCAATTTTTTCGATAGGAATCTCGACAATCAAACACAATAAGCTCATATGCCCTCAAGCAACAAAAGAAAGACATCATTTTTATATCTAAATTGTCCCTCCAACTATTGTACCCTCTTTTTTTATCCTTGTAAAACCATGGTAATGGACCAACCTTTCACAACTAAGGTGTATGGCCTTCATCGAAGAAATTCTCCTGATGAGTCAACAGAATCCCTCACATTAACTACACATGACTATTTCCTATTGCTCCATTACTGTGTTGTCAACCCATAACTATTTTTTTAATTTATATCATAAAATGGTTGCAAAGATACCATCCTTTCCAAAGCCAAAACATGAACAAAGAACACTAGTAACAAAATACTATGTTTATGAATGTAAAATTTGTCTCCCTTTCCACCTGACACTTCTAATGAGGACATTATCATAACATGTTTAAACAAGACCAAATATCAATATATACTAGAAAGAACAACAACAGTTATAAGAAAAGACAAGAACAAAATAATGTGCATGACAAACAAATAGCTGTAGAAAACCAAAGTCAAAACTTTCAATTCTCTTTGAACTAAGAGAAGACAAAATAATACAAGAATAAATTTTTTGGGCAACAAATGAATCAATCAAGCATAAAAAATAAATCAACGCACAAGATACCAACTTTTAAAATAAAAAACTGATTCCTTGCTTTTTGTTCCTCGATATCAATGACACTAGCCCACAGCCTGAGTGTCTATGAATCGAAGCTAGTTTAGTAACCCAACCAAAGGTTGGGTCGTGTTTCAATGGAGTGGTAGTGAATGTAGTATCTACTTAGAATTCCATTCTAAATAGTGATAGCTTAAACGTTTCCGAATATTAAAACAAATTAAATTCAGCTTGTGAGACCAAAGTGTCAAATATAGAAATTTTTTTCTCACAAGTAAAATAATACAATTAAAAAATGAGAGAAACAAGTATGGGAGAGAGTTCTTGGGGTGTGATTTCTATATGTAAAGATAAAAGGGGAGGGTAAATGCTTACAACAGTTAATTTCAAAAGACAATGATGACTAGGCTAATATTTAGGTGAAAGCAACTTTCCTCTTGGGCAATTTACCCCATTTCAAATGGGTTCCTCTAAGACACCCATTCGTCTAAACTATCTAGCCTATGCCATATCCATACTCGCTCTTTCGATGGGAGTGCTTGGATATATGACTAGAGCTCACCCTCTTGGGTTGAACCTTATGTCGACCCACTCCTTAGGGGATCATTTTAGTTGTCTTAGTTTCACGAAATCTTTCTCGAGCAAGACGAAAACACATGTATTATTTTGTATTTACAACTACAAAACTATTAGAGTAAACCACAACCACAGGGTGAAATCACCATTAAAATACAATCTAAGGTGCAAGTAAGCAAGACCCAACAAATTAATCAACCCATAATTGGTAAATCACACACCAAGAATGGGGTTTTTTAGCCACACGTTAAGTAATAATCAAATATACTTAAAATCATTAAGGAATCACGTATGTGTAAGAGATTAAATATTATAAGTAGCAAATGAAGGTAAATAGAAAAGAAGCACATCCAAAATTTGAAGAAGAGCTTCTTTCATCAAGGTTCCACAAAAACCCTCTCCAAACTTGAGAGAAAACTGAAGAACAAACTTTCTAGAATAAAATATCAAGGGTAAATGTTTCACTCTCTAATTTTCTGTATAAATAGTAAAACAGTTCAGTATTTATATACTTCAGAATTTTATTGGCAAATCTTTTCCGCGCAGTTAGTCATGATTCGCCGAGTGATTTGGCGAATCGCTCTTTGTTCAGTTCATCGCGGCTTGCACGTTGCTTTCTTTGTCTATGTGGTCAGGATCAATTGGAGAAAATCTTCTACTTCGTAGAACTGTTAGGTGAAGCACCGACTGGTCATTTTCGTCATCTTTTGATGCAGTTCCTTGAGGGCTCACTTACTGTAATAGAAGGTTGAACTTCTCTATACGGCGTATCACCAAATGTTTTTGGCGATGTTCGCCGTTGCATCTCTATCTCTTTCTCTCTGATTTGCGCCTAAGGGTCGATGCTTCTACAAAATCCTTAAGTACCTGACACTTAGTAGCTTTTATTAGATGTCGATATAAAATAATCAAGCGGGGACACTGTTTGCATTAAAATAAGAGCCTAGATAAGTCAAATTTGAGGAATCATAAAAAACCTCTCCGGTGTGAAGGGTAAATACCACAAGGACAAAGCTACAATAAATAACAAGATTTATAAAACTGTTCTCAAAGTGGAAAGCAACAAACTGTCCAACAATGAGCGATACAACTACACGATAGCACCATAAAATAGAAAAATGAAAAGAGTAATAATACCAAATCACAACTATTATTCAAGGTCATAAGTCTCAATCTACACGACTCCAGATGATTCCCAATAAAAGATTCAGTTTAAAAGAACAAGCTGTCAAAAAATAAGCTCAGTCGGATAAGAAACAAAGCGGGAATCACATTTGAAATTGGCTACTCTACTTAAAAAAACCCAAATAGCCAACAAAGTTTACTAACAACTTATGTTGGTTAGTATTCTATTATCAAATTTACCAACATATTCTAACTTAGATATATTTTTAAACTTAACAACAAAATTTAAACAAATTACAAACTAGAATCTTACTAAGTATTTTTGTTATCAAATACAATGGGAAAACATACCGTCAAATTTAGCAGCATTCTATCAATAAGTAACAAACTGAAATGTTACTAACACGCACCTTTTGTTGGTAATATTACAAATGAAATATATATCGCTCAGTAAATATGAAAAACATTATTTATATAATTTATTAACATATTACCCATGAATTACTAACCAAACATTTACCAACGACAAGATTGTGTTGCTAGATTTACCAACCAAATATAAATATGTTGATAAATTAGTAACGAAATGTGATTTGTTGGTCAAATTGCCAACCAATATCCAATTAGTTTGATATTTTACCGACAAATAATCATTGTTGTTAGTAAATTACTAACATCATAAAAATACTAGGTACTATACCAACCGATCATTAATCAATTGGTAAAAATTACCAACATATTAATTATTAGTTGGTAAAATTACATATTAATGTTTAGTTTAATAATATATTACAAATTTTCATAAAATTTATTTGTAAAATATTAATTACTAACTTATATTTGAATAGCTGGTAAATTTACTAGTTGAAGTTAATTTTTTCGGTAAATCAACATCTACTGATGACGCTTTCATATCTAGTTTGTGTCGTGAGGCATTTCAACTTTTAAATTGTATTCAAACCATGAATTTGATCAATATTGATTATAAACGTGCTCATAGTAGAACTCTGTCAATGTCTTTAGCTACGAAAGACCTTTTTTTATCTAACAGGAAGGTTGGTTCAATTTTTGAGGTTTCCATGTTTCATTTGTGCCACTAAGGTGTAAAATCTTATATTTTTCAAAAAAATTTACTTTGTTCAATGTTTTTGAGAATGTTCTCAGAAGAAAATTTCGTCAGCATAATTAACTCCAAAGGTAATTTTTTTTATCTTCTAGGATGGTTGGTTTGATTTTTGAGGATTTCATTTTTAGTGTGTGCCATTAGGTGTTTAACTTTAAATTTTGGGTAAAATTTAATTTCGGTCAATATATTTGATAAATGTGCTCATATGAGAATTTCGTTACTACAATTAGATATGGAAGGCTATTTTCGCTGTAATAAGATAGAGGGTTCGAGTTTTGTGACTTCCGTTTTTAGTTTTCATCGTTAGGCATTTTTTTAATTTAAAAATTGAACAAAAATGTTACTTTGGTCAATTTTTTTGGTAATTGTATTTGCTCATGTGGTTAGCCATATAAGTTTAGTTTTTGTCTTATAGGATGGTTGATTCGGGTTTTGAGTTTTTTATTCGAAGTTCGTGTCTATAAGCATTTTAACTTTTAACTTTTGGCTAAAATTTGAAGAAGATAAATTTTTTATGAAACATGCTCAAGTTTGAATCCGGTCGGTGTGGTTATCTATCAAAGGTATTTATTTGCCTAATAGAATGGTTCATTTAAATTTGTAGGGTTTCATATTTAGTTTGTAATGCTAGGAGTTTTAACAATTAACTTTTGACCGAAATTTTGGTTTGCTTAATATATTTTGTAAACATTCTCTAATAAGAATTTTGTCAGCGGGATTACCATCAAAAGGTCATCTTTTTATCTAATAGGATGGTTGGTTCAGGTTTGGAGGTTCCATTTTTAGTTTGTGTTGTTTAGCATTTTCACTTTTAATTTTTTGACAAAATTTGGATTTGGTCAATATTTTTTGTAAACATGATCAAATTAAAATTTCATAAGTGTGTTTAGCTTTTGAAGGTCATTTTTATATAATAGGATGATTGGTTTGGGTTAGAGGCTTTTATTTTCATTTTGTGTCGTTAGGCACTTTTACTTTTAACTTTTGGGAAAAAAATTTGAATTTGATAGATATTTTTTGGAAAACATGTTCAAATTGGAATTTCATCAATGCAATTAGCTATGGAAGGTAATTTCTGGTCTAATAATTTTTTTTTTTTTTGGATTTTGAGGTGTTTATTTCAAGTTTGTGTTGTTATGCATTTTAACTTATAACGTTTTGGCAAAAATTTGGTTTTCCTTTGCACGTTTTTAAAACGTACTTATATGAGATTATTGTTAGTGTGATTAGCTTGGAAGGTTGTTTATGATTTTATAGGATTGTTGGTTCGGGTTTTGAAGTTTTCTTTCAAGTGTATGTTTTTAGACATTTTAAATTTTAACTTTTAGCAAAAAATTCAATTTGGTCAATATTTTAGGGAAACATGCTCAAATTAGAATTTTGTTAGCGCGGTTAGCTCTAGAAGGTTAGTTTTTGTCTAATAGGTTTGTTTATTCTGGTTTTGGTATTTTCATTTTGAGTTTGTGCCATTGTGCATTCATTACTATGTTTGTCACAACAAAAGGGTGCCCAATACAAATAATATGGCGTGCAAGACCTCTGGAGGCTTCATATAATTCACTTAGAATTCATAGTCATGATAATAGAAAATTATTAAGATTTAAAATATTTCAAACAAAACCAAAGTTTTGTAAAACAAACTGGAAGTCTAATACATTTGTCTCAAACTTCATGTAGTGCAATGAAATATTGCGACATATTCAATACATTAATGACAAAAAATAAAAATGAATACCACATAAGGAATGTGGTGGGTATATCCTCGGATGAATGAGGACTCACGAATCTTTAACTCTTCATCTACGCGAAATCTAAGCTACGGGGATGAGAGTCGAGAATGCTAGATTCTACATTTAGATGAGAAATATAGGGAAGAATAAGCATTAGTTAAAAAATGTAGCAAATATAATAGCTTGGAAAAACATAACATAGGAGTGAGACAACATAAGTCATAAATCATAATCAATGCACATGCTAAATAATTACACATATAAAAGGTTTTCTTGAAGTAACCTTTATTGATACTTACTCAAGGCACGGAGAATCCACCTCTAGTATTATTCATCATTGAGTCAAGCTCAATCTACAATCCAAGATCATCACCTAACATAACATATTATAGCTTATCTTTTAATGTCATGGGAAATAACTTGTTGCCTTATTATAAAGGAACATGGGTAATTGCCTTTAGCCATTCTAACCTTGGTATCATGGATAGTTGGATATTGTCCCTCTTATTGTAGGATCACGGGTACTCTCCTCTTGTCCAACATACTTCAGGATCATGGGTAATATCCTCTTGTCGTTTCATCATGTGACATGGGCACACACCTCTTTTTTTACTATCATATGACATGAGTACTCACCTCTTATCTTTTACTTGGGACCATGGGTGATCACCTATAGTCCGACTCTAAGGAATATGGGTAGTCTCCTAATATTCTTCTCATCATAGGTCATGGGTAATCACATCTTACCTCATTATATTCATAGTTCATATGTTTAGATTCATTTTAGGTGAGAAATCTTTTCAACCTAGAATCATTCAATGTGAGAAAACATTTCACTTTCATACATAATTTAATCGTGTATGAAATATCCCTTCCATAAAAAGTACATAAATAATCAACAATTTATAATATATGATTCACTCTTAAAGTAATTCATATCATAGTCATCACATATACTTCAATCTCAAAGAAATTCACAATATACCTTATTTATCCTTTAAGAATACACATACACCCATAGATTCTCCTTTCATAGATTAAAACTCATCTACGTTAATTTAGTCTTAGAGACATGGGTTAAACATGTGTACGTGCAAATTTTTACTGCTTCTGTGTTGCTGCTTGTTTGGAACTTTGTTGTTGTCCATTTTGGAGAACAATTTTATAAGTCTTGTTTATTTTATTGTATGTTTGGCCTTGTGGTTTTTACTCTTCTCAACGAAGACGTTTTCCACGTTAAATTAGGTGCCTTGTGTGTTGATTTATTTTTTTTGCTTGGTTGATTTGTATGTTTCCTAAAAAGTTTGTTCTTCCATACTTTTATCTTCTCTTTGTTCGAATAGAAGTGGTTTTTACTTCCATTTTCTTTGCTATTTCCCTACTATGCACATCTAATTTGCGCTTGTCTTTCCCAATAGCACTTTCTGTTTTTGCTAATATAGATAGGGATTTGGGCTCATTCAAATATGTTATATGGCTTTATCGGTAGTGACCAGTAAAAATGAAGACCTTTGACACCTAATTTTTGCCCTAACATTTTCAAAATTTGTACCTTTTAGTTTTATTTATTTAATAATTCAAAATAGGTTTTTTTATAATAACTCTATTGATAACGATCCTTATTTCTTTAAGTTTAGGAAAAGAAATTTATTAGTTAACTTTAATTACATTATTTTTCGTCACAACAAATGAAATACATTCAAATATTTATGCATTGTGATTGAACCATTATTTATGTTAAATTGAACATTATCACATCATTGGTTATGTTCATTCTATTTTTTTAATAATCATTATATTCGTTACATTTGTTAATTTTAATTTTAATATTTTGCACATTTTAAAAATTCATTCAAATATGGATAATATTTCACACACAGACATGCTATTAGCCGGTGGTTTTGGCCATAATTTTAAAATAATGATATTTGTAGTATGAGTGATCTTCAGTTTTTTATTGAAACAATAATTTTGTCACTAATTAAAGGGTGGTGGATATTATTTTTAGACTAGGGGTTAAAAACATTTCAAAATTGAGAAAATCCTAAAAGTTTCTCCTCGTATATTTTTGTACTAAAGCTGCCGTCACCCAACCCCGAATTCTATTCTACTCCAATCATTTATTGTCAAAAAAGGAATCAACCAAATGCCACAACACTCAAGCCACACACAACCAGAAACTCTGCTGAACCTCCTTGACAGACCTCCAAAAGAACATCCATTTTTTACAGACACAAACAAAGACCACCAAACATCAAAAAACCCAAGTTCCCTTCACCCTTTTTCCGGCGAGATACGAATCCCCCAAACCCCATTTTTTCGTCTCCTTTTTTCCAGATGCAAATAATAGCCCCAACAGACCCAAAACTAGCACATTAGAACAAAGCCAAGCTCCACCTTAGACCACCAGAGAACAACAAACCACCACCTCCCTCTTTCCCTTCAAGCTCCATCACCATCTCATGATTAAATGGAGAAGTCAGCTTCAAGGCAAGCTCAATCAACATTCGGACCTCCGGCAAAAACCTCACTAAACCAGATCACAAAAAATCCGAGCAACAATGAAGACAACACTGATCTCCGTCAATAAGATTCACCTAAGTCTAAATTGTTTTATTATCGTTCATTCATACTTGGGTTAGTTTTATTATGTACTATTAAACATTGTTGTCTCTCTTTATCACTTATTATTGTTGATTTGATTGTTGTGTATGCTTTTGTTAAGATTGTTTAGTTTTTTGTCTATGGTGTTAAGTAGTGTTTTTATGTCGATCACATTCTCCCTGATGTCTTCGGTTTATTTAGCTATTTGTGTTGTTTTATTTCTTTCTATTCATGTATGGCCTTTGTGATCTTTCTATTTGTTATTATTTTTTTAGTTTAATTTTTTAATTATTAATACATAAAAAAATTTAGCTTAGATATTTAATGATTGCTTCTTTGATTTTGTTGTCCTTACTAAATTTAGTTTTATAATTTAATTTTTGTTGTTGCTTGGTTATTGTCAATTTGTTACTTTGGTTATTAATATTGTGTTAAAATTAACCGCTTGGCTATCATATTTAGTTATTAATTTAAAGTTGCATTGTCCTTTTTCATCAATATCCTTAATGAACTTTTTTGAATATATATTTGTAATATAGGTTGTGTTTTGATTGTTAAGATAGTTCACTTACTCTTTGGAAAATAATTTTAATATACTTGATTATTATTATTATTAGTCTTGTTATTATTTTTATGGTTAGTTTTGTTAGACATTTTGTGCTTGTTAAATTTCTTTGTAAGTTAAAATTGGCCAATAAAAAAATATTTTGTCAGTTTTTTGAGCCTTCATATGATAAATATAGAAAATTGGTTTAGGTTTATATATTTTGTATGTCTAAATTGGCCAATGGAGAAATAACCATTGATTTCACATTTACCATGAGTTTACGTTATTTTAAATGCATTTCACTTTAATGTTTTCTGTGTATAGGGCATGTTTGTGTTGGTTTTATGTGTTTTTTGTCATGATTTTAGGAAATATCTCAGGCGTGGTGATTTGAGGATACAATTGAAGGAAGTGCAGTAAAGGGCTTCTATTGAGGCGACTTATGGACTATAGGTGGAGTTATTCTCCGTACATGATAATCGTAGAAGGCCAGGCTAGAGTTTTTTGATGATCAGGGAATTCTTGACCAAGTATTGAACCACGATGAAGCGTTACAGACCATAGAGTGACCTACACACCGTACTGCAGTTCCGTTGAACTAATGAAATGTGGTTCCAGTACATGCTGTTCAAATAATCTATTTACTATGCATGCAAAGCTCTAAATGCAGTCTATAAGAATTACACCATTATAGAGCAAGAACTTCTTGAAGCGGTCTTTGCAATCAAGAAATTTCAAGCTTATTTTCTTGGGACTGTGGTCATAGTCCATTAGACAATTTGGCGTTGAGGTACTTCAGTGCGAAAATGGATCCAAAACAATGATTTATAAGGTGGGTGTTGTTGTTTCTAGAATTTGATTTTGTGGTGAAAGACCACAAGGGGTCTGAGAACCAAGTTCTTAATCACTTATATTTATTGGAGGATGAATCTTTGCTCGCGATCGGTGATAAGGGTGAGATTAATGATATGTTCCCATATGAAAAGGTATTGGCTTCTTTCCATCAACTAATTCCTTGGTTTTCCGACTTTAGTAATTCTTTTAAGCAATGTGGTACCTCAGATTTGTCGTCTCACCAAAGGAAGAAGGTTATGCATGATGTGAAAAAGTTTGTTTGGGATGCGTCATACTTGTATCGTAGTTTTGCTTATGGAATTATTCCTCACAGTGTTCCCGAGGTTGAAATTTCAAGTGTTCTTGAGGCGTGTAATTCACCGTAAGTTGGTGTGCATAAGAGTGATGTTCGGTCTACGCAGAATATTTTGTTTTGCGGATACTATTGGTCCAACATCAACCAAGACGACCATGACTTTGCCAAGTCTTGTTAACGTTGTCAAAAAGAGGGTGGGATTTCAAAGAGTCAAGAGTTTCTTATGAACCCAATCTTAGTAATAGAGTTATGTGATGTATGGGCCATTGATTTTATGGAACCATTTGTGAGTTCATATGGGATGAAGTATATTATTTTTGTTTATTATGTATCGAAATGGATAGAAGTAGGTGCGCTCCCTGATAATGAAGGAAAGAGTGTCACCGCTTTCTTGAAGGAGAATATCTTCTCAACATTTGGCACACCAAGGGATATTATTAGTCACGGCCACTTTTGCAATAAGTTTTTAAAATCATTTCTTGAAAAATATAGTTTCTGCCATAATGTTTCCACTCCTTACCATCCTGAGACTAGTGGAAAAGTTGAAGAGTCCAACAGAGAGATAAAATAAATCTTGTCAAAGAATGTGAATGTCAATAGAACAAATTGGTCAAAAAAGCTCGAGGATTCTCTACAAGCACTCTATATAAGACGCACATTGGTATGTCCCCATACAAACTTATATATGGGAAGTCTTGTCATTTTCCGTTAGACATAGAGCACAAAACTATGTGGGGAATGAAGAAGTTGAACTTAGATTGGGGCGCCGCATAAACTCAAAGAGTGAGAGACCTTAATTTTCTATATGATTTTTATCTAAAAGCCTATGAAAGTTCAACATTGTATAAAGAGATGATGAAGAAGTACCACGATCAATATCCAAAGTCATTAGGTGTTAATTTTGGTTTTAAGTGATGGATAAATATAACATAGGGGCCATGTCTAGAAAGATTCTACAAAATACAAAAAGACAGCCTAATGTTTGCCACAAGTGCAATTGCGCAAGGCAAAATCTGCAAAAAAGGTTTTGGTGCAGAGGTCTATGAAAGCAATCGACGGTCTGTAAGTCATTCTATGGACGGTAAGTTGTACCCATAGACCCTTTGTATGTTCTCCATTTTCTCTCAGTTTCAATGTGATCTACGGTCTGGACCTACGGAATGAAGTTCAACTGACCGACCGTAAGCGAGGCCTCATAATTCCAAACCCTAGCTTGATCGGCCTGACCCATATTTTCCACTACTTAGACCTCATTTTTCAAATAATTTTCAACTTCTTCCAAACACCCTCAAACAAAAATAACTCTTTGATTCTCCACATTCACTCTCTCCATTTACAAATCCTTCCTGCACTAAAATCAAATCATTCCCCCACCCCAATCTCGAAAACCTCCATTCCCAAATACTCCAGTGTCCTAACACGGTGCAAGTATGTGAAAATTATGTTTGTGATCATTAAAGTCTTAGTGTTGTCGCACAATCACACTACTCCTTGTTACTTTTAAGGTAATTAACTTTCACCTTACTTTGAAATTCATTTCATCGCTTGATTTTTCTAATGTTGGGAGTGGATATTGACCTCGGTAGTTAATCAACATTGAATACATGCATAAGATGAAACATGAACACCCGAGCGACGATGGTTAGAGATTATGTGTAGTCATACCATAAAACTGATGAAGTTAACTAGTCTATATGCATGTTTTGACTTAGGGTTCCACAATATGTTTGGACGTAAAATAAAAATTAAGTAATTTTAATCCTTGGGATGACGAACTAGCATGATTAATTGTTAAAATGCATGAGTAGATTAGGATACTATTTAAATTAGCTTAATATGGGGTCTCAACAGTACGAGACATTAGTTACCTAGAAAAGACCCAACCTGTGAGACCACTTCTACGGAACGTAAGTCAAGTTACATACCGTAGTTTAGTTTCGTAGGTTGATGCAGTGCAAAATTTATCTATGTATGATACTATAAATGTGGAGAACAACCCATAGTTCAATAAACGGAACTTTCTACATATCTCCAGTTTCAATCAAAAACCAGGTTTTTTAGTACCTCATACTTACGGAGGGGTTCTATGGACCGTAAGTCTTGTTACATACATGTCCCCACCATTTGAGTCCATTGTAGAATGTTGTCTCAAATTTTATTTTCATCTCGAGTTCTAAGTTTATTTTAAGTGTGCTATAGGCTTCTTTTGGGTACTAAAACTACAATAGAAGTACAACGAATTTGATAAGGAACAAGTCACTAAGGTGAGACAAATAACCTAGACCCTCCCAAAAGCTAGTCTTCAATGACTCGTAGGGTGACATGACTCTTAGTATGTTCCCACCACCTTATAGATACAAACTTCAGTAGCCTAGGCTAATTTAAAGCAGCCCAAGAAGGTGAATACTAACATAGTCACTGCCTCCCAGTCTGATGTGGACGATACACTAATCGAATCACCAGAAAGGACTACTTTCTGCACTCCAACCACTTAGTTTCTAGGTCAGCTTTAGAATCCACTATTGATTCTACCTTCCGAAATCAAAATGCCTCGTCTAATGAGTCCACTAACTCTAAAGAAGTTCCAATTCCTTAGAATGACCAACCAGATATGGCACCAATAAGCCTAATCGATAATGCATAGAGGGTAAATGGAAAATGTACAGGATGCTAAAATAGTTCTAGGGAAGGAGAGTAACCTGCACCATTATAGAAGAGCATAGAGTTCTTACACAGACCTACAGATAGTGCCAGATACGAACTGGTTTTTTTAACGGCACAAATATGAGTGGATGGCTCGTGATACAAGAACTTACATTTATGAGATTGTGCGACAGTCCTATGTTTCCTATGGAGCCACTCTACGAGGGTCTATTCACAAGAAGACCAAGCGCACAAGAAAGGAGCCCAGAACCTTTACCATGGCACGAGGTGTCTCGGTGAACATATCTCCTACCCCATCAGTGGATTCCTTTATTTCCCTAACCCTCACCACACTTTGACATGTAAGACATTCAATTTCTATTATAGGTGGGACATTGTGCTGACTGGGGCGTTCACACGGAATGTAGAGAAATGGGAGGCTGTGATACTATGGCTGGTAAGATATATGGCCCTTGATGGCGAGAGAGCCTAGTTGATTGCCTGACCGTAGGTGGGAATGCGTATGGTAACGCTCACTATGATGGCCATGTTCTTCTGGATCATGGTACGAAATAGAATGTCACCAACTCTGGACGACAACCTAGTCACTTGGGATAGAGAAGTTATGGTTTATTTATTCATCATCGGGATTGAGAAAGATGTCCCCCACTTGCTATTGGAGGAGATACACGAGATGGCGTTCAAGACCACCACAACTCACCCATTATCTTATATGGTATTTCAGATTTGAAGGGATGCTGGAGTGCCTATTTACCATTATAAAAAATTAGAGAATGCCACATACACATTGGATATAGGGCTTATATAAGACGAGTCAATGATACGCCACCACGAAGAGGGCCCCAAGTCAACGTGCCTATGGGCCCTGATCTTTTAGATCTTATAGACCAAAAGGTCCAATAAGTTCATAGGCAACTCGATGCTTTCGAGTTGCAAACTTTAGAAAGGGAGGCCCCCATTGCTTATATGTCCTCAATTTAGAAAGACTAGCTAGTCTCTGGGCGGATGTTGATGTAAGCCATACTACACTAGTTGCTGACCCACAGGATGCACCATATGCATTTGGTGTTAATAAGTTCTTAGTGCAATATTTAGTGGAGGTGATACAGCTAAGCATCCTAAGACCACACATGCCAGAAGGAAGAGGCACCGCTCTAGTAAAAAAATTGATTGTACGGAGGCGAAAAAGGGTGATAAGGAGCATCCTAAGTTATATGATTGCTAGGGTATTCAGTTATGTGCTCGTTAATGAAGTTCTTCCTACTAGGGCGGAGGATGTGCGTACAACAGACGGTACAGTAAGACAATTAGATAGCACTACTAAGGGTGATGTGACCATTGATGGGGGCATTGATGATGATAGCCCCATTGTTGAGGCAGGGTATGGAATATCGAACCCAACCACTTGTTTATGAGTCGTCGGCGCGAAGCGCCACAGGTTTTCTTCACCCAAATCCATTACTTTTTACTCTATTGTGTGCATTCTGGTTAATTTCACTTATTTTTTAGGGGGTAGGGTTAGTGGATTATGAGTGATAGGGTGAATAAGAGTAACCCAACTCACAGTCCTCTCTTGCGTTTTCATGTGTGTATTCTTTTTCCCAATGAGACTGCTTATTTTTTGGTTAAACCGGTATATCTTGGAATTGTATGTGTATAAACACGATAATGACTAAAACATGATTGCACATTCTTGTTGAAAATTGATACCCGTCAAAAACTTAAAAAACATGTGTTAAAAGTTGGAGAATAAAATAAGTTGAATGTGATCTATCTGAGCATGACATAAAAATTAACTAACTCAATTTAATTTGCTGAAACTTGAGTTGTGTAAAGTGATAATCTTGTAATGAACTATGTGCCAAGAGATTGTGAGACTTGTTGATGATTCAAGCAGTGTGGTCTAATCTATAACTTGCCCGGTTATTCCGGCAAAGAGAATCCACCCTATAGTCTAGGATGTGATCATAGGCCCTTGTTCTTAATAATCGACTAAAGGCTGAAATGAATCCCACAAAACGACATAAATGTTCCCTTTTATCCAAATGCTTTGAGCCTCAATAGAACCACTTCTTTCAAAAGCCCTAACTCACATTCCCCATAATCTACTGTTGGCACAGGTCCCCCTTGGGAATGTACATCTCGATTTTTGTCAAAAGCATAAGTTGAGGGTGGCTAATGCAAAAGTGACGTTATAAAATTGCCCTGATTCGACATCAGGTATTCTGCAGCTTAACTAATGGAAAATCTATAAGTTGAGGGTGGTAATGAGAGAGGAAATCAATAGAAATATGAAAAGATTTGGGTGTTGAAACAGAAGAAACAAGAAGAGGATGTGATTTTTTGCGAGAGAAATTGAACTAATTTGATAAAGTGAAATTAAAGATGCAAAAACAAGAAAAAGAAGAAAAGGGAAAAATAAAGATCAACAATGTCTAAAAGTGATATCCATAATTGAAAAAGAAGCATGGAAAAGAAGAGAAAAAGGAAGGATTTCTCTGAAAGGGCAAAATAGTGGGATGAAAGCCTAATGTAATGTCAAGGAGGGTAGAAAGTCACTAAAAATACCCAAAAGTACAACACACGACCTTCATTATAAGCCTAGAAAGTCCTATAGTGATCTTAGAATCGAATTTGGAGAGTCTAAACAGTGAAAATAAGGTCAAGACTATAGTATTTAGAACTAATTGTGACTAGAACGCAATCCTCATACTCATATTCATTTGTTTTGCGTGAAAAAGGGGATTTCTATTTAAGTAAGGGAACTAGCGATATTATCAGAAATTTGGTAAGTTGGAGATGGTGAAACAGTGTTTTGTGTTGATTGGTCTATCATTTTCATGTTTAGATCTGCACAAACTAGCTTACGGAGACTAGGAGAACAAGATTTTCACCTTAAAAGAAGAACGGTATTGAAAAAGCCATGTGATTGCTTGGGCTTAAATTGTTTGCTTCTATACATGTTTCATTTAGAGTCTTAGTACGTTGCTTGATGACAAACAAAAATTTTAAGTTGAGGGTGTTGATGTATCATGAGTTTACGGTAGTTTTGATGAATTTCATTTAGAAGTTATGTGTGTTTAGGGTATATTTGTGTAGGTTTTATGTGTTTTTTGTGATAATATAAGGAAATAAGGTCAGGCGTAGTGATTTGAGGATACAACTAAAAGAAGTGTAGAAAAGGGTTTCTACAGAGTTGACTTATGGATCGTAGGACGATTTATGCTCCGTAGATGATGGTCGTAGAAGGGTAGGCCAGGCATTGCTGAAGACCATGGAATACTTGACGAAGTGAGGACCATAGTTAAGAGTCACAAACTGTAGAGTGACCAACGGACCATACTATATCTCCACAAAAGTGATCTAAGAGTTGGTTACACTACATGATGCTAAAATAATTTAAGTGTGGAGCAACCAAGAAGAATAACGATGGACAGTAAGTCAGCTATAGTGTAGAAGTCAACAATGCTCCTGAAGATTTTGCAGGTTGAAAAGTTTGTGTCTTGAGCCACGAAAGGGACCTACAAACCTTATATTCACTTACGAACCATAGGTCATCCTCGTTGAATGAAGACACGTCCAACAATTTTATTTCCATATTTTGTTTCTTTCTGAAAACAATCTTAGTTTGATAATTATGAAAAAAATAGCAAATTTAACTTTACTTATATAAAAAGTAATATAACTTATTTGGGAGATTTTCTAATCGACAAAAATCATTATTGTCACATCTAGGGAGCACCACCGAGACGTAACCGTCGCCGTCGTCCTCATCGAGGACTAAGAATAGCCTGTTATCTTACATCATTACATTTATAGGTTAAATTGCGGAAAATTTAAAAACATTGCTATATCTATCTTGAGGTTTAAATAGACCTCTTGAATACACATAAATATTCATATCGAGTATACATCCACCCTTTATATAAAAAGACTACTTAGTCTTCTATTTTATTGCACATAGACATATAAGATATAACATAGTCTTAAACAAATTTCTCATCTCATAACTATCTAAATCAAGAGTATATTAATTGGGCATGTCCTATACATCAAACTAATAAATCCACGTATAGGCAATGCAATATTTAGTACACAAATGAAAAGGACAGAAATAGAAGTCTTATAACTAGAACAACATCAAAGCTTGAAATTGGCATTGCCCTCGGAAAGTGAGGACCTACCCAACTTGGATGAGTGATAATTCCAAGTCATCCGTCAAAGTTGTCTCAATATCCCTTCAATGACCGGAATCTAAGATGTTGGGGAAAAAGGAAATAATGGGGATAGTACACCACTTGTACTATGTATGAGACCATATGCACACACAACATAAGATAATGCTAAAAAGGGACATTTCATTAGAGTAAGCAATTTCCTTTGAAAAAACAATTATGCACATACAAGAAGACCATTCCAATCAATAAAACATATTCATTAAGTCAACATCATATACACCACAAGGCCAATAATACTAAGATAGTCAAGTCAATAAGCATATCAACATACTTGAACATACAATCAAGACAACTCTATCATCAGGTTATAATGTTACCAAGCATGGATAAGAGTTAATTTCAACGTAACCAAACCAAGAAAATGAACCCTCATAAAGTTCACAAGTGCAATGACTAAGCAAAGCCCCATAACCTTACTCAATTGAGTAATACTAACAAGAACCATTATTAATTTCAAACTTCACGGAGCATATCATTAACAGTAAACATCATCATCATACTTTTAGAGATAGACACCAAAAACATATTTACGAGTGAAACCAATATCATTTAGTATCAGCAACATGTAAGATCATCATATGCATATCATTTACATACCCCTACCTAGTTCAATGTATATGTAGAGTCCCATACCCCTACAATGACTAAGTCACACCTCTCAAGTTATTTTAGTTAGAGTACATTTCATTACTCTATTTTACTTTCAGGAAAATCTTGCCTTAACCGAAATAGACCACATGAGCTAATGTGAAATTCAGTGTCATGGAACCCTACACCGAAGGAAGGAGGATTACATTCCAAGGTAGGACCAAAACAAGAACATAGAAACTACGTGGATCCTTTAGCTAATATTCCATTGGGAGCTACATAGTTCAAGAAATAAGAGACATAGTTGGGACCCTTTTCATGCTACATTCATTATAGTCTCCAATCTCAAGAGTACATTAGTGATCATACCTTACCTATGCGGGAAGGGACACTCCTCACTCTAGTTCACTTGGTGCTAAGCTAGAGTCCCTTTTTAAAATTTTTTAATACCTTTATTAATCACCATAGCTTAATGTAGGTCATAGGGTCTACCCCTTGTATAATAATAATCATCATAGGTTAATAAGAATTTCATTAGTATTATCCTTTCATTAAAATTCACACAAATGAGGCACATTTACATATCACTTCACAATAAGGCTCGTTGGTATGTTATCACCATACTTATAACATTTACATTGTAGCCAACACCTCACAATCAGGACACTTCAATCCAACATCATACCAACCATATCAATCTTAATATAAGATTTACTTCAATAAAAAATCATCACTTAATCACAAGTAATTACAATTGAAGTAAAGAATAGAGATCACAAGACTTACTCGATTTCCTTCACAATGCCTTCATCAAGGTCTTACCATCAGCCTCTAACTTAACCCAAAAATGGTACAGTAGCATCACATAATAGTAAGAAACATAATAAAAAGTCATATTGAATCATCATACAACTATCCCTTACTAGTTAATTGCCTAGAATTCGAGACTTCGATCAAGTTCATAGTCTACTTCACCATCTATGTCAATTAATCAAGAACTAGCATAATTGGATTACAATGTATAAAAATGTACTCATAATTATAATAATAACAATAGGGTAGCAATTCACACACTAAACAAACTAACTAAGTCAATACTATAAAATTTAATTCGTGATCACAACCTAGGGTTAAGGGGAACATGTCATCTTCTACAATTGAGACCAATATATCAAGAAGTAACATAATTGAGTTAGAATAAATTTTAATCTACTAATAATATCCAAAAGGAATCATAAACAAAGCAATTCACAAGAGAAATTTTTTATTAGAAGAAAATACACTTAGAACTCAACTTTTTTAAATCAATTTTGGAGGAAACCTTTAGGGAATGAGATCCAAATGGTGAAAAGAATCACATACCTTCTTGATTGAAGAAGTTTGATGAGAAAATTTACCATTAGAATCTCTATAACTCACCTTTACGTTGCTCTTCGATGGGCTTTCTTAGGAACAGAGAAAGAAGAGAGAAGGAAGAGAAATTTGGGTTAGGAAATTATGAGGGTTAAGGTTAGCTTAATTCGGTTAGGGTCTTTATATAAGTTGTTAATTAACTTCATTATGCACCCCTTAACCCTGAAATAAATGAATAACCACCTAACTAATTAATTTAACTTACTTCAAATAATGCAGCAAGTACAATACCTCACAGACGACTCCCCGTTCACGCCTCTTTTGTCAATCGACGACAACAGGACCATCCTTCTTGTTGGTCCATAGTTCTGGTCTGAGACTGGTTAAATTCCAATATTTTCCAAATGTTCTAAGTTTCCATAGAGAGAGGCAATCTACTCCCTGTCGATTGGACCACGATCCGTTGGTGGGAACTCATTTGTGGAGACTGCCTTAGGGAGCTATTCGACAAAAATGCAAGGGTCCTCCTCAAGGGGTCTTGGGGAGTCGTACACAGACGTTTCAGTTATGAACTAACTCTAATATGTCTTTCATACCCTTCCATAAGAATTCATCATTTTCTGACTCTAAAACTTCGTCAAATTGTAACAACCCTAAAAATGACTATGCTAAGTAATGTCTAATGTATCTAGAATGCCTAGATTAGACCAGGTTCGCACAGATTGATGCGCGTAGAACCAGACATGTGAACCTATGAAACATCCAAGCCAACTAACTTGGTGAGTTAGTTTAACTATGCAGGGTTGGGTCCAGCCATGTAGGGCAACCGTATATGAAGATCTACCCGGATGAGTCTTAACCGGAATTAAAACGGGGTAATCTTAATTTTGGAGGGTCTAGGGGTAAAATGGTCTTTTCCAGGCTGAGGATAGTATTGTAATTTCCCTAATTAATTAATTAATTAATTATTATGGTTAAATGGTAATTTTGGTAGAGGTGGCCGAAATTGACCCTTTAAGAAAAATCTTGCTCCACCCGAGTTCGAGCCATGGTGGAAATAATGATTTAATTGATTTATTGTATTTTGTGAATTAGTTAAATTAATTAATACCTAATTTTATGATTTAATTAAAGAAAAAAAATTAGATTTTTAATAAAATAATAATGATAATAATATTAATAAATATTGGGGATTCCTAGTTTGACAAAATGTCCACCTAACTCTCCTAATCCTAATCCTCTCATTCTCACGTCTCTCACTCTCATTCTCACCTTTTTCATCAGAAAAAGATTGGAAAAATAATAGTTCTTTAGTCTTGAAGAACTTACACACAAAAACACAAACGAAAAGCTAAGCTAAAAACGGAAATCAACAACATTCTTCTCGACGGATTGGGTTTTGGATTTTTGTGGTGCGGCAGTGGTGTCATGGGAATAGGAAGCATTGAAATCAGTGATGAACAACAATAATGTATGGGTTTTCTTCTCCCTTGGTCCCTTTCCCAAGAGACTCTTAAGGTTCAGTTTAATCGGGATTGAAAAACTAAGGTTGTCTCCGTTGCATGCCCCTGTCATTAGATCCTTTGAAAGATTCAAAACATGCGTTGGTATGTCTTCTGGTAGATAATTTTAGGTCGGGTTGTAATTATGTATTGAATGTGTATTTGGAAATTATGTAAGAAATGAAATATTTATTCCAGAAAAGTATTTTACGGTAATTGTTTGAGCATGGGTGTGATGTAAATTAACTATGTTGCTACCTAAAATTTGTGTGTTATAAATGTTGTGTTTTCGTATATGTAAATGTTAAAAGTGTGATGTTCATATAATGGTAATGTTGCTGGAAAAATGTCACCCGAATTACTCCAAGAATCAATATTAAAACTTGAGAGAAAGATGGATTGAAAAAGACCAAATTTCCAGCTTGCTGGAAAATTGGTTTCGTCCAAAAATTTGAAAAGTGAGCTACGTTTTAAAATTTTCTAAAAATTGTGAGGTCGTTGGGAATTGAACCCATTACTTCACCGAATGCAAATTACATAAAAATTTCATGAAAAAAACGAAAGGAAAAAGAAATGTGGTGGGTGGGGATTGAACCCACAACCTCTTGAATAGATGAAAGAGTTAGGAGAAAAATAATTGTGGTGAGTGGGGATAGAACCCACAAACTCTTGAATAGATGAGAGAGTTAGGAGAGAAAATAAAGAAGTAAAATAAACATGGTGAGTTAAGACTGAACCCACAACCTCTTGAATAGATGAGAGAGTTAGGAAAAAAATAAATGTGGTGATTGGTGATTGAACCCCCAACCTCTTGAATAGATGAGAGAGTTAGGAGAAAAAACTCAGGAAGAAAAATAAATGTGGTGAGTGGGGATTATACCCACAACCTCTTGAAAAGATGACCGAGTTAAGAGAAAAATAAAGGAGAAAAATAAATGTGCTGAGTGGGGTTTGAAGCCACAACCTCTTGCATATGTGATAAAGTTAAGAGATAAATTAAGAGTAAAAGAATGAGCTTGTGGGGGATTGATCCCACAACCTCCTTGCTTTAAACGAGAAATAGAGGAGGAAAAAAATTAAATATTATGGGAGTGATGTGGATCGAACTAGGTTCCCCAAATCTGAAAAATGCAATTATCAAGTTTAATATAAGATTAAGTGTTGCTCAAGGGATTCGAAATCGGGTTCCCTTGCACAAATCCGTAATGACATATAATTCGTACGTGAACAAATATTTAATGAATGCTTCCTCTAAGGATCAAAATCGATATATTGGCATGCCTACAAGATGAATAAGTCTTGTACCACATAATCTTGGGTAATTATGAATCACTTAGATGAACTATGAATGAAGCCTCATGGCTTGTATGTGTGAACACATAAATCTAGCATACATTTAAAATAGATGAAACAAAGATGTTATGTGAAGAGATGATGAAACCCAATAGGTGTTAAGTAAGAGTGTTACACACTTTAAAGGGCCAAGTGTATTGGCATAAGATGAAATCAACATTCAAGAAAAAGGGTTGAGTAATTATGAAGAGTAAATGTGCTAAAGTAAATGAATGTGGTGACAACTTGAGAAGATGCTAATGTGAAAGGTGAGAGAAATCTCAAAGATCCTAAGTAAATGTTACCAAGACATACTTACCTATGAGAGTGTAATGTTAATAAAAAGACCAGTCTCTATGAACACTCTAATGAAAGTATTGAAATTAAAGCATACTTAATATTAATGATGAGATGAGAAATCATCTAATGAGCTATGATGCCTCATGCTAGAAGCCAACTTCTAGGATGTATGAGATGAATGTAATGGAACTTTATACTGAGCACCGATAGGCTAGCAATGGGTTGCAATTCATTCTTTTTGGAATGCAGAGTTTCGTGTAATTCTAATAAGATTAGACTGTCCGTCCAGACGGGTATGGGTCTCCTTATATCTCTGAGTCTTTGAACCTATACTGCAAATATAAGTTTCTAGCAGGGTTCGATTCCCTATATGCGCTAGAATGTTTTGGTTAACTCTGTCCGGTGATTCCACCTCTTTTCGTTGTGGGGTTAAACACTGGATTTCATGATGCTCACATGAATAATGTCGGTTAAGGTTAAATTTACCAATGAAAGAGTGAGGTCAGCCTCAAGTAATGCACATAAATAAATGAATGATACTAAAGGTGTTAGGATAGGATAATCAAGAGGTGAGCTTGACTTAAGTAATGATAGTAGCTCATTCTTGGTCATTGCACAGCGAACCCAATGAAAGTATTAAACTACATCGTAGGTATGCTGGTGTTTACACTAGATTACAAACGAATGAAAATGAAGTACGTATGAATGAATGAAGTAGACTCTTTCTTTGTTAAAGAAGGCTCCCTAGTTGAGGTCCCATATGTTGATCCCTCATTTGGGAAAGTCCTAATGTCAAGTCCATGATTCCAAGGTCTCATGGCATATGAACGAATGATATTCCATATGTTATGTGTTGTGTGCAATATGATACGTATGGTTATGCATGTTACTCTCATAGCATGATTTCCTAATCCGATTTTTGGGAAGTCCACTAACTTGACTTTCCATAATTCATATCGTTATGAGAGAGATCTTCTTAATCATGCATTTCCTTGGTGTGTGCTTGCATATACCCATACTTAGTACAAGTGTGTACTAATTCCATAAAACTCTTTAATTTTAGGTGCAGGCGCAGGTGGACGCTAGAGTTTACAAGACGACGCTGAAGCTATCCGAACGTGGAGCATTCATTCGGACTTGTTAGGCCCTCCTGCTTTTGAGGACGCTTGAACGTTATATTCTATCTTAGATGTAGGCTTGAGCTAGTGGAGTTTGTTCCACTAGCATTTCTTTCTCAATTATTTTCAGACATTGTATTGGTGCCATTCTGGCAACTTTATATTTTACGATATGATTATTTCATTCAGTCGAGTATCTAGGTATTAGATGGTTGTTGGAAGTTCCTTGAAATTTTCAATACTTGACTCCCTAAATGACTCAAATACATTATAATTGACATTAAAAAGTGTCTACACCTTTTGACACCTATGTTAGGATCTTGAACACGTCTTGGACTTTTGGAGTGTTACATTATCCCCTCCTTAGGAACATTCCTCCCCGACTGACACCAAAATCTTTTTAAAAGGAATGAATAGACTCAAGAGTAGCAGCCCAACCAACAATGTCATATCCAAACATGAGTCACAACATCAATCATGGAATTTACATATAGTAATTCAAAACATTAATTGCTACACATAAAGCTCAAAATAATAATATGAGGAATTTCCTTCTCACAACAACATGAGCTCAACATATCATTAAGGAGTCAATTATGCCAAGACATCAAACTATTAACATGTTAAATATATTTTCATAAAGACTCACCACATAACATGCACCATATAGCTTAAAACAAGAAGAATTGCAAATTTTCAAGTTTATAGGTATGCTTCACTATAATTTCACTGTAACTACAACATTTTCCAAAACTTTACCAAAAATCAAAACTACTATAAATTTAGTCATTATTTTTTTATTATTAGTAAAAACAACTAACATTTATTAGGAAAGAATGAGGATAACGGGATTCCGTGTCTGCCTCGGCCTACCATGTTGCTTCCTCCACGAGGTGGTTTCTCCATAAAATTATTATGGAGAGCACCTCTTTGTTCCTCAACCTCTTCACTTGACGATCAAGTATTTCAATTCGAACCTCCTCAGAAGAGAGGTTTTCTTGCACACCAAGACCCTAAATATGAAGAATAGAATCGGGATCACCTATACGTTTCCTAAGCATAGAAACATGGAAAACCGAATGAACCGAAGCTAATTCACTATGTAACCTCAACTCATATGCAACCTTAACAACCTTTTGCAAGATTTCACTTGGACCCACATAATGAGGACTCAACTTCCTTTTCTTTTCAAATGTCACCACTCCTTTCATAGGAGAAATATTTAGATACATTTTATCATATTAATTAAACTCTAATCCTCTTCTCGTATGATCACCATAAGTATTTTGCAGGCTATAGGTTGTTTTCAAGCGATTACTTATAATATAAACCTTCTCCAAAGTCTTATAAATAAAATTTCCACCAAAAATTGAATACTCACCCACTTCAAGCCATTCAATTGAAGATCTAGATCTCCAACCATACAAGGATTCATAAGGAGCCATAGATATAGATGATGGTAACTATTGTTGAAAGCAAACTCAACCAAAGGCAAGATTTTATCCCAATATTCTTTGAAATCAATTATACAAACTCTAAGCATAGCAAAAAGGGTTTGAATAGACCGCTCCGCTTGCTCATCCATTTGAGGATGAAAAGCGGTGTTCAACTTCACCTTGGTACCCAACCCTATTTGGAATGACCTCCAAAACCTAGATGTGAATTGTTCACCCCTATCCGATATGATGGATAACGGAATACACCATGGCAACACACAATATAATCTATGAAGATCCTTGCATAATCCTCCAGGTAGTAGGTAGACTTGACGTGAATAAAATGAGCGGATTCGGTCAACCTATCCACAACCACCCATATGGAGTCATCTTGATTTTGTGTCCGAGGAAAACCTACCAAAATATCCATATAAATGTCTTCCCACTTCCAAGTAGGAACTTGGATTTATTGAATCAAACTACCCGTGTTTTGATGTTCCACTTTCACTTGTTGGCAATTTGGACATTTTGCAACAAAGTCCGCTATGTCCTTCTTCAAGCATTCAATCAAAACATTTCTATATGGTAATGATTCATCTTTGTAAAATCCAGATGAATGGATTAACGGGACTCATGAGATTCCTGAAGAATCCGGTTTCTCAAATCATCTATATTAGGAACACACAACCTTCCTTGATACCTGAAGACACCATCCCTTTAGGAGAATGCCTCATTAAGCTTACCCATAATCGACTTCTTAAACTCCATCAATGGTTGATAAAGGTGTTGTTTGGACTTTACCTCAACTACCAAAGATGATTCAGAGTTACGATAGACTATGAAACCACCATTCACGGAATCTTCCAATCTAACACTCAATCTAGCCAACCTATGAACCTCTTTCTCTAGGTCATTCTTGGCTTCATCTACATGAGACACACTACCCATGGTCATAACACTTAGAGCATCTACAACCACATTTTCCGTGTAGAGTGCTAGAGAACACTCATATTGTAATTTGTCAACAATTCCAACCACCTTCATTGTCGAAGATTCAACTCCTTTTGAGTAAAAACATATTGTAGACTATTGTGGTGGGTATAAACATCAATATGCACACCATACGAGTAATGAGTAATGTCTCCATATTTTACAGGCAAATACCACTGCCTCTAACTCAAGATCATGAGTTGGATAATTTCTCTCATGCACCTTAAGTTGTCTAGAGGCATAGGCTAGTACTTTCACATATTGACTAAGCATACACCCTAAACGAACTCGGGATGCATCAAAATAAACAATGAATCCCTTGGTACGCTCCGTTAAAGTCAATATCGGAGCGGAAGTAATCCTATCCTTCAAGCTTTGGATGCTTCTTTCATATTCCTCTGACCACTCATATTTCACATTCTTTTATGTCAAAATAATCAAGGGAGATGCAATGGACGCAAAACCATCCACAAACCTGCTATAATATCCTGCTAGACCCAAGTAACTCCTAATGTCGGTTTTAGTGATTGGTCTAGGCCAATTTTTTACCGCCTCCATTTTCCTTAGATCAACCTCAACCTCCTACTAGAGATAATATGACCATGAAATGCCACCGACCTCAACCAAAACTAACATTTGTTATACTTAGCAAATTGGTTCTCCTTAAGAACATGTAACACCACCCTCAACTGATCCATGTGTCAACCCTTATTTTTTGATTATACAAAGATGTCGTCAATGAAAACAATGACAAATGAATCTAGGTAACTTCGAAACACCCTATTCATAAGATCCATGAATGTTGCCGGGGACTGAGTCAGGCCAACGAACATGACTAAGAATTCATAATGACCATATCTAGTCCAAAATGTAATTTTTGGTATATCCTCACTTCTCAATCTAAGTTGGTGATACCTCGATATGAAGTCAATCTTAGAGAAGTAGCTTGACCCTTGGAGTTGATCAAACAAGTCGTCAATTCGAGGGAGAGGATACTTGTTCTTAATAGTGACTTTATTGAGTTGGCGGTAATCAATACACATTCTAAAGGATCCATCCTTTTTCTATACGAACAAAACTAGAGCACCCCATGGAGAAATACTAGGTCTAATGAAGCCTTTGTCTTATAAATCTTTGAGTTGAGCCTTTAACTCTTTTAATTCAGCCGAGGCCATCCGATAAGGAGGAATTGAAATGGGGTTTATACCCTGTAGAAAGTCAATACCAAAATCAATTTCCCGTTCGGGAGGGATTTCGGGAAGATCATTAGGAATGACCTCCGAAAATTTCCTTACTACGGGGACTAACTCAATGAGATGATTTTCAGAGTCTAAATCTTTGGCTTTTTCAATGTGATATAGAAACCGTTTAGAGATTATCTAGAAAGCATTAAGAAAAGAGATGATACGATCTCTAGGAATAGAATTTCCCCCCGTCCACTATAAAACGGGTTCATTTCGAAAGTTAAACTTCACCACCATTTTTCTTCAATTTATGGAGGCAAAGCAAGCATGCAACCAATTCATTCCCAAACTGACATCAAAATCGACCTTATCAAGTTCAACTAATTAAACATGATCCACTCTACTAGGCAACATTACAGTTATTTTCTATGCATCCTCTTTGCAAACACCGACTCACTTACCAGGAGTTAATATGACATCTTTATTTAGAATATTAGGCAAAATATCAAATTTATATCTATCAATGGAGAAACAAAAGATAATGTAGCACCCGTATCAAGTAAAGCATACACATCAATAAAAAAGACTTTCAACATAACAGTTACTACATCAGGAGAACTCTCTTGCTCACCTCTAGAGCGAAGATCTTAAATGTGATTCTTCTGCGAAGCATCAACATTAGAACCACTAACTTGACCGCTACCTTTATTTAGCCCCTTCACATTTGGCAATAACTAACCTTGTGGCCACTACTTCCACACCCAAATAAATTGTCCGTCCCAATAAGGCAATCACTATAATGCTTCTTGCCACACTTTCCGCAAGTTGGCTTCTTGGTTGGTGAGCTAGTACTTCTACCGTTTTGAGACTTAGGGTTAGACACCCTATCATCACGATCCTTGGGAAATTTTGTAGGAGATTGATTAGAAGACCTCTTATTAAACTAGACTTGTCTTGGATATCAAGACTGCCCTTTGAAGAGCTTCCATCAAAAGACTTTGACCTCCTGGGATCTCTACTTTTTCTCTTAGCCCTTGTCTCTTCCACTCAGTGAGCATGATCCATGAGAAGATAAATGTTCATATTGTCATGTATCATAGATGAATGACATTCTTCTTCGAAGTCATCCAAAAATCCCCTTAAAAAGTGGCTCATTCCATCTCTTGGATTGGAAACCAAAGGAGGAGCATTCTTTTACAATTTATTAAATTTCAAGGAGTAGTCAAGTACACTCTTACATCCTTGACAAAGGTTGATGAATTCCTCAACTTTGAATTTTCTTTCCTCCGTAGGAAAGAACCTATCAAGAAAAGCCTTCTAGAAAATCTCCCAAGTCACCGGTCCACCTATTTAAGGCCTATTATTTCTCAATTAGACGTAACAAGTTCTGACCACATCTTTGAGTTGGTAAGTGGGTAACTCAAACCTCTCACTAGTAGTAACCCCATAGCATAGAGGATCTTGTAGGTTTCATCAATGAACCCTTAGGGGTCTTCGTCAACTTTGGAGCCATAGAATAAAGGGAGATTCATGCTAGTGAAATCCCTCACACGCGAGGCCATGGTTCCCACAAGTTGGTTTCCTCGACGTACAACCTCCCAGTTATCTTGGGTCATCATGGCTTGAGCTTGAGTAGTGACGCTTGAGCTTGAGTAGTAATGGCTTGGGACATTTGGAGAAAGGCATACCTTATCTCACCAACCATCAAAGGTTGATGATTGACCGGAGCTTGGTCATCATTAGGAACTTCATAATGAGAAGGAACTTAATTGCCTCGGGGAGGAACTCCCACATCGGAAATCTCTTTATCAAGTCTTCGAGCGGCTATTCTTCAAGTATTTATTGCCGATAATAACAATAGAGGATTTAGGTTAAAGCACATAATAATACTCTAGACACACGATATTGAATTTCCAAGAAAAGGTAGAATTTCCTAAGAATTATATAGCTTCTCACTAGTAAGAGTGGCGCGCTTCACAATTATGAATAATAATCTACATAGACGTGGTTAAGTGAGATATCAAATCTTAAGATATTCAATCTCATGCTCTGATACCAAGTTTGTCACATTTGGGGAGCACCCCCTTGACGTAACCGGCGGCGCCTTCTTCATTGAGGACTAAGACTAGCCTAATTAGCTTACATAATTACATTCATAGGTTAAATTGGGGAAAATTTCAAAAGTTTTCTATTTCTATGTTGAGGTTTACATAGATCTCTCGCATACACATAAAATATTCAGATCGAGTATACATAGACCCTTCGTATAAAAAAATTACTTAGTCTTCTACTTTTATTGCACATAGACATATAAGATACAACATAGTCTTAAATGAATGTCTCATCTCATAACCATCAAAATCAAGAGTATATCAATTGGGCATATCCCATATATCAAAGTAATAAAGCCACATATAGGCTATACAATATTAGTACTAACTAAAAAGGAAAGAACTAGAAATCTTATAAATAGAACAAAATCAAAGCTTGATAGTGGCAATGTCCTCGGAAAGTAAGGACTTACCCAACAAGGATGAGTGAGATTCTATGTCTTACTTTAAAGTAGTCTTAAAAAAACTCCTTCTACGACCAGAATCTACAATGATGGGGAAAAAGGAGAAAATGGGGTTAGTACACCACTTGTATTAAGTATGAGACAATATGCGCACACAACATAAGATCATGCTAAAAAGGGACATTTCATTAAAGTATGCAGTTTCCTTTGAAAAAACCTTTATACACATAAAAGAATACCATACCAATCAATAAGACATATTCATTAGGTCAAGATCATATATACCACAAGACAACCAATGCTAAGTCTAGTCAAGTCAATAAGCATATTATCATACTTGATCATACAATCAAAACAACTTTATCATCAAGTAATAATGTCAACAAGCATGAATAAGTGTTCATTTAAACATAACCAAAGCAAGAGAATTTAATTTTGAACCCTCGTTAAGTACACTAGTGCAATGACTAAGAAAATCCCCATATCCTTAGTCAATCACAACCTAACAAGAAACATAACCAACGTCCAACTTTACATAGCATATCATTAAGAGTAAACATCATCATCATACTTTTAGCAATCGAGACCAAACAAATATTTACAAGTGAAACCAATATCATATAGTATCATCAACATGTAAGATCATCATATGCATATCATTTACATTTATAAGCATATACATATATAAGAGTATCTTCCTAAGAATTCCCTCAAGGCTAAATAGTGAAATGAATATGTTGAGTACCAGACCCCTACCTAGACTAAGTAACACCTCTCAAGTTATCTTAGTTGATGTCTATTTTATTACTTTATTTTACTTTTGGGAACATCTTGCTTTAACCGATATAGATCACATGAACCAATGTGGAATCCGGTGTCAGGGAACCCTACACCGAATGAAGGAGGACTACTTGCAAAGGTTGTACCAAAACATGAACATAGCAACTACGTGGATCCACTAGCTAGTTTTTCTATGGGAGCAACATAGTTCAAGAACTAGTATATATAGTTGCGACCGTTTTATGCTACATGAATTATAGTCTCCAATCTCAAGGTACATTAGTTATCCTACCTTCCCTATGTGGGAAGGGACACTCTTCAATCTAGTTAACTCGGTGCTAAGCTAGAGTCCCTTTTGAGATGTCTTTAATACCTTTATTAATTATCATAGCATAATGTAGGTCATAGGGTCTACCTCTTGTATAATCATCATCATCATAGCTCAATAACTATTGCATGATTAATATCCAATTATTACAATTCACACAAGTGAGGTTAGCACATTTACATATCACTTCATAATAAGACACATTGGTAAGTTATCACCATATTTATAACATTTACATCTTAGCCAACACCTAACAAACTATAGCAAAGACATTTCAATTCAACATCATATCAAGTAACCACAATTAAAGTAAAGAATAGTGATCACAACAGTTACTCGATTACGTTCAAAATGCATTCATCAAGGTCTTACCATAAAACTCCAACTTAACCCAACAATGGTACAATATAATTAGATAATAGTAACCAACAATCCATCACTAGTTCATAGCCTAGAATTAAAAACATAGATCAAGTTAATAGTCTACTTCACCATCTAGGTCAATTACACAAGAACTACCAAAATTGGATTACAATGTATCAAAATATACTTATAATTATAATAATAACAACATATTATGTAATTCACACACTAACAAACCCAATTAAGTCAATACTATACAATTCAACTCAAGATCACAACCTAATGATAAGGGGAATATGTTATCTTCTACATTTGAGACCAATATATCAAGACGAAGCATAATTGAGTTAGAATACATGTTAATATACTCATAATATCCAAAATGAATCATAAACAAAGTAATTCACAAGATCGATTTCGTATTGGAACAAAATTCACTTAGAACTCAACTTTTTGAAATCAATTAGGAGGAACCCTTTAGGGAAAGACATCCCAAAGGTGAAAGGAATATCATACCTTGTTTATTGATGAAGTTTGATGGATAAACTTGACCTTTATAATCCCTACAACCCACATTTATCTTGGTCTTCAATGGGGATTATTTGGGAGAGAGAAAGAAGAGAGAAGGAAGAGCAATTTGGGTTGGTAAATTATGAGGGTTAGGTAGGTTAGCTTAAGTAGGTTAGGGTATTTATATAGATTGTTAATTACCTTAATTAGAACTCCCTTAAGACCTAAATAATTAACTAACCACCTAATAAATAAATTTAACTCACTTAAAATTGTGTAGCACAAATAGTGCCTAACAGACGACTTCCCGTCCACGCTTCGTTTCTCAATCGATGATCGCAGGACCTTCCGTCCCGTTGATCCGTAATTTTGGTCAGAGACTGGTTGCATTCCAGTCTTTTCCAAATATTCTAAGTGTCCATCAAATGGAGGAAATCTACGCCCCATCGATTGGACCACGATCCATTGGTTGCAAGTCATTTGTAGACATTGCCTTAGGCAGCCTTTGACATAAATGCAATGGTCCTTCTCAAGGTACCTTGGTTAGTACTTGGGGAGTCGTACATGGAAGTTTCATCTATTAACAAAAATTCATCATTTTTTGACTCCTAAAATTTAGTCAAATAGGCTAAAGCACACTAGCACCTCATTGAACTAGTTTCCGGACGTCATGGACGTTCCGTGACGTTTTGATTTATATACTTTCTAAATGAATCAAATCCATTATAATTGACCTTAAAACAGTGTCTAAACCTTTTTACACCTATTTAGGCTCTAGAACACGTCTTAGACTTTCGGAGTGTTACAATTATGAGACAAATTGATGGTATATCGTTTTACTTCATGTTGACAAGGACCGTCCCAAACCTTGCCATCGGTATAGAACCTGAACTACTACGTTTATCCACTAGTCTATGCTGAAAAACACTACGTTGAACCCTTTTTCTGCTCATGATGGATACATGATTTATAGGGGCTTGAGTCAATATGAACTTGCATCCCTACATCGGTTACTAATCCCTAAATATACCTGGATCATATCTTTTTAAAATAACTTCTTCTATGGTTTGATATAGTTACTCAAACATAGCTCAAACGCTCTCGCATAATCAATGTTCTCTTTTTCTATTCAAAACTCTTTTGGAAATATCAGTTTCCTCGTATCTTAAATGTGAAAAACATTTACTCTTGGGAATACTTTGTTCCCATATATAATTTTAAAGAAAACGAACTTTTCTCTTACTTTTTGCTCATCCTCAAAATTTAAGTCTTAAACAAAGTTAAAACCTTTGTAAAAGACTTATGAAAACATGCAATGAACTTCTCTTACTCTACTCATGAATGCTCTTGACTTTGATCTGAACTTCTCTTGAATGGACTATTAACCTATCCTTTAATTGAATTATGCATTCAAGGATAATGAATTGTGTTTGGAAAGTTCTAAAAATTAGAAATGTCACGAAATAATTTTCTTCGAAAAGTATGTGACGCGGATATATCTTAAGTAATAACTTGAGAAACTAAATTTTGAGACAGAGGAGTATGCGTCCTAACCTCACATTTTTTTAACTAATGGGAACAGGTCTGCGACTCAGACCTGATACATGTTCTTTGTCCGATTTTGTTTTTCTTTGTATACCATCCCCAATTCACGTAAACTCGAATATTTTTCACAAATTCATTTTAGAGTCCTATACCTACAATATATACTCAAGAACTTAACTCAATACAACTTTACATTTCAAAGTAAAGATATCACAAACTCCACAATTCAACCCAATTCAGGAACAACATTCTAAAAATCAAGAATACATGACAAGAATATCAACTTTCAAACTATTTTGGGATGAATTGTACTTAAAAAAACATTCTTGGGGCGTGGGTGAACAATACCAACACTATGAAAGCCTCTAATACCTTGTAGAAATAATTCCTTCACAATGGTGTATCTCTATGTAATGCTTAGATCAAACACATTCAACATTCACTATGCCTAATCATGCAAGCATTCTCTTTAGAACGGGATATCATTGTATTTAGGCATCATTTTCAGATTTCACATTCATACTTTGTACAAGATACTAAACATACTGGTTCAACAATAAAAATAACCAGTCTCTTGGGACAAAAGAACACCGGCAAGAAAACCCCAAGAAAGGATTGTGAGTTGGGCTACTCAGACTTCACCATAGCACTCACTTTAAATTTACCCCACCCCCAACAATAAAGCATGCAAGTATCCCCAATGCATAAGAAATATAATACAAAGTGGTAGTGAAGCAAACATGAGGCGCATAGCACCGACGATCAACAAACTGGCGTGTCTGGTTCACCGGAACCCGCGCTATCAGTAATAGGGACACCATCAATAGTGTCTGCAGCAATGACAGCACCCTCAGTAGTGCTCCTCTTGACATCATCAAGATTGAGCTAGAAGCCCCAACAGCTAACTCAGGAGCCCAACGCCTCCTCATGTACCAAAGAAGATCTTCTCGTGACGTCCATCTCATTGCGCTTCCTCTTCCTAGCCCGAGCCTATTCACTGTCTCTTGAACGGTGCCTCTTGGCACGCTGACATGGCGAGGGCGGTTGTGCAGTAGAGGTAGTGAACAGTGCAGCAAGAACCGTCTCCTCAGCGGGCTCTGAAGCTGTGGCCTCAGACTCGGGCACCCTCACATCCAAAATGGCATCCACATCAGCCTTTAGACTTTCCAAATCATCCTGGAGAGTCGTCAAATCAATAGTGGGGGCTGGCTGTTCAAGGACTCTCAACTCAAACGCATTGAGGCATTGGTGGACCGCCAAAATTATTCTCTCTGTCTGCTGGGAAATCTTTTTCTCAATCTGATCCTCAACCTCGGGAATGGACTTCTGCATCCAAGGCTGGATATGATGCAACAATGTGTCAATCTGGGCCTCTAGCTTCTGGACCCTAGTAATCTGAACCCGTGTAGCTCGGGAGGAACTCGGTGCTCCACTAGTGCCCGGGGCAGACTAAACTTGGGTGGTATCAGTAGGCTCTGAAGCAGCATGATCAAACCCTTGGGCTTGCTCTAGCGTATCTATCAGGTTCTCACCCAACGACTTTACCTCTACTTGGGGCCCCATATTTGGTGCCGCCGCATTGGCCTCATCACTTTGAGACCGATGTACACTGCCCAGTAGGAGTCGGAAGAACATCAATGTTCCAAATGGGCAATCCAGCAGCCCTGCAAAACTCAAAAATCATACTGGGAAAGGGGTAAGTGGTCGAGTCCTTGAAATCCCTCTCATGGATGACCGCCAACAACAGCCTCGGGAAATCAACCTCGAAGTCCACGAACATAGCAGCAACCAAGACCACTCTATCCCATCTATGTATGTTGTCAGCGCGATGGGGGATATACAGTGGCAGACCAAGAAACAGATGAACTTGGCAACAAATGTGAGGTTGTCCTTCTTGATAAGGCCTCTGCGCGCCAGCTCCCAGTCAGCACCCCCACGATCTACAGAGATGTGCTGGGTAATCCACCCCTTGGTGGTGTCTCTCACATCCTTGTGGCGCTGGAAATGGCCCTGGTAAATCAAATTTCACCGGTAGTCAAACTCGAAGGTAAGGTGGGCCTTGTTGGCATCATTGTCAGCACCGTCTAAGAAACGACAAATGGTGGGCAAAGAGATGTCCACCCAGCGGCCATGGACTAGAACATAGGTAAGTGGTACCTATTTGGCGGGATTAAACCGCCTATCCGAAGAAGACCTGAGAGTCGCTACTTAAAAATCGTAGAACTCTCGCACCAAATCCTCACTGTAGCGTCCCACGCTCCAAGCCATCCACCCAAGATGATGGTGGGTGAAGAGATCATGTATATCAGGTACAGTGTATAGACTCCCTGTAAGAACCCGCCTCTCAACTGTCAGAGTCTGAGTTATGATAATCTTATCATTGAGCGGATTGGCGCCCCTATATATCTGGTGCTGCCCCTCTATGCACCACCTTTTAGGCTCATCAACAACCGGTAAAAGATCAAAATATTCGGGTGACGGAGCTGCCTCCGAACTCTAGGCCTTATCAGATGAGGGAGGGTGGGTAGGTGCATCCCGAAAAGTGGCACCCTCTGAATCGAAACCGGAAAGAGTGACCTCATTCGACCATGTAGAGTGGGCCGACTAAGCATCGGAACCAAGGGCAAACCAAGAGGGTGTGCCGGTCAGTGTGTGCTCCTCATCCGAGTGGGAGGCAGTGACTACGCTGGACGCCACCTTCTTGGGCGTGCCCCGAGTCGTCCTAGCAAAACGTATCAGTGTCTGGGTGCCTGGTGGAACGTATTCAGGATCACGCTCATCTTTTGGCGAGCCTATCACCATCCGGCGTGACGTTGCCACGGAATTGGACCGTCCGATAGAGTAGATTAAATCCGGCTTGGGGGCCATTGGTACCTGCAAGGGAGAGTTATTAGATTCATTATAGTCATCCTATACACACAAAAGAAGAAAAAATAAAATTTGGAACCAAAAAGGTACATTCAAGTGCAGAACTACAGAACTGAACTACGGGCACCATCGACGGTCTTTGTATGAATCGACGATCGGTTCATACGGTCCTTCGGTGGAAACTTAGCACATTTGAGAAGTTACAAGTCCACAACACTTGCATTTAGAAATGACGGATGTGCAAAATGGCCGTTCGATGAAACGACGGACCGTAGTCCACTTCCATTGTTGGACACTTAGAAAAATTCAGAATGCTGCAGAAATCAGGGTTTTAGATAGGAAAGACGGACGTGTAGAACGTCTCATCGATCAATTGACAGACCGTAGTCCACTTCTGTCATCCAAGAGTTCAACATATATGGGGTTCATTTATCGATGTACCCCATCGACGGTCCGTAGACAGGGTCTCGTACTGTTTGTCAGAGACGGATTATTGAGCCATACTTGCCACCCCTCAAAGGACAATTCCAAGCATATCAAGAAACATCATGTTTAAATAGTAAACAATCACAAATTTTTTAATTCCTAGGTCTTTGATAATTATAATTTCGATCCTATATTCTAAGAGACTATCAAGCCCTAAGTAGGAAAACTACAAATCACACAACATTCAAAGTTCATTTAGAAAGTAGCACCCCCAACCCATTCACTTTCATCATTCTAAGGGACAAGGGTCCTAATTTTAAGAAGTTGATCATGAAATTTTTTCCCGAAGTCAAGACCCACATACAATTTCATCATTTTCGCATGCAAATGAACGAGAATGTGTTGGTGGAGTGAATCTGAGGGATGGGGAATTTTGGAGGTAAGGGTTTTGGAATTTTTGAGATTGTGGAGAAGATGAGGGAATGAGAGATTAGAGAGAAATTATGGTTGCTTAAATATGTTGAAATGTTTGGGGTAATTGAAAGGGTGTTTTTTTATATATATAGTCGGTCAAGTCGGGTCAGGTCATGTGTTTTGGAGAACTAACGATTCCCCATCAACTCCTTCATCGACTGTGCCCTAACATAGACAACATTGAAAATCATACCTTGTATCCACGGACACCATCGACGGTCTGTCGATGGGATGACGACCCTTCGATTGGTCCGTAGATCAATGCACCAGACAAATTTCTGCATATTTCCTTAGGTTTGGTTACTGCACATTGAGCACCCAATAAGCCATTCTTTTGGTATTTTCTTGACACTTTTTAGACATGGACCCTAGACTACAATCTATTTAACACTCTAAAAGAAATAAAAGAAAATCCACACATGACATTAAGTAAAAATCAAAATAATGCAATTATTCTTATAAAGACACGAAAAACCTAATGTTGGCTAGAGGTTACATATAGGGTTGCCTCCCAATAAGCGCTTTATTTAACGTCGCAGCACGACGTACGACTTTTTATTACTCAGACTTCATCAAGATGGTATGCCTCAACCACTTCATTCACATTTTCTGCATGCCCAAGGTAGATTTTGGTTCTTTGCCTATTGACCTTGAACCTTACACCATCCTTGTTCTCCAACTCAACTGCACCATGAGGGAACATTTGAGTGATCATGAATGGACTAGTCCATTTGAACTTATGTTTGCCCTAAAACAATTGCAACCTAGAGTTGAACAAAAGCACCAAATCCCCAACCGCAAATTTGCGCCTTTCAATCTTTTAGTCATGGTACTTCTTCATCTTTTCTTTGTTGAGGGCTGAACTTTCATATGCCTTCAAGCGAAACTCATTAAGCTCATTTAACAAATTTAATCTCTGTTCCGCTGCTTCATTCCAATCCATCTTCCGTTTCATCATTGCCCACATGGCCTTATGCTATAACTCAACCGTCAAGTGACAAAACTTCCCATATACAAGTTGTTACGGAGACATACCAATGGGAGTATTGTATGCTGACCGGTAGGCCAAAAGAGCATCACCAAGATTCCTTAACAATCTGTTCTACCAGCAGTCACCATTTTCGCCAGAATTTGCTTGATTTCTCTGTTTTACACCTCAACTTGCCCACTAGTCTGAGTATGGTAAGGAGTGGCTACATTGTCGCTAACCCATATTTCTCCAACAACCCTTTGAACAAATTGTTGCAAAAGTGGGATCCCTCATCACTAATAATGGCCCTAGGGGTTCCAAATCTGGAAAATATATTCTTTTTCAAGAATGTGGTGCCACTCTTCCCTTCATTGTTTGATAGTGCTATGGCTTCCACCAATTATGACACATAATAAACCGCCACAAGAATGTACTTCATCCCATGAGAACACATAAAACGGCCCATAAAGTCAATGCACCACATATCAAGCAACTCAATTACAAGAATGGGATTTAAAAGGAGCTCTTGCCATCTAGAAATACCTCTATCTCTTTGGCACCTATCACGTGCCTTGTCGAACTCATGAGAATATTGGTGGATTGTTGGCCAATAGTAGACACACAAGAAGATTTTATGGGCAGTCCATATACCAATATGATGCCACCCACAGGCGAGGACTGGCAAGCCTCCAAAACACTTAACATCTCAACTTCCGGCACACAATGGCGAAAAAGACCATCGCCACAACTCAAATATAAATATGGCTCATCCCAAAAGAACTTTTTCATATCATGCATGAACTTTTTCCTTTGATGAAAGTACAAGTCCGATAGGACTATATCACTTGCCAAATATTTCGCAAAATCGGCGAACCATTGAATCAAATCATGAGAAGCGGCCATAACATGATCATCAGGTAAAGTATCATCAATTTCAGCCTTTTAACCGAACTCACACATAGCTTCATCCTCTAATCGGGACAATTGATTGACAACTTTATTTTCGGTTTGTTTTCTATCTTCCACTTCAAAGTCAAATTCTTGCAATAGTAATACCCACCTAATAACCTTTGTTTCGCATCCTTCTTTCCTTCAAATATCTCAAAGCAGAATGATCAATATGCACTATTACTCTCGTGCCAAGAAAATAGGAGAGAAATTTCCCAAACGTAAAAACCACCTCAAGGAGCTCTTGCTCACCCGCAATATAGTTCTTTTGAGATTCATTAAGAGCCTTACTAGCGTAATAAATGGGGTAAAGGATTTTATCCCTTATTTGACCAAAAACTATACCAAGAGCAACCCCACCAGCATCACACATCACCTTAAATGGCTTACTCCAATTAGGGGAAATAATAATAGGCGCAGACACTAACTTCTCCTTCAACTCACCAAACACCTTCAGACAAGATTCATCAAAATAAAATTTACACTCTTTCTCAAGTAACTTGAACAGAGGATATGCAATTTTTGAAAAATCCTTAATAAACATCCGGTAGAAGCCCGCATGCCTAAGAACACTCCTCACACCATTTACAGAGATACGTGGAGGAAGTCTCTCTATCACCTCAACTTTGGATAGATCAACCTCTATCCCCTTCTCTCAGATGCGATGACCCGGGGACCGTTTGAGGTCATGTTTGATGCCTGTGCAGTGGCGCCTGGAATGATATTTGGACAAAGGAGTGAGAAGATACTTCATCCTATATACTATGCAAAAAAAAACACTGAACTAATCCCAAAAGAATTACACAGTGACCGGGCAAAAGCTTCTTGCCGCGGTATTTGAATTCGAGAAACTTTGTTCTTACTTTCGTGGTACTAAGGTCATAAGGCATACTGATCATTATACATTGAGGCATTTGATGGCGAAGAAGAATGCACAACTTTTACTGATTTGTTAGGTGTTGTTGTTGCAAGATACTGATTTTTTAGTCAAAGACCGCAACGGGACAGAGCACCAAGTAGCCGATCACTTGTCTAGGTGGGAGGATGAAGCTTTGATCATATTTGGTGATAAGGGTGAGATTATTGATGTGTTCCCAGATGAATAGGTATTGGCTGATTCTCATGATCTCATTCCTTGGTTTTACGACTTTGCTAATTATTTTCCAAGCGATTTGGAGCCCCCAGATTTGTCTTTTAACCAAAGGAAGAAGTTTATGCATGATATGAAAAAGTTCTTTTGGGATAAGTCATACTTGTATCGTAGTTTCTCTAATGGGATTACTCGTTGATGTGTGCCCGAGGTTGAGATGTTGAGTGTTCTTGAGGCGTGTCATTCATCGCCCATTAGTAGGCATCATAGTAGTGTCTGGACAACGTACAAGATTTTGCAGTGTAGATACTATAGGCCTACCATCAACATAGATGCTCATGATATTGCCAAGTCTCACTACTACAAATAGGAATTTAGAGGCAATAATAAATGACATTAGTAGCAATAACAATTGCCGCTATTTTCTTTACCAGCCATTAATCTTTAGCCTGTTATTCAGGGGTCGGCAATGCCTTCAGTGGCCATTCTCAGAAAAGCTTGTAAAGAGTAAGATTTATTTCCTCTAGAAATCATTAGTTTAATGGCAATTGTTCGCGGCGATTCTTTTAGCTGCTAAATCAAATTCACAACAGCTAATTATGCCCTTTTAGCATCTATTTTTATATCCGGTTCAATTAAATTTTCCATTAAAGTTGTTAGTTTTAACAAAAATAATTGTGGCAATTCTACAATGTCCATTCTGAAAAAAAAAACAATGTTAATTTTCCCTTTTAGTGTCCATTTTAAAGACAAGTTGTTCAATTAAATTACTGCTAATAATCTGAAAGGTTAACGTCAATTGTTTGGTGGACATTTTATGACTACAATATGCCTCTATACTTATATTGTTGAACTAATATAATCAATCCTATATGTCTATAAATAAGTTCCGTAACTCATTATCCTATTAAAATCTCTTGCATGGAGAATTTTCAAACATCAATATTACCTGCAATAGTAGGCACTAACAAAGAATGCCTGACAGGATAACAGTGGAAGAATACCCAAGTCTATACTTTCCCTTCTCGATTTGAAACAAGAGAAGACAAACAACCACAAGCAATATGATAGTAAGGCAGCAAGTAATTCAACCAAACAAATATAACAAGGCAATAATAACCAATCACACAAGACACCAAGATTTACGTGGAAAACCCTTCGATGTGAAGAGTAAAAAACCACGGGACCAAAAGCTCCACTATAATCACCAAGAGTTACAATATTTTTCTCCAAAATTGGCCACAAAAAAAGTGCCAAACAACGAGCAACAACAAAATAAGATTGCACCAAATCTAGAGAAATAAAGGAGCAAAATCACCAATTTCGCAGCTACTGTTCACGACAGCAAAACTGAAGCTGCAGGCCACAAAATCCAACTCTGTCAGTTTCTAATAAAAGATTGAGATGAAGATAATATGCTGTCCAAAAATCAGCTCAATCGGACAAAAAACGAAGCGGGAATCGCAATTTGAAGTTGGCTGTTAGGGCTGAATTTTGACTGCGAAAACTGCTCTCTTTCTCTCTTTTTGGCTGCTTAAAAAAACTCTCTGTGTATATGAAAATAAGACCTAAATAGG
>NC_028643.1:21936449-22135946 GCF_001406875.1 Solanum pennellii
AAAACACAAACTCAGACTAGAAGTGCCACAGAGATATCTCATAACCCACTTCACAGCATTCCAATGTTCTCTTCCCGGATTAGAAAGAAAACGGCTAACAACTCCAACAGCGTGAGCAATATTCGGTCTAGTACAAACCATCTCATACATCAAACTACCAACAGCTGAAGCATAAGGAACTTTGTTCATATCTTCCTTCTCATCATCACTAGAAGGACACTGTTTCGTGCTCAATTTGAAGTGCATAGCTAAAGGTGTACTGACAACCTTAGCTTTGTCCATTCTGAATCTGCGAAGTACTTTCTGAATGTACTTCTCTTGTGATAATACCAATTTCTTGGCTTTTCTATCACGGACAATCTGCATGCCAAGAATCTGCCTTGCTGGTCCTAAGTCTTTCATAGCAAAAGACTTACTCAACTCTTGCTTTAACTTCTGAATCCTGCAAGTATTATGACCAACAACAAGCATGTCATCAACATAAAGCAACACAATAATAAAGTCACCATCAGAGAACTTTTGCACAAAAACACAATGGTCTGAAGAAGTCGTCTTGAAGCCTTGCTGACTCATAAAAGAACCAAACTTCCTCTACCACTGCCTGGGAGCTTGTTTCAAACCATACAAGCTCTTCTTCAATTTGCAAACATAATTCTCTTTACCCTTGACTTCAAAACCTTCCGGTTGCTCCATATAAATTTCTTCATCTAAGTCACCATGGAGGAAAGCAGTTTTAACATCCATTTGCTCATCCTCTAAATCTAGACTTGCAGCCAAGCCTAGAACCACATGAATGGATGACATCTTCTCAACTGGAGAGAATATCTCATCAAAATCAACTCCCTTTTTCTGATTAAATCCCTTGACAACTAATCTAGCTTTGTACCGTGGAACTGGATTACCATCTTCATGTTTCACCCGAAAAACCCACCTGTTTTTCAAAGCTTTTCTGTCTTTAGGTAACTTAACCAAATCAAAGGTATGATTATCATGCAAGGATTTAATCTCATCTTCCATAGCATCAAACCACCTTTCTTTTTCTTCACTTTCCATGGCCTCATCAAGACTCTCAGGTTCTCCCCCGTCAGTCAAGAGTACATACTCATTGGGAGAATAACGAGATGAAGGAATTCTCTCTCTACTAGATCGTCTGAGAGAACTCTCTGGAGCATCTATAATTGGTTGTTGGACAACCACATCATCTTGCACTGGAGCATCAACAACATCATGCCGGTCATTCTGAACATGATCACCATCTTCATTATCAACTTGATTTTCATCATTATGAAGATTTTCTTCCGGTGCAATAGTCAAAGGAACTGGATCAACATCAACTAAGCTCTCACTACTCTGAAAATCAGCCTTGTCAGCTTTGTCAAAATCTTCAATTGTTTGGTCTTCAAAGAACACAACATCACGGCTTCTAACAAGTTTCTTCTCAACAGGATCATAGAAACGATAGCCAAATTCATCTTGACCATAACCAATGAAGATACACTGCCTAGTTTTAACATCCAACTTTGACCTTTCATCCTTAGGAACATGTACAAAGGCTTTACACCCAAAGACTCTAAGATGATCATAAGAAACATTCTTACCAGTCCAAACTCATTCAGGGACATCACCATCTAAAGCAACAGCAGGAGATAAATTGATAACATAAGCAACAATATTAAGTGCTTCCGCCCAAAAGGAATCTGACAGCTTAGCATCTGAAAGCATACATCTAACCCTCTCAACTAGAGTTCTGTTCATCCTCTCTGCTAAACCATTTAACTGAGGAGTCTTTGGAGGAGTTTTCTGATGCCTAATACCCATCTCTCTGCAATATCTATCAAAAGGACCAATATACTCACCACCATTATCTGAGCGGATGCATTTCAATGTCTTCCCTGTTTGTCTTTCAACCAAGGCCTGAAAACTCTTGAACACATCAAGTACTTGATCCTTGGACTTCAAAGGAAATACCCAGAGTTTGAGAGAATGATCATCAATAAAAGTCACAAAGTAAAGTGCACCACCATGAGATCTTACCTTAAAAGGACCACACAAATAAGAATGTACCAACTCCAGCAAATCAAGCTTTCTTGAAGGCGGATGACTCTGAAAAGAAACTCTTTTATGTTTACCGGCTAAGCAATGAACACATTTCTTCAATTTTGCTTATTTCACTCCAGAAAGAAAATTTCCCTTAGACAAACTATCAATCCCCTTCTCGCTCATATGACTCAGCCTTCTATGCCATAACTCTGATGAAGTATCATTCTCCACCAAATTTACTGAGTCTCTGGACATGGAGCCCTGAAATACATACAAGTTAGACAACTTGTCACCACGGGCCACAACCATCAAACCTCTAGTAAGCTTCCACTGGCCAACACCAAGTGTATTAACATAACCCTCATCATCAAGATATCCCACAGAAATCAAATTCAAGCGAACATCTGGAGCATGCTTGACATTATTGAGAACTAGTTTGGAACCATTGTTACTTTCCAAACAAACTGTCCCAATGCCAATAACTTCAACTTCATGATTATTGCCCATTTTCAACGTTCCAAAATTACCTGGAGTATAAGAAGAAAATAATTCCTTCTTTGGCGTGACATGAGAAGTAGCACCAGAATCCACAAACCAGCTAGACTCATCACGAACAAGATTAATGGCATTTGCATCACAAGAAACAAGAAGATCATCATTAGCAACAACAGCAACACGATTTTCATTATCGCCTTCTCTCTTTTGTTGTCTCATATCTCTCTTGTGCTTGTAACAATATTTCATGATATGCCCATTCTTGTGGCAATAGTCACATGTAATATTCTTGTATTTAGACTTTGACTTGCTTCTACTTTTACCTCTATCATTCTGACCTCTGGACTTGTTTCTCCCCCTATCTTCAGTAACCAAAACATCGGAGTGTGAAGCTGAAGAAGATGAGGCTTGAGATCTTCTTCTCATTTCTTCATTCAAGACACCACTCTTAGTATATTCCATGGTTACAACACCACTGGGAGCAGAATTAGTCAAAGAAACTCGAAGAGTTTCCCAAGAGTCTGGCAGAGTATTAAGAAGCCAAAGTCCCTGTATCTCATCATCAAACTTTACACCCATTCCGGACAGCTGGTCAAGAACACCCTGAAAATCATTAATATGATCAGAAATAGGAGTGCCCTCTTTATACCTGATATTCATTAATTGTTTCAATAGGAACAACTTGTTGTTGCCAGTCTTCGAAGCATAAAGTGTCTCGAGCTTGTCCCACAAACTTTTGGCATGTGTCTCATTCACAATATGATTTCTAACATTATCTTCAACCCATTGTCTAATATAGCCACAAACCTGCAGATGCTCAAATTCCCATTCTTCATCATTCTAAGACTGAGGCTTATTAGAAACAAACACAGGTAAATGCATCTTCTTGACAAATAGAAGATCTTTCATCTTGCCTTTCCAAATATGATAGTTACTACCAGTTAAACACACCATTTTGCTCATATTTGCCTCCATCATTCAAAACGACAATCATCAATAACCAATACTCTGATACCACTTTGTTGGGAAAGACAAGGCACTAACAAAGAATGCCTGACAGGATAACAGCGGAAGAATACCCAAGTCTATACTTTCCCTTCTCGATTTGAACCAAGAGAAGACAAACAACCACAAGCAATATGATAGTAAGGCATCAAGTAATTCAACCAAACAAATATAACAAGGCAATAATAACCAATCACACAAGACACCAAGATTTACGTGGAAAACCCTTCGATGTGAAGAGTAAAAAACCATGGGACCAAAAGCTCCACTATAATCACCAAGAGTTACAATATTGTCTCCAAAATTGTCCACAAAACAAGTGCCAAACAACGAGCAACAACAAAATAAGATTGCACCAAATCTAGAGAAATAAAGGAGCAAAATCACCAATTTCGTAGCTACTGTTTACGACAGCAAAACTGAAGCTGCAGGCCACCAAATCCACATCTGTCAGTTCTTAATCAAAGATTGAGATGAAGATAATATGCAGTCCAAAAATCATCTCAATCGGACAAGAAACGAAGCGGGAATCGCAATTTGAAGTTGGCTGTTAGGGCTGAATTTTGACTGCGAAAACTGCTCTCTTTCTCTCTTTTTGGCTGCTGAAAAAACTCTCTGTGTATATGAAAATAAGACCTAAATAGGCTTATATTTTCCTCATAAGAATGGGCCTATGGGCTAAAATGGGTTGGTCCAAATTGGGCTTTTATTTATCCACATAGGAAGGGAAAAAGACCCATAACCCAACATAAATGCATCAAAAAATTTGAAACCTAATATGGAAAATGAAACTTGTAGTATAAATGTAAAACTTTGTTATAATATTATGGGAAAAATCTTTCATGAATTTAAGAAACTATCATTTCTTATCAACAAAACTTATCTGCCAAGTTGTGCCTATACAGAGATTGGTGTACTTGTTTGATTTTTCCCTAGCAACTGAGATGAACTAGTAAATTTTGTCTATATACCTTTTCAAAAAATGATGAATACATTATCAATAACATTAACTACATCTATCAGCCATATTCACCAAAAAAAAAAATACCAACCACAACGCAAGTGCTACTGCAACTGCTTGTGTTTATTCACAACTTTTGTCCTAACTATTGAAACTACCTACTTTCTTTCATATTCTGCCCCACCAGCTGTTTTATCGAAAAAATAATGTGATATGTACTTCGAATGATTATATATTTTTATACGATATCTCTTTATAAAACTATAGATGACCTAAACGCCTCGTGATATTTCTGCCTCATTGTTAGCTATATTTGTCTTCTATTTATAGAGTTGTGTGTTATATCTAAAAATATTTGTTTCCTAAGTAACATGTGAACCAAATGTTTGTACTATGCAAGTAAGTAAATAAATCATAAACACTTTTTTTCTTGTTTGCAAACAATCAACTAAAAGTAGGAAAAGAATGTTCAAATGGTCGGAGCTGTCAAAATAAGTGATGAACTGAATAAATGAAATAGCATGGACAATCAAGAAATGAGAGGAAATAAAACATATAGACTGGATTTGCCGGTATGTTTTTTTACGTATGACAAGAAAGAAACTACAGAACCCTTTAAGCAAAGTAGAGACATGTGGAGGAAATTCCAGACATATATTGTAGGAACTTTTAGCACAGGAACAAAATATCTAAATTAGTACATAAACTTAAGTATTTAAGTTTTTCCCTTGGAAGAACAACTTTAGTATAGAAGGGAAGTTCATCTCTTACAAGTTGGGTTTTGATGTACAGTGCGTATGAGTCTCGCTTTTGAAGTCTGTTCAAAATTTGAACATAAGTCTACTTTGGTAATTAAAAAACCCCAAAAACATACTATTCTACCAATGTAATAAGAAATTGTGTTGATAGAGATGGAGAAATATGCATGCATTTGTTGCATCCCTTAAACATTTTCAACTCATTCAAAATTATTACAGTAATAACGCACTGTCTATGGATGTTAAGAAGATTGACAGACGATATGATCTTATGATTGATGCAAGTTCAATCTTATTTTTTTGTCAGCTCTTTGATTATTTAGTCAAAATTTGAATCTTTTCTACTTCTTTAGAATTATTTGTACGCTCCCAATAAAATACTTTAGTACTTCAACTAAGAAAAGTATACTTCAATCATGTTTTTTTTTATAATTGACGAAAATATATGGATGTTTTTCTCAATTAGGTCCATTTTGATTCTATGAATCTATTTGGTGTTTTGGCGCTAATCTGTCGTCAATTTTACTTGACAAAGCTATATGTACTGGAAAATTTCATATATGAACACATTATCCTAATTGTGCGCCAGGTCTTGGATTAACAAGAGATGCTCTAGTATGTGATAAAGTCCCATTTTAAAGACTTGATATACATACTTCATCTGTTATTGATAATTTGATGATTTAGAGAGAGGTGAGAGGTCATCTTTAGAAATTCCCCTCTGATACTTTTAGAAACAAGAATATTTTCAAGAATATACATGAATAACTCAACCACCTAATTTTCAATAATATACATGAGTGAAGCAAGACTCTCCCCCTTCATTAAATTTTATGCGACAACACATGGCTTTACCTGAATTTAATATGTTAACGCTACTATATATACTTTATGTAAGTCGTAGAATAAAGTATGAGCGTAATAACTAATGATGTTCGTTAAATTATTCATCATCTATTGTTGGAAATTTGTGCTTTACATCTTCTACATAAGAAACAAGAAACTACTTCAAAAGTTCAACGAAATATTTTATCGCATTATAATAAATAATAATACAACTCGCTAGCTTGTCTATCTTAACTTCTCATCTATACTTTTTTCTCTCATTTTTCTCTTCTATCAATTGTTTGGTAACACTGATAATGTGGTATAAGATTTCACTTTGACGAGATGTTTTTAATATTTTGTTAAAACAAAATGATCATTCTGATCCTTTAAGACCTTTACACAGATAAACTAATGAGTTGTAATTATTATTTTTAACCATTTCGGCACTCAAACTCCCTTTGTCATTGTACCTACCAATATTTATAGCAGATTGGAAAGATGTATTAGGCATTTGTACAGTTATAGACACAGTAATGCAGTGGAATAAGACACCCTTAGCATAAACGACCAACTAACAGTAGAATACAAAATAGGAGTACGTCATATTTGGAAAAATAATTTCAGCATTGTTAAATTCATTTTTGACTAGTGGTACATTGTATCAAGAACAAAAACATGGCTCAACAAAAATCAAAAGTTGTTTTTTCAGAAATCTCGAGATAACATCTGCATTAGTAAAATAAAAAAATCAATTCATCAAACAACAGAACAAATGAGGAATTGACCAATAAATTGCCCATAAATTTAAGAGTAATGAAATTTCTCAAATCACGACTCAACAATCACTGAAAAACATTAATTTTACCAATTTCTCTGCATAGTTAGGAATCCAAACTGACAAATAGACATAGTCATTAGGTAAGAAGGGAGTAGTATTTTTACCTATGAATAGAGAAAAGTGAATGAGAAGATTGATGTATACAGCAGTAGTGAAACCTACACAAAAAGAGAAGATGAAAACCGATCATATTGACACAGCTGGGATTGAGCATCGTCTAACCAAAATGGTAGTGAAAGAATGGTGGTTGGCGATGATCGACGTACCAAGGAAATACGGTCGATGACCATGAATTTCAGGGAAAACAAAATCATATTTTATTCATACAGTAGTATGACGGTTTATTTTATTTTGTTGTTTATTATATTTTATGGGCGGGAATAACTAAACACTCTAAAAAGGAATATGAGGTAAAGGTAAAGTCGTAAAAATTAAAATTTAGTTTTAGTTAGTGAATTTAGTTGCAAATTATTTTTATAGTCAGTAAGATAATATATTTTTTAACGGATTACAATTATATATCGCTAATACTTTAACTAAAACAGTAAATTAGCGGCACATGTCTTATTTCCACTATATAATTGTCGTTAAAGACTTTTTTTTAGTAGTGTCTGTTGCCCGTTGCCAAAGAGAGGATGGAATTTTGAAGAGGCAAGAGCTTCCTATGAATCCAAATATGGTAATTGAGTCATTTGATATATGGGGCATTGATTTTATGGGGTCATTCGTGAGTTCATATGCAATGCAGAATAGTGTTGTTGCAGTTGATTATGTATCAAAACGTGTGGAAGTAATAGCACTCCCCAACAATAAAGACAAGAGTGTCACCGTATTCTAGAAAAAAGAAAATATTTTCCAGATTTGGTAACCCAAGGCCGATCAGCAGTGATGGAGGTTGCCACTTTTGCAATAAGTTGTTCGAAACACTACTTGAGAAATATGATGTTCTCCATATTATATTCACTCCTTACCATCCACAGACTAGTGGACAAATAGAGGTGTCCAACAGAGGGAGAAAGTAAATCTTGGCGAAGACTTTAAATGCCAATAAAACGAATTGGTCAAGGAAGATTGATGGTTCTCTATGGGCCTATCACAGTGCAAACAAGACTTCCATAGGTATGTCTCTATATAAACATGTATACGGAAAGTCTTCCCATTCGCCTGTAGAGTTAGAGCATAATGCTATGTGGGTAATGAAGAAGCTAAACTTAGATTGGGGCATCGCATGATCTCAAAAAGTGAATGACTCGAATTTGCTCGACGAGTTTCACCTAAAAGCCTATAAAAGTTCAGTATTGTATAAAGAGAAATAAAAAAGTAAAATGATGAAAGGATTGAAATGTCAATTCTTTTCTTCGGGATTTTGTGTTTCTATTCAACTCTAGGTTGTGCTTATTTCATGGAAAGATTTAGTCCAAATGGACAGAACAATTTTTACTCAAACAAGTGTTCCCACATAGAGCAATGGAGCTCTAATATAGTAAGGCTCTGTGGGCAATGAAGAATCTAAACTAAGATTGGGGCATCACATGAACTCATAGAGTGAATGACTTGAATTTATTCGACGAGTTGACCTAAAAGCCTATGAAGGTGTTGTCTTTTATAAAGAGAAATAAATAAGTACAATGATGAAAGGATTGAAATGCGAGATCCTTTTCTTGGGGATTTTGTGTTTCTATTCCAATCTAGGTTGTGATTATTTCATGGAAATCTTAAATCCAAATGGAACGAACAATTTTACTCATACAAGTGTTCCCACATGGAGTGATGGAGCTCTAAAATAGTAAGGAAACAAGGTTCAAGGTGAATCTGCAAAGGATCAAGTTGTATCTGGGGAATGCCGAAAGTTTGGAAGAAGTGATTGAGGCCTACCATCTTTATGAAATTTGAGTAATCAAGAGCCCTGCGTCGTGCAACTATGTTAAATCAAGAGCTGCTTTGGAGGCAACCCAAGTTTCTAAATATAGCCAACAATAGGTTTAAGACTACTTTTGAGTATTTTTCTTTGCTTATTTGATACTTTTTACCAAATTAAATAGGTGTAATGTGTTTTAGTGTTGCCTACATATAGTACAGGGTTCGTACTACATGTGCAGGTACGCAAGGCAAACTAATCAGAAAAAGGTTTGGTGTAGAGCTCTATGGATACAATCGACGGTCCGTAAGTCATTGTACAGACATAAATTGTGCCTGTAGATCCCAAGTAAGTTTGAAAGTATTTCTAAGTGTGCAGGCAATCTATTGGCCCAACATATAGACCGTAAGCGAGGTCTCATGGGTCCAAACCCTAGTCTAACCGTCCTAATCTGGATTACCTCTAATTAAAAAAACCCACTTTCAAATGAATTTCAACTTCTTCTAAAACCCCCAATTGTTCCTCCAAAACACAAATTTCTGGAAATCACTCCTTCCCACCATCAATAAATCATAATTTTAAATTAAATAATCACCCATATTCCACATACCCACCCTTTACCCAATATTTCCAAAACTTCCATTATCAAAAAATTCTAATGTCCGGGTGAGTGCAACTAGGTGCTTTGTGGTATTGAATTTTTATTTATAGTGTCAACATAAAATCATTCCACTCCTCGTTGCTCGTAAGGTAATAGACATTCCCCTCTCTGTGAAGTTTTGGTTCATAGATTGAATAGTGAAATTCGAGAATCGGATCTTGACCTTGGTAATTACTCGTCCATAAATGTATGTTAAATATGAAGTATAACAACCCTTGGGAAGATGGTCAGTAATTGTGTGTATTTTAACATAAAACTAGTTAACCAAATGTTCTATATGTAAATTTCAACTTAGGGTTCCGTATCATGTTCTGAAATGAGTATGAAATTTTATTTGTGGAACCCTTGGAATGATGAACTAGAATGTATTATGTTGAAATGCATGATTAGAAAAGGACAGAATCGTCATAGGCCTGAAAAAAGGTTTCAAAATAAGGCAAAATATGAGACCTGACACATACCTCATCTATGAGACCCCGTCTACGAACCGTAAGTCATGTTACGGACTGCAGATCAAATTTGTAGATTAAAGAACTTATATGAATTCTCTAAGTATGAGACTATGGAAATGGACTAAGGTTAGTAGATCGATATTCCGCATCTCCGTAGTTTCCGTCAGAGACCATGTCTTTTGGTTCCTCTTACCTATAGATGGGTTCTACGTACTATAAGTCCCCACTATAGGAGGTCACTATAACAGGCTGTATAAATTTTTTACTTTATCATTTATAAATCTTAAATTATATGGGGGAGTATTGGATTTATTTTCTGTACTAACAACTCATCCACTAGTATAATGGCACTAAAAAAGGCACAAATCACCAAGGGGAGATCCAAATCAACTCGACCTTCCCGCAAGTTGGTTTTTCAATTGACCAATGGGTGACGATCACCCTGAGCACGTCCCAACCAGATGAAGGACTCGTACTAAAATAGCACGGGCTAATCGAAACAAGCCTAAGAAGGTGAACTCCGACGTAGTAACTTCCTCTCAGTCTTTTGAGGAAGATAAACTGTGGGGCACGAGAAAGTTCTAATTCTGGTTCTCCACAAATTTTGTTGTTGGGCCATCTTTGGAATCTGCTGTCTGTTCCAGTGCTCAAAATCAATTTGCCTAATCTCATTAGGCCAATATCTTTTAAGAAACCCGAATCCCCGAGAACGATCAACCAGATCCATGTTATGGAGAGCCTAATAGATGGTGGGTTGAGGGGTAATTACAAAAATCTAGCTAGATGCAAAAATGATGAATGCAATGGAGAAAATGGTCCTAACCATCACAGAAGAGCACATAATTTTTACAAGATAGAGATCCATCATTTTTTTAGTGATTGAAATATGAGTGGATTGCAAGTGACCCTTGGACATATAATGAAGAGATCATGCGAAATTTCTATGCTTACAATGTTGCCACTTTCCGAAGGTCAATTCACAAGATTGATAAGCCCAAATCCCAGGACACCCTCACTTCCACCATGGTCCAAGGTTTCTCGGTGGACATCTCCCATACCAACATGAGAAGATTTCTCTCCGGCCCTAACTCTTATCATAGTTTGTGAAGACACTCGATCGATTTTTACTATAGGTGGGACATCGTGCTAACACGATCTTTCACATTGAATGCAGTACAATCTAAGGTTGTTTTACTACGGCTGGCTAGGCATATGGCTCTGTATGGTGAGAGAACTGAGTTGGTTGCTTAACCCTGGGTGGGCATACGGAAGACCAACCTCATGTTGATGGCCAAATTCTTTTGGATATTGGTCCGCAACAGAATGTCACCAACAATTGTAGACAATCTAGACACATGGGATAGACTAATCATTATTGCTGCACATTTTTCTAGGATTGAGATCGACTTCCCCCGCTTGCTATTGGTGGAGATACATTAGAGGACATTCAATACCAATACTACTTACCCAGTACTGTGTATCATTTTTCTAATATGCAGGGATGTTAGGTGATAGCATTTTATTGTGACGAATTGGTGCATGCTATATGGACACTGGATATATTGGGATTGATACAAGATGAGGATAATGTGGTTTCACCTTGCAGAGGTTCTTGTGTCGAAGTGCCTTTGGGCACTTATCTAGTAGATGTTGTGGAACAAACAATGGGAGATGGGCTTGTATCCCACACTGATGATACACCAGATTCTTCCTCAAAAGTAGCTATCCAAGACCTAGGCACATCTAGAGATACTCTATATTCCGTAGCAACTATGATACCACTGGGTGACTCAAGAAATTAGAGCATGATATGGCCACAACACTGCACCACATCAAACCTTTGATGCGGAGGTTGATTGTTGTGTCCGAAGAGAGAGTTGAAAAGAGGATGGAGGCGATAACGGAAAATAAGGGTAAAGATGTTCATAAGCGGCTTAATGCATTCAAGTTGGAGTCTTAGAAGGATGGACCTCACCATTGATTTTCCCTCTTTCAAAACAGAGTTTGCTAGTCCCCCGGACAATGTTGATGCTATCCTTGCCATGCAGCTGTTGAGCCACAGCTTGCAGCCTCTACACTTGGCGATGATTCAGTCCTTGGTGCTCTATTTAGTGGAGATAATGCGGATGAACATCCCCATTCCACACGTGCCGGAGGGAAGTTACTGTGGTTTGACCTTCGATGGTGGAGGATGTGAGCACTAATGAGGGTGCGGTGAGAGAGGAAGATATAACCACTTAGGTTGTTGTGACTAGATAGGTGGGATATACTGAGGGTAGCCCCACTATTATAACAGTGTCTAAGAAACAAGACCAACCCGCTTGTTGACGAATCTTCTCGCTATGCGCCATATGTTTGCTTCACAAAAATTCAAGACATTTATTATTATTTTTTTCATTGGGGACAATTTAACCTAATTTTTTTGGGGTTGGGTAAATGGATTGTCAGTTAAAGGGAAAATTCTGAGTAACCCAGCTCCTAGTCCTCTCTTGGGGTTTTCTTGCCTAGTTTTTATTGGTACAAAAAACATTTTAAACTCTGTTGAACCGGCATGTACTAGGATCGTCTGTGTATAAGAATGATAAAGAATTAATCATGATGGCATAGTTAGTTGAACATAAAGATAACAATCGTCCCAAAATTTTTAAATATGTGCTAAACTATGTTTGATAGAATAAGTAGATTGTATTGATTCTGATTAAGATATCCTAATGAACCAAATTTATATCTCATGACTTAATTTGTAACTTGAACCGGACAATCTGTTAATGAAACCATGTGTCAAAAGTGTCTGAGATAAAACGATTGTTCAAATAGTGTTGTGCCAATCTAGAACTTGCCTTGTTAGTCTTGTGAAGATAATCCATTCTAGAGTCTTGGAAGTGATCATAGGCCCTTGTTCTAAAAAGTCCAATAAATGCCTTATTGAATCAAACCAAATTATATGAATGTTCCCATTGATCCAAATGCTTGGAGCCTTAATGAAACCACTTCTTTCAAACGTCCCTAACTCACCTTCCAATAATCTACTAGGTTGTTCCCGGTCCCTCCTTGGAAATGTGCAGTTCGACTTAGGCCAAAAGCCTAACTTTAGGGTGGCTAATGCAAAAGTGACCTCAATATTGGCCCTGATACGACATCTGGTATTGTGCCCCTCAACTAATGGGAAATCCATAAGTTGAGGGTGGATATAAAGGAGGAAATTAAGAGAAAAATTGGTATGAAAAGAATTTGGTGTTCAGAACTAGAAAATAAGAAGAGGATGTGACAAATTATGAGAGCAATTGAGAAAAATTGACAAAAGTGAACTAAAATAAGTAAATGCAAGAAAAAGAAGAAAACAAAAAAATAAAGTGATACAAACTCTAAAAGCATATGGAAGGTTAAAGAATCATGGGAAAGAACATAAGAAAGTAGAATGTCCAAAAAAGGACCAAAAGAGGTAAAAAATCCTAGTGTAATGTCAAGGAGAGCATAGAGTAACTAAAAGTACCAAAAAGTACCACACCTGAGCCTGAGCCTCTGTCACAAATCGAGAAAGTCATATAGTGATTGTAAAATCTAGTTCGCCAGTCTAAGCAGTGAAAATAAGGGCAAGCCAATGGTGTTGAGCACTAATAGTGACTTGAACTTACTTCTGAGCGTGACTGTTGAATGATCCCTTCTACTCAAAATTCATATTGACTCTATGATATAGGTTTATTTTTTAAAAAGGTAAGGGCAGTGAGCACATTGTCGAAGAGTTGGTACCTTGTTGATAGTAAAATAGTGAATTTTGTCTATTGAGAATTGAATCATTTTCATATTTTTATCAAAGCAAATTAGGTTGTTGAGTCCATGAGAAACGATCTCTACACAAAAAGAGAGTCGGTATAGAAAGCCATATGATTGCTTTTGCATGAATTGCTTACTTCTTTAAAAGATTCTTTTACAGTATTAGTGCGTCCGTTGAGGACATACAACGACTTTAAGTTTAGGGTGTTGATGTACCTCAGTTGATGATATTCCTAATGCATTTCACTTGAGAGTTGTGGCTGTGCACATATATTTTGCATTGGTTTTTATGTGTTTTTCATGTATTTATAGGAAATAAGTTCAAATTCAAAGATTTGAAGACACATGGGATAGAAATGCAGAAAAATAGACCTACATATCATAGGTAAAGTTACACCCCGTATATGATGATCATAGAAGAGCATGCTAGGAATGTTGAATATCAGGGAAATCTTGAGCAAGTGTGGAACCACGATTGTGATCTACGGATCGTAGAGTATATATGGACGATACTGCAACTTCGTCAAAGTGATCAGAGAAGGGGTTCGAGTACGTTATGCTGAAAAGTCTAAGTGTGGAGTGACGGAAGGGAGTTACGGATAGTCGTTTGACTTACGGTCTGTAGTGCTGGATCGTAGAAGCCTACAGAGATTTTGAAGACTGAAATTTTTTCTAAGTATTTCGCCACAGAACGGGCGTACGTACACTAGAATGACTTATGGAAAATATGGTCGGTCTCGTAGATTAAAGACACGTCTGAGACAATTATTTCTTTATTTTATTTCTTTTTTTAATTTAGGACTTGTTTTCTTTATATAAGTTACATAAACCTCGTTTTTTAAGGGTTAGATATTATTTTTATTGTTTCATAAGTTCTTCTTGAAATTAACTTGAAATTTTTTTGTAATTGTTGATTTCTAAGGTATGTTTTAAGGATTTTTGTGTTGCTATCCAAGTTGACATTCTGGGTTTTTTCTTATTCGTGAGTAAGTTAATGATTCTTTCATCTAAAACTATGAGTTGTTTTCTTGCAAATATGGGAAACTAAATCCACAACTAGGGTTGTCAGAAGCATGAGTGATTAATAAAGTATGAATAATGACTAAGCAATACATGATCTTGTTGTTGCATTAATTGATAATTCTTTCGTTTTGAAGTCTTTTCAACCGTAGGCAACATTAGAAATTGACATGTTTCTACTTTCAGGACCAATGAGGTAGCTAATAAGAAAAGAATTATCAAAGATAGATTTAATGTTATACTATCTAATAGGCAAGTGCGAATTAGTGCGACAGTGAAAACTAAGCCATACATTGATGTCAAATATGAGGTAAAGGTAAGGGTTAGTAAATTGTACATACGTTGCTAGACATAGGTGCAGGGTAAAATTCTTTAGATGTTGGACAAAGGATTAAAAGATACCTATGTTATCACTTTCACTAAGAAGGGGTTGCTACTACTAGGATTACCACACTATGAGTTTATAAGGAACATTTATGCCCTAGTTTCTTTCTCTTCTTGATAACAACTAAAGTTTGAATCTTATTCACTAATTACATACATAACTTTCCTTATTTGTTTCACAAATCCCCCCTTTAATTACTTGTTTCGAGAAATACATTGGCTAAACAAATATAATTGTTAGTTATGTTTAAGTCTAAACTAATTTTTTTGTGGGATCGACCCCAAATAACAAGTTGGGTTCTTTCTTGATAACGATTGCTTGTGTTTCGTTAGGGGGGTGTAATTAGAGCAAATTATATTTTTGACGAATAATATCTTCTCAAATTTTTGAACATGCAAAGCTATTATAACTGATGGAGGTTCAAATTTTTTCAACTTAGTTTCCAATGCTCGTCTAGATAAATATGGGGTTAAACAACACAAGGTCACAACATCTTATCAGCCGTACACTAGTTCCCAAGTGAAGGAGTTTTGATAAGAAATCTATCAAAGTCACTTCATCCAATGCTAAGTGTCAATGATCTTTTAGTAGTAATATAAACCAACAAGTGAGTTGTGGTTGAGTCCCAACGGTGTGGTTCGTACTGAAGAATCAATAGAAAAACATAAATATCCTAATTTCAATCATAGCTAATAATATTACGAAGAAAAACATAATTTAAGTTTAGGAAGACACAAGTGCCAAATATCAAAGGGGGTTTGCTTATAACTAACAGCTTAAACAACAAATAACACTAAAATAAGAATATGGAGATGGGATTCTTCATATGTCATAGGATTATAGACTACGGTAGACAACTTGGTAATTGCAAGTAATAGTAAGTTTTTTATAAATCAGTGACTAAGCTAGACTTTAGTGGGTGTAAACTTTTCTCGAACAGCTTACCACCAAATTAGTGTCTCTCAAACATCAATAAGAACCAAATAAGAACAACCTCCGCTATTGTCCATTCACTCACTCGAGTTGAATGTGTGGTAAAGGGTTTAGGATTAACTCTCTTGAGATGAACCCTTGAAAACCCAATACCCATGGAACATCAATTAAATAATCTTTGTTTTAAAATCTCTCTCTCAAGAAAGAAAAAAACACAGAGGTAGAGTTGCATTTCGAACTATAACCCTTTTGATTAAGCCATTATTACTGAACGAAATAACCTTAAAACAACATTACACAGTCAAACATCCGTACCCAATACCTAAATCAATCCACAATGACATAATCACACCCCATGAATTGGGGTTTGATTTAGACACAATAAAAAGTTAAAAATATTTAGGCTAGAAAATCAGAGGGATGGAGTGAGTAGCTATTTTTTGTTGGAGTATACAACAATATTTTAGTCCATTGCCATAACTAAGGGGTTCATTGATATAAATAAAATAATCTTTAAAAGAAAATACTCTCACAAAAATACAAAAAATTAATGAATGGAAGGACACTCGAACTCAAAACTTCTATCTTATATGATATCATGCTGATGTGTGTAATCGTTGGTACCAAATTATGTTTCCATCAACAGAGTACAATTAATATTGTGTTTAGAGAAGTCTAAAAGAATTTTCAACAACCATTTCCAGTTTCTCAGAAATGGAAATCTTCACATCTTCATAGCTAAGGAAAAACGTCACAATAAATAGTTCTAACTTCTAAAACTAAATAATAAATTTGATATTCTAAAATTCTAACATAAATAAATTCAAAAATTTACTAATAGTCTTTAAAAAGTGTGCTATGAAGTATCAGTCGGGGCAATAAGTTGTGATCATTGATCCAACAGGCATTCCCCCTTTGGTAATTTGTGTTGTCATTTTCTTTTTCCTTCACCATCGTTGAGGTTCTTGAACTTAGGGCAATATTGTACTGCACCGCAAACCCATTCGGTGACTACTTCTTTCTATACCCGACGATATTTTCTCCTTTTGGAATTTGCACACTGGAACATTAGTCGGACCCTGTCCATTAGGCAACTTGCCCAATGGTTTCGGTGATCCTCAAGCCTTATTTTTTTTCTTCTATCAGCTACGTTTTTCCTTTTTTCTCATTAGTGTCCGTGATTAAATCGTTATTCAAATTACTAGACAATCTAGGATTTATATAAGTTACTGGAGCAAAATATACATGTGAGTACACTACATCTATTAAAATAGAGATCTAAATGAGTGCAAATTTAGGACACATTAACACCCCCCAACTTAAACTTTTGTTTGTCCTCAAGTAAAAGTAATATTAAGCATTTCAAAAGGATGTCTAAAACAGTTCTATACAAGACACAATCATGAATGCGCACAAAAAGACTTAATTTACTTTTGAAAGGATCAATTGTGCTATCAAAGACTGTAATTCTGATTGATCATTATCAAAGAATCTGAAGCCCATAATACTAGTTTGAAATGCAAGTTCAAGCCAAAAAAGGTGTCCAAATTCCCTCACAAAAAGGATGATTTCACATTCAAACATAATGATTCATCAATTTAATACTCATGAATCAATTTCAACTCTCACTCTCATAAAGATGAACACAATGCACCGTTTCACCCATATGTTTGTTCTTATTTTACCACAAACACTTGTTGCAAGTAGTCCGCCTTCTTTTGATGTAGGCTCCATGATACCAGATCCCACATTATCTCATGTGGTCTATGTCGGTTAGGGCAAGATGTTCCCAAAAGGTGAAATGAATTAAAGGAATGAACTCTAACTAAGATAACCTAAAGGGTTTTGCTTAGTCTAGGTAGGGGTACGTGACTCTACCTAAACATTGCACTAGTTAGCCTTGAGGGAATTTTCATGAGGATGTTCTTATGTATGAATATTTTTATGATGGTATATGATATGTATATGATGAACTTGCATATTGTTGATTCTTTATGTTGAATTGTTTCACTTATGAACATGTATTAGTCTATATTGTTATGGTATGATGATATGTACTCTTAAATGCCATTTTATGTGAAGTGGGTTGTTGGTCATGGTTCTTGTGGGTCAATTGATTAAGGTTATGTGGATTTTCTTGGTCATTGCACTTGTTCACTTGATAGGGGTTCATGGGTAATTTTCTTACTTTGGTTATGATAAAGTGTACTCTTTTCATGATCCTTATAGTTATAACCTTATGATTACGGTGGTCTTGATTATGTATTCAAGTATGTTGATATGTTCATGAACTTGACTATGTTTTGTATTGTTGGTCTTGTGGGGTACATGCCTATGACTTAAGGAATATGTATATTTTGATGTGTATGGTTTTCTTTAATGTGCATAAGGTTTTCAAAAGTGTAACATAGCATGTTTTCAAGAAAGTCCCTTTTTAGCATGATTTGATAATATGTGTGCATATGGTATCATGGTTAGTACAAATAGTGTACTAACCCCATTTATTCCTTATCTCCAATATTTTAGGTTCTGGTCGTTGAAGGGCTTTGGGAGACGACTTGAAGAAGACTTGAATTTCATAATCATAAAAGTAAGGTACGTCCTCACTTTTTGAGGGCGATTCCACTATAAATACTATCATATTGCTTAGTGTTCAAGACTTTTATGTTTCTTCCCTTTTCATTTTGATATTAAACGTTGTATTACCAATATGTCATCTTGTTTCATTGATGTGAGGGCTGGGCCAAAATTTGATACACTCTTATTAGATGGTTATGAGATGAGACGAGTATTTTGATACTATTTTATATTTTATATATCTATGTGCAATAAAAGTAGTAGACTAAATAATCTTTCTATACGAAGGGTCTATCTATACTCGATATGTAAATAATATGTGTGTGTAAAGGTCTATGTAAACCTCCAAGTAAAAGTAATGCAAACTTTTTAAATATTTCGGTAAATTTGACGTATGAACGTAATGATGTAAGCTAAGAGTTTAGTCGTAGTCCTCAAAGAGGGCGACGACGCCGGTTACGTCTAGGGGGTTTCCCGGATGTGAAAAACTTGGTATCAGAGCATGAGTTTGAATATATTTTAGTAAATTTTTCTCTCGACCACGTCTCTCTCAACCACGTCTATCTAATCCTTATATTGTGATTATAGGCAACGAATACTCGAAGGAATGCAGCCCGAGGACCTGAAAATGAGATTTCCAATGCGGGTGTTCTTCCCCGTGGTTATTAAGTTCCTTCTCTTGATAAAGATATGAATGATGACGAAGATCTGGTCGATCCTCTTTTGACGTATGGTGCCATATGGGTTGCTCTCATCCAAATGGCCGAAGCCATTACAACCGAAGCAAATGCCGCTACTATTGAAGCTCAAGCCATGACTACCCAAGATAATCGGGAGGTTGTACCCATAGCAAACAAACATATTACTACTATGACCTCTTGTCCAAGTTATTTCAGTAGTATGAATCCCTCTTCTTTGTTTGGGTCCAAGGTTTAAGAAGACACCCAAGAGTTCATTGATGAAATCTAGAAGATCCTCTATGCTATGGGGTTGTCTACTAGTTAGAAGGCCCAGTTGTCCTCTTACCAACTCAAAAATGTGGTCCAAACTTGGTATGTCTAATGGAGGGACAATAGGCCATTAAGGGGTGGACCGGTGACTTGGGGATGCTTAAAAAGGCTTTTCTTGATAGATTATTTCCTGAGGAGAAGCGGGAAGCTAAAGTGGTGGAGTTCATCAACCTTCGTCAAGGAGGTATAAGTGTGTTTGAATAAACCTTGAAATTCACTCAATTGTCAAAATATGGTCCTTCATTGGTTTCCGACCCTAACATTAAATGAACCGCTTTTTGATGGAAGTGTTTCATGACTTTCAATAGGAATGTCATTCGTCTATGCTACATGAAAATATGAACATTTCTTCTCTTATGGTTCATGCTCAACAAATGGAAGAGGCAAGGTTTAAGAGGAAGATATGGGATGCCAAGAGGGCAAGATCTTTTGATGGTAGTTCTGCAATAAATTGCATGAACCTTTTATAGTGTCTACCCGGTGGATGAGTCGGTTGTTGCAAAAAAGGAGTATAGAAATTGTCCTATAATGTTGCCCAATAGAGTTTCTTATGTTCAACTAGTAGAACAGGATATTCTTGATTTTGATGTCACTTTGGGTATGGATTGGTTGCATGCTTGCTTTGCCTCTATAAAATGTAGAAAGAGGGTGGTGAAGTTTAACTTTCCAAATGAGTCCATTTTAGAATGGAAGGGGGGAAATTCTATTTGTAGAGGTCGTATTATCTCTGGTTTGAAATCTTCTAAAATGATCTTTAAAGGGTGTTTATACCATATAGTAAAAGTCCATGATTTAGAATTCAAAATTTCTCCCATTGAGTCAGTCACCGTAGTAAGGGAATTTCTAGAGATCTTTCCTAATGATCTTCATGATATTCCTCCCGAACGGGAAATTGATTTTGGTATCGACTTGTTACCGGATACAAATCCTATTTCAATGGCTCCGGCCAAATTGAATAAGTTAAGGCTTAACTCACATATTTACTAGAAAAAGGCTTAATTAGACTTAGTATTTCTCCATGGGGTGCTCTTGTATTATTTTTCAAGAAGAAGGATGGGTCCCTTAGAATGTGCATTGATCATCGCCAACTCAAAAAAGTCCCTATTAAGAATCAGTATCCTCTCCGTCGAACTGATGACTTGTCTGATCAACTCCAAGGGACAAGCCACTTTTCTAAGATTGACTTGAGATCGAGCTATCACTAACTTAGGGTGAGAGGTGAGGATATACCAATGACGTCATTTCGGACTAGATTTGGTCACTATGATTTCTTAGTAATGTCCTTTGGTCTCACGAATTCCCCGGCAGCATTTATGTATCTCATGAATAGGGTGTTTCGAAGTTACCTATATTCATTTGTCATTGTCTTCATTAACGACATCTTGGTATATGATAAAAATGAGGATGACCACATGAACCACTTAAGGGTGGTGTTGCAAGTTCTTAAGGAGAACCAATTATTTTCAAGGTAGAGTAAATGTGAGTTTTTGTTGAAGTCATTGGTGTTTGTTGGTCATCTAATATCTAATGAGGGGGTTGAGGTTGATCCAAGGAAAATCGAGGCGGTGAAAAATTTTCCTAGACCATTGACTCAAAATGATATTAGGAGTTTCTTGGGTCTAGCTGGTTATTATTAGAGGTTTGTCGATGGTTTTGCATCCATTGCATCTCTTTTGACTAATTTGACCCAAAATAGTAACAAATTTGAGTGGTCGGAGACATGTGAGAGAAGCTTCCAAATCTTGAAATATAGGGTTACTTGCGCTATGGTGTTGACTTTACTAGAGGGCACAAAGGGCATCATCGCGTATTGTGATGCATCCCTAGTGGGAGGGTGCGTGCTTATGAAACATGGGAAGGTGGTAGCCTATGCTTCTAGGAAACTTAAGATGCATGAGAGAAACTATCCAACTCATGATCTTGAATTAGTGGTCGTAGTATTTGCCTTGATGATATGGAGGGGTTACTTGTATGGTGTTAATGTTGATGTGTATTTGACCACAAGAGTCTTCAATATGTGTTTACTCAAAAAGAGTTAAATTTCTGACAAAGAAGGTGTTTGGAATTAATGAAGGATTACGAAATGAGCGTCTCTATCACCCCAACAAGGCCAATGTGGTTGCGGATGCTCTAAGTCGTTTATCCATGGTGGTGTGTCTCATGTAGGTGAACCAAGTAGAACCTAGTGAAAGACGTTCATAGGTTGTCTAGATAGGGTATATGGTTGGAAGATTCTCCGTATGGTTGTATTATGGTCTATCATAACTCTGAGTCATCTTTGGTAGTTGAGGTGAAGTCCAAACAACACCTTGATTAACCATTGATGGAGTTGAAGGAATCGGTTCTTGGTAAGCTTAATGAGTCTTTCTCCTTAGGGGATGGTGTCTTGAGGTATCAAGAAAGGTTGTGTGTTCCCAATGTAAATGGTTTGAGGAACCAGATCCTTTAGGAAGCTCATAGGTCCCGTTATTCAATTAATCCTGGTTGAACTAAGTTGTATCATGAACTTAGGGAAGTATTTTGGTGGGAATGTTTGAAAAAGTACATAGTGGTTTTTGTTACTAAGTATCCCAATTGTCAACAAGTAAGACGAACATCAAAAGCCATGAGGTTTACTACAAGAAATCCAGGTTCCTACTTGGAAGTGGGAAGACAAAAACATGGAGTTTGTGATAGGTTTGCCTCGAACACAATAGCAGTATGACTCCATATGGGTGGTTGTGGATAGGTTGACCAAATCCACTTATTTCATTACAGTCAATTGTACTTATTAGGCGGAGGATTACGCAGAGATCTTCATAGATGAGATTGTGTGTCGCCATGGTCTTCCACTATCCATCATATCGGATAGGGGTACTCAATTCACATCTAGGGTTTGGAGGTCATTCCAAAAAGGGTTGGGTATTAAGGCGAGAATCGCTTTTAATCCCCAAATGGATGGTCAAGCGGAACATACTATTCAAACCCTTGAGGATATGTTCGGATCTTGTATTATTTATTTCAAGAGAAATTGGTATAAGCATTTGCCTTTGGTGGAGTTTGCTTACAATAATAGTTTTCATTCATCCATATCCATGTATCCTTATGAAGCCTTTTATGGTAGGAGGTGTAGGTCTCCTATTGGCTGATTTGAAGTGGGTGAGACTTTGATTCTTGGTCCCGATTTGATTTATTATCACTTTGTGGAAAGTTCATATTATAAGGAATCTCTTGTAAACATCCTATAATCGGTAAAAGTCTTATGCCAATGAAGGAGAAGAGAATTTGAATTTGAATAAGGTGATAAAGTGCATTTAAAAATGTTGCCCAAGAAAGGGGCGGTTAAATTTAGCAAGAAAGTGAAGTTGAGTCCTCGTTATGTGGGTCCCTATGAAATCTATCAAAGGGTTGGTAAGATTGCTTATAAATTTAAACTCTCTAGTGAATTGGCTTCGGTTCATCCAGTTCTCCATGTTTCTATTCATAAGAAGTTCAAGTTCAAATCCTTGGTAGGCATTTAATGAAATTGAGGAACAAAGAAGGGGCTTCCGTAAAGGTGTTATGGAAGAATCACCTTGTTAAGGGTGCAGCATGGGAGGCCGAGGCTGACATGAAGTCCAGTTACCCTCATCTATTTGATAACTAGGGTAAGTTGTAGTTACTAATAATGAAAATAATGACTAAAATTAAACTTGCTTTGATTTTTAGTGAAGTTTTGCAAAATGTGCATTTTTGATGTCATTACAGTGAATATTAAATTGAAATTGTGCATTTGACTTAAAAATTTGCAATTCTTCTTGTTTTGAATTATGTTGTGTATATTGATATGATTAGTCTTTATGAAATGATATTTAGCATGTTGATAAGCTAATATATGACATAATTGACTTATATACGATATGTTGAGCTCATCTAGTCGTTGTGACAAGGAAATTCCTCATAATGTGATTTTATGCCTTATGTGTGGTAACTGAAGCTTTTAAATTGCCTTGTGTACATGATATGATTTATGTTGTTATGAATTTTTGTTGGTTGGGATGATAGTATTGAGTCTATTCCTTCCTTTAATAGATTTTTGGGTTATAATGGGACGAATGTTCCCAAGGGGGGGGGGGGATAATGTAACACTTCGAAAATCCAAGACGTGTTATAGAGATTAACATAAGTCTCATAAGGTTTAGAAACTGTTTTAAGATCTATTTTAATGAATATAAGATATTAAGGAAATCTAGAAACCAAAAATATCGAAGAACGTCCATGACGTTCAGAGACTAGTTCAATGACGTGCTAGCATGCCTTAGCCTATTTGACTAGCTTTTAGAAGTCAAAAAACAATAAAAAATGGTGGAAAGGTGTATAATATTTATTTGAGTGGATTCATAGTCGAAACATCCGGGCACGACTCCGCAAGGACAAACTAAAGGCCCTTGAATAGGACCTTGTATCTTGGGGTCAAAGACTTCCTAGGCAGTGTGCACCCACGAGTGTAATCGACGAGGCGTTTGTTAATAGAAATGACGTTGATGAAATCCTTTGATCAACAGTTAGACATTTTTTAATGGTCTATTTGTACTAGTCTATGAACTTACCTACGGATGTGCAGCACGGAAGGGGGGACTGGTCGTCGATTGACCCAAGATCCGTCGATCGTGGTGTCGTCTCTGAGTGCCTATTTTTATTGCACGTTTTAGCTTAGGTTAATTAATTAATTTGTTTACTTAGGAAGTTAATTAGGGTTTAGGGGTGGTCTAATTATGTGAGTTAACCCCCTATAAAGTTCTAACCTAATTAAGACTAACAAAAAACTCTAATAACTCACATACCCAAAACTCTCTTCCTTCTCTCTTCTTTCACTCTCTAGTGAAGAAATCCATTGAAGAAAAAGCTAGGGGAGGGTTCAAGGGATTCAAAGAGTCATGTTTCACCATCAATATTCATCAATTAGTATGGTATGAGATATCTTTCACCTTTGAGACCTCTTTCCTCAAAAGGTTCCATCAAATTGATTTCAAAAGTTGGGTTTTCTTCCAATACGAATTTGATGTTATGAATTGATTTGTTTATAATTTATTTTGGATGTTATTAATAGATTAACATTTATTATAACTTAATTATGGTATATCCTTCTGGTTTGTTCTAGTTTGTAGAAGATGACCTTTACCCCTTTACCCTAGGTTGTGATATTGTATGAATTATGTAATATTTATTAAATTTACTTCGTTATGAGTTGAATTACTGCTAGATGATTCTATTGTATAATTCATGCATTAATTAGGGTGAATTATAGTCCTATCATGCTAGTTATTAAGTAATTTAATTGGTTTATGACTTTGATCTATGCCTCTTGTTTTAAGCTATGAACTAGTGTCAGATTATGGTGTAGTGATTCTTTAGCCTTGTTATCATGTTGTTCATTGAGTATAATGATGTTATAACCTAATTAGTTTTAATTAAGGGTTGATGGTAAGACCTTGATGATGAATTATGAAGGAGACTTGGTAAGTCTTGTGATCCCTATCCTTTACTTCAAATTATGGTTAATTGTGATTAAATCATGATGTTGTGTTGAAGTATGCCTTGTATTAGGATTAATAGGGTGACATGATGTAGAATTGAAATTTCTTGACTATGGTTTGTGAAGTGTTGGCTATGATGTAAATGTTATAAGGATGGTGGATGATTTACCTGTCACACCCGGTGAGAGCACCCCATATGCTACAGGCGTCGTCGTCCCCTCAGGGGACTCAGACAAGCCTCTTAGCATTCATCATACTATATTATAAGTTAAAATTAGCAGAAAATTAAAAAACATTTACATACTTATGTGAAGTGTATTAGACTTCATACTTAATATTCATAATAGCATATGACATTCTAAAAATTTGTTTCACATGTATAAAACAATCTAAAGAGTGTAAATCTTGACTTAGCCAATAAATAGTCAATATGCCATATAGGCCTTAAAGCAAAGAATCCAAAGAACATAAACGGAAATAGACTATTATTAATAACTAATAAAGACTTCCTAAGCTAGAATATATAATATATAATCTTCCAACATGAGGACTTACCAACACTCGGAGAAAGAGTTCCAAGCTTCTTCAATCGACCTTCTTAATCATCAATAGACGAACCCTACATTTGTAGTAATATAAAGTAATGGGGTTAGTACGCCGCATGTACTAAGTATGGGTATATGCACATAACATTTAAGGACATGCATGAAAAAGGATGATTTGTCATCTTATTTGAAATGCATGCTATGTCATGAGAATGTCTCCAACGCACATAAAATAGAACATGTACAAGTTAAAAATTTCCATCAACATGATGTATGATCATAATCAAAGGCATATTATCATAAAGTCTTGTTAACATTTAATATTCAATAGATCCTATAAACATATCACACAAAACACTTACAAATGAATACTATACCTAACCTACAAGTGCAATGGCCATGTGAAGCAACATAACCCCATTCAACCAAGTAGATAAGATAACAGACCATAAGTAAAGCTTTGCTTCATAGAACCAATAACATGGTAGTCATCATCTCATATACAAATACAGACCAATAACATGTTCATCAACATAACCAACATTATATAAGAGTAACAACATGTATAATAATCATCGTGACTTTCATGTTAGCATATTACATACGATCAATCTCCTAGGACTTCCCTTAGAGACAACTTGTGCAATGTCTAGGAAGAGTCCCATACCTCTACCTATGCTATCTAGACTCTTCAAGTAACCATAGTAAAAGTCCATTTACTTGTCTTTCATTTTACATGAGAGAACATACGCCTTAACCAACATAGACCTTGTGAGCTAAACATGAACTGTGGTGTGATAAAACAACACACCGAAAGAAGGTAACCTACCAGCCAAAGTAGAACAAAACATGACATAGCTTTATAGGTGGATCCACTAGCTAGTATCCTATGGTGGAAACATATTTCAAGAACTAGGAGATGTATTAGTGACCCATAGTTCCACATTACATGGCAGCCTCTATCTAATGAGAGTCATTGTGAACCTACCTTTCAACTAGGGAATGGTCACCTCTCAAATCTAATTCAATGATTGCTTAGCTTAAGTCCTATTCTTGAATAACCTTTAAGTTTTATTTATCATAAAATTATCATATGTAATATGAGATTAACTCCTTATATATTCATTATCATGTGCTCGTCAGGATTAGATGAAAATTTCCTTTCATCGTAACCCTTCGTGTGTGGGATTTACATAGCATAATCATCTTATGCAAAGCATACAAGAGAATATAATAACTTGCATTTCCTTATTCTTATCATAATCTCACAAGTAACATGTTCATAGCCCAACATACATGAATAAAAACATCATTCGTACTCCCATAACTTAGCATCATATTTCATAGGCTAAAATACACATTGTAGAGTGATCACGACTTTCAAAGACATAACTCTCTCTTCCAAATACTCAATAGCATAGTCAATAACAACGCTTCAACTAATATACAAGATCAATTCATAATTGTAGGATAAGGGAACAGGTCATTACAGAGTTCATTCAAGTTTTTAGTTCCAATCCCAACGTTTACATATAATCAAGTAGTCATACAACCCAATCAAGTATATTATTTTGGGAGAGATCATGGATCACACAACATTCAAACATTATTGATAAAATACACAACAATTCGTGTGAAATAAAACATAGAAAACCATTAGTTTTCATCAAAGATCAAAAATCTAGATTTAGGAAGAAAACCCGCTTTATAGATTAAAAATCCTTGATCTGAATTTCTTGAAAATTTATGTTTCAAAGGAACTCTTGGGGAAAGGAATCCCAAGATTGAAAAACCCATACCTTATAGATGAAGAATCCAAGAAGATTAGATGAAAATCTTAAAGTCTTCGTCTTCTTCCTTAAGCTCTTCTTTTTCGTCAATAAGGTTTTGAAAAGAGAGTATTTCTTGAGGGTATGAGAGAATTTTCGTTTGAATTCTAATTTGGACGTGTAAATCTGGTCTAAAACTTACGTAATATCCATATATACTCATCCTATTAATTACCCAAAACACCCTCTACTTAAATGGGTCTTTTTAAGAAGTTAAATTACCAAAAGACGACTTTAACGAATCTGGATAGTAGTTGCGCATCGCGGAGCCAAATCCCGTCATTTTTCTTAACTATTGGGTTGTGGCAGTGAGGTGCGTGTCAGCCTCACGGAACGAGGCTTCCACTCACACTTTTAGGCAGAACACCTCATGAGGAACGCGTGTTGCGACCTGTTCCTCCAATTCTGCCTGTTCGCAGGCTACCAGGCAGCCTACCAACCCATGTTTCGGTCCTCCACAAAGACCCCTCGGGTGGTCCTTGGGGTGTCGTTACAGGACGTTTGTACCGTTTGTACTACATACTACCTATAAAAGGTGTTATTTAAAATTTTCGACTTCATTTGACACTTTTAAACCTTCACCCAACATAGGGACGTCAACTAGTTCCAATTAGCTAGTTTCCGTACGTCAAGGTCTTTCTTTGTCGTTTTGTCTCTAAACTTTTCAAAATGAGTTTATCACATCAATATAGGTCTGGAAACATCATTTCAAAAACATTATTTAATATATTAATCTCTAGTCCAATCCATGGCATTTCCGGAGTCTTACGTTATCCCCCCTTAGAAATATTCGTCCCCGAATGACACAATTTTTTTTTGGAGGGTAGGAATTGACTCAATATTAGCAGCCTAACCAAAAAGATCATAAAAATCAAAATGATTACTTCACAACTCCTTTTAAAACATATCACAACATTACACATAGCACTCAATTCATGACGCACAAACATATAAGAGCTTAACAATTCATACCACATAGTGAGGAATTTTCTTCTCAACATTATCATGAGCTTCAAAATGCATTGAGGAGTTACCATGTTTTCATTATTCTCAAGACAACAACAAAACAATAATATCTCAAGAAGACACATGCATATATATTTTCATATGAGTGCAAGAATAGAGTATGAAAGCTTTCTCTTAACTCTAATTGGTATCACTTTTACCATAACATGCACCTATTTATAAAACAAGTAAATTTCATGATTATTCATTAATTTAATTACTTAGAGGAATGTCTAAACTCAAGTATAAAAAAAATGAGGGTAGCGGGACTGCATGTCGGCTTCAGCCTCCCATGTTGAACCCTCGACAAGCTGGTTCCTCCATAGAACCTTTACAGAGGCAACATCCTTGTTCCTCAACTTCTTGACTTGGCGATCTAGGTTCTCAACCGGAAACTTTTCATAAGAGAGTTTCTCATCAACCCCTAAGCATTCAATAGGCCGAATGGATACTGGGTCACCTATGCATTTCTTGAGAATAGAAACATTAAACACCAAATGAACCAAAGCTAGTTCACTAGGTAGTTTCAACTCATAGGCAACCTTCCCAATATGTTGTAAAACCTCATAGGACCAACATACCGGGACTTAACTTCCCCTTTCTACCGAATCTCATCCCCCCTTTCATAGGTGAAATCTTCAAGTAGACATGATTACCTATTTTGAACTCAAGATCTCATCTTCTATCGTCGGATAAGACTTTTGACGACTATAGGCTCTCTTCAATCTATGTCTTATGATCCTAACCTTCTCTATAGCCTCATAGATAATCTTTCGACCAAGGAGTGAGACTTACCAACCTCAAACCATCCAACCGGACATCTACACCTTCTACCATAAAGAGCATCAAAAGGTGTTATAGAGATGCTCGAATGATAGCTATTGTTGTAAGAGAACACAATGAAAAGTTAGATGATCATCCCAATTTCCTTTGAAATTGGCTCATAACTTGTCTTCAAGGGTATGAATGGAATGTTCCTCTTGACCATTTGTCCGAGGATGAAACCGGTACTAAGTTTCACTTGTATAACTAACCTCTTCTGGAAAGATTTCCAAAAACGAAAAGTGAATTGACAACCTCTGTCTAAAATGAAGCACAAAGAAATCCCATGAAGGATCACGATCTAATTAATGTAGATCCATGCATAATATTTGGTAGTATATGTAGAGTTAACAGGAATAAAAAGGGAAGATTTGGTCAACCTATCTAAAATAACTCATTTAGAATCATTTTGCTTACGAGTTCGAGGCAACCCAACAACAAATCCATTTTCAAGGCTTCCCACTTTCAAGTCGGAACATCCATGATTTGGGTTAAATCACCCGGTTTAAGATGCTCAGCTTTAACCTGTTGACAATTTAGACTCTTAGCAACAAACTCTGCTATGTCACTTTTTAAACCATCCCACTAATAGACTTCCCTAAAATCATGATACATTTTGGTGGCACCTGGATGTATAGAATAGCGAGAACCATGGGATTTTTCTAGAATTCGATTTCTCAAATCCTTAACACAGGGTACACATAATCTTCCTTGGTACCTAAAAACACCATTATTCCCTTGCGAGAATGACTCATTGAACTTTCCAAGTACCGATTCCTTCAACTCCATCAATAGTTGATCAAGATGCTGATTAGATTTCCCCTCATCTACTAATGATGAGTCGGATTTATGATGGACCATAAAACCAACATTTGGAGAATCTTCTAACCGCACACTCAATCGAGCCAACCTCATCAAGGAATTCTTAGAGGTCTTCAACAACCTTAGATCAAAAAAATGTAGGAGGATTCATCCTCGTAAAATCTCTCAAACTGATACCCTTATTGCTTGCATGTTGGTTCTCTCGAGGAGTAACCTCCCTATTAGCTTATGGCGTAATGGATGGAGCTTGGGTGGTGATGGATTGGGACATTTGAAGCAGGCTTCCATCACCTCACCATCCATCATTGCTGGAGGATTGACTAGAATTTAATCGTTTGCACAGCTTGCACTTGAAGAGCATTTCGATTGCCATGCGGAGTTCATTGCCTAAAACCACAAGAAAGGGATTAGATTCTAAAAGACACATAATATCAAAACTCTAGAGGCATGACATATGATAATCAAGAAAAAAGAAATTTTCTACTAATCACATAGCCTCTTATCAATAATTACGTCGCACTTCTCAACCATGAATAAGATACTATATAACGTGGTTTAGTGAGACATTGATCCTAAGGATATTTAAACTCATGCTCTGATACCAAGCTTGTCACAACCGGCGAGTATACACCAGATGCGACCCACATCGTCGTCCTCTTAAAGGATTCAGACAAGTCTCTTAGCCTTCGTCATAACATGTCATCAGTTAAAATTTGTGGAAAACTAATAAATTTTACATGATTATGTGATATGTACTTAGAATTCATACTTAAGATTCATAATAACATATGATATTCTATAGTATTGTCTCACATGTATAAAGCCATCTAAAGAGTGTAAATCTGGACTTAGCTAATATATAGTTAATATGTTGTATAGGCCTTAATACAAAAGAATCCAAAAAACATAAATGGTAATATACTATTCTTATTTTCTACTAAATTCTTCCTAAGCTAGAATATAAAAGATCGTATCCTTGAAGATGAGGACCTACCCCACTTGGAGAAAGAGTTCCAAGCTTCTTCAATCAACCTTCTTAATCTTCAAAGGCCGAACCCTACATTTGTAGTAATATAAAGCAATGGGGTTAGTACGCCACATGTACTAAGTATGGGTATATGCACATAAAATTTAAGGACATGCATAAAAAAGGATCATTAGTCATCTCCTTGGAAAAGCATGCTATGTCATGTGAATGTCTTCAATGTACATAACATTGAACATGTACAAGTTAAGAATTTCAACCAACATGATGTATGATCATAATCGAAGACAAATTATCATAAAGTCATGTTAACATTTCATATTCAATAGATCATATAAACATAACATACCAAGCACTTACCGATGATCCATCCTCAACCTACAAGTGCAATGGTAATGTGAAGGCCCACAACCCCACACAACCAAGTAGATAAGATAGGAGACATCATCTTATATAGAAATATAGACCAATAAAATGTTCATCAACATAACAAACATTATATAAGAGTAACAACGTGTATCGTAATCATCGTGCCTTTCATGTCAGCATATTACATAAGATCAATCTCCTAGGACTTCCCTTAGAGACAACTTGTGCAATCTCTAGTTAGAGTCCCATACCTCTACCTATACTAACTAGACTCTTCAAGTCACCCTAGTCAAAGTCCATTTACTTGTCTTTCAGTTTACATGAGACAACATACCCCTTAAACAACATAGACCATGTGAGCTAAACATGAAATGTGGTGTCATAAAACACCACAGCGAAAGAAGGTAGTCTACCAGCCAAAGTAGAACCAAACATGACATAGCTTTCTAGGTGGATCCACTATCTATTATACTATAGTGGAAACATATTTCAAGAACTAGGAGATGTATTAGAGAACCATAGTCCCACATTACATGGAAGCCTCTATCTAATGAAAGTCATTGTGAACCTACCTTACAACTAGGGAAGGGAAACCTCTCATATCTAGTTCATCGGTGCTTAGCTTAAGTCCCTTTCTTGAATAACATTTAAGTTGTCTTTTATCATAAATGATCATGAGCTCTTTATGATTATATGAAAATTTTCTTTTGTCGTAACCCTTCGTGTGTGTTATTTACATAGCATAATCATCTTCTGTAAAGCATAAAAGAGATTATCATTGTTTGGATTATCTTATTCTTATCATAATCTCACAAGTAACATGTTCATAGCCAAACATATACACCTAGAAACATCATTCATACTCCCATAACATAGCATTATGATTTATAGGCTAACATACACAATGTAGAGTAATCACGACTTTAGAAAACATTCCTCTCCCTTCCATGTTTCTTATTCGAAAATTTTCCTTCAACATACAAAATTCATAACTATAAAATAGTGAAATACTCAATAGCATAGTCAATACAAAATCTTCAACTCATATACAAGATCAATTCATTATTTTAGGATAAGGGAACGGGTCATTAAAGAGTTAATTCATGTTTTTAGTTCCAATCCCAACGTTTACATATAATCAAGTAGTAGATACAACCCAATTAAGACTATTACTTAGGTAGAGATCATGTATCACACGAGATTCAAACATTATAAATCAAATACACAACAATTCGTGTGAAATCAACCATAGAAAACCATTATTTATCATTGAAGGTCATAAATATAGAGTTAGAAAGAGAACCCGTTCAGTAGAGTAAAAACCCTAGAATCGAATTTCATTCAAATTTTTCATTGAAAGGACCTCTTGGGGAAAGTCAGACCAAGAGAAGAAAACACATACTTTATAGATGAATAATCCACAAAAACTGAATGAAAATCGTGAAGTCTTCGTATTTTTCCTTAAGCTCTTCTTATTTTCTTCAATGGGGTTTGGAAGAGAGTGTTTCTTGAGAGAATGAGAGAATTTACATTTAATTCTGATCTGGATGTGTAAAAGTGGCCTAAAACTTACCTAATATCCATATATAGTCTTCCTTTGAATTTCCCAAAATACACTCCACTTAAATGGGTCTTTTTAAGATGTTACATTATCAAAAATATGACATTAATGATTCTGGAAAGTGACTGCGCGTCGCGGGGCCAAATCTCATCATTTTTCTTAAATTTTGGGTTGAGGAAGTGAGGTGCGTGTCAGACTTGCGTTGCAAAGATTCCCCTCACATTTTGAGGCAGAACACCTCGTAAGGAATGCGTGTCGGGACCTTTTCGTCTAATTCTGCCTGTTTGCAGGCTGCCAGGCAGCCTGCCCACCCATGTTTGGGTCCTCCCCAAGCACCCCTCGGGTGGTCCTTGGGGGTGTATTTACAAGACGATTGGAACCTTTGTAATACATACTACCTATCCAAGGTCTCTTTTCAAGTTTTGGAATTCATTTGACACTTCTAAACCTTCACCCAACATAGGGACGTCAACTAGTTCAAACTAGCTAGTTTCCGGATGTCAATGTCTTTCTTTGTTGTTTTCGCTCTTACCTTTTCTAAATTAGTTTGTAACATTAATAAATGTCTGTAAACATAACTTAAAACATTATTTAATTCATAATGCTTTAGTCTAAGACATGGCATTTTCCGGAGTGTTACATTACCAATGTGCCTTATCATGATATGAAAATGTTAAAGTCCTAACTTCACCTATATGAATTGTAATGAAAGGACAATACTCATGAAATTCTTATTTATCTGAGATTATGATGATGCTTATACAAGGGTTAGACCTTATGACCTACAATAAGCTATGATGATTAATAAAGACATTTCAAAAGGGACTCTAGCTTAGCACTGAGTGAACTAGAGTGAAGAGAGTCCCTTCCCAAATAGGGATTCTAGGATCCCTAACGTAGTCTTGATATTGGATACTATAATGCATGTAGCATAAAGAGGGTCACAACTAAATCTCCTAGTTCTTGAAGAATGTTGCCCCCATAGGAATAATAACAAGTGGATCGACCTAGTTGATAAGTTCATACTTTGGTACTACCTTGGCAAGTAGTCTACCTTCTTTCGGTGTAGGTTTCCTTGACATCGGATTCCATATCTCATGTGGTATATGTCTCTTAGGGAAACATGTTCCCAAAAGGTAAAATGAATTAAGGGAATGAGCTCTAACTAAGATAACCTAAGGGGTTTAGGTTAGTCTAGGTAGGGGTATGAGACTCCACCTAAACTTTGCACGTGTAAGCCTTGAGGGAATTCTTAGGAGGATGTTCTTATGTATGAAAATGTTTATGATGGTATATTATATGTATATTATGAACTTGCATATTGTTGATACTATATGTTTAATTGTTTCACTTATGAATACGGTTGGTCTATGTTGTTAACGTATGATGATATGTACACTTAAATGCCATGTTATGTGAAGTGGGAAGTTGGTCATGGTTATATTTGGGTCACTTTATTGTGTAAGGTTATGGGGCATTGATTGGTCATTGCACTTGTTTACTTGATTGGGGTTCATGGGTAATATTCTTACTTTTGTTATGATGAAGTGTACTCTGATTCATGCTTGTTGAAGTTATAACTTTATGATAAGGGTAGTATTTATTATATATTCAAGTATGTTGATATGTTTATTAACTTGACTATGCTTTGTATTGTTGGTCTTGTGGGGTACATGCCTATGACATAAGAAATATGTCTCTTTTGATTGGTATGGTCTTCTTGAAAACGCATATGGTTTTCAAACGGGTAAAATAACATGTTTTAAAGAAAGGTTCCTTTTTATCATGATTTGATCATATGTGTGCATATGATATCATACTTAGTAAAAGGGGTGTACTAACCCCATTTCTTCCTTTTTCCCAATGTTTTATGTTCTGGACGATGAAGGGATTTTCGAGACGAGTTGAAGAAGACTTGGATTTATTAATCATCCAAGTAGGGTAGGTCCTCACTTTTAGAGGGTGAGGCCAGTATAAAGACTAGGATATTTCTTACTGTTCAAGACTCTCATGTTTCTTTCCTTTTCATTTTAATTTTAAATGTTGTATGACCTATATGTGGTCTTGTTTCATTTATGTACGTGCTAGGCCCAATTTTTATATACTCTTAATAGATGGTTATGAGATGAGATGACTATTTTGAGACTATCTTATATTTTATGTATCTATGTGCAATAAAAGTAGAAGACTAAGTAATCTTCCTATACGAACAATCTATGTATACTCGATATGTATATACTATGTGTATGTAGAGGTCTATATAAACCTCCAAGTAGAAGTAATGAAATGTTTTAAAGTTTCCGCTAAATTTTACATATGAATGTAAAGATATAAGCTAAAAGAATACTCTAAGTCCTTAAAGAGAACGACGATCATGATTACGTCTAGGGGTTTTTTCCGGATGTGACACTTCCAAGAAAAGGTGTAGGGTCAAGGGGTGTTAAAACGGGGTTCACACACTCATAAGGTAGTAAAAAAAAGAGGTATAATGTCAAATTAGGTAACACTGTTTAAGGTAAGCTAATATCATCTCAAAAGTTCATCACTTAGTCAACAAGACCAAATAGGCACATTATAGGTGTCATCACACATGATTCACGATAAGTTCATCATACAAGGCATTGACACTTAAGTTAAGGAAGACTCCACACTTTTACTTGTGTGCAATGTTTATAGCAGGACATTCAAGTTTATACTTGGCTAGTCATAATGGTATAGAAATAGTTCACATATTGTCAATGAAACTTCATTTGCCTCATCGTAGAGGCATATTTTTTTTTATTATGAGCACTATTAGAGTCATTGGAATTGTTCAAAACCGATACTTAAATTTGTAAATGAAAAACCACAGTCAAGCACAAAGAAGAGGTGGCAAAATTTTTGAAGGATCAAAATTTATTTGCAATTAAAAATAAGGAGACACAAGATCTATAATCCTAAAATAGTATAAAACAAAATTATAGTTCAAAAACCAAATATATAAAGAAAAAACCAAACATCAATATTCACAAAAAGATCACACAATATATGGGCCTCAACCTACCACAGATAAAGTCATTTGTCTTCAAATTAAAATAAAATATTCCATAAGTCAAAGTAAAAGTAAGACAGAGAGGGAAGTCAAGAGAGGATCCGATATGTACATTCGCTCAGTCTATCTGGGCATCAATTCCCGGTACATAAGTCTGGAGTTGGAAGACAGTACGCAGGGTCACCTTAGAAGGAACAACAATACCAGATCTGTAGGAGCTTCCACAAATGTCTCCATCAGAGAAGTCTAAATCATTGGCTACATAACTATCTCCTCAAGATCCGGTATTTCTCTATATTTGATCTTCTCCTATATGTTTATCTGCTTATAGTAGCTCTACGCATCTGACTCATCCATTGTTATCTCATCCCTATGTAAATCTCCGATGGTATAAGAAGAAATCATTGTTGTCTTAGGAGTATCCAAGTCATCAACAGTCTCTAGTAATGATGTGAAGTCGGTCAATTTTATACAGCCTACGTCCTTCCTGAAGTGCGCTACCTCAACTTTTGAAGTCCTAAATTCTATGGTGTCCCCCTACTTGCTCTCAAAATCGTCGACTCTCGTGGTTAGAGTGTTAATTGAAGTTGGAAGTTGGTTAGTGCAGTTAAAATGGAATAAAAAATGGGATGTCTCTCTCCACTTTGTAGTTGTCACGTCAATTGAATTGTCCATACGACCTATCTTCAGGATCATTGCCTTGGTGATCTTGGTCTGCTAGAAAGAAGTGGATTTTCCTAGAACCTGTGAAGAAGAAGTAGTTGCATAAGTATCTGAAGGCAGGGCTAAAGTAGGAACATACGCCTTTTTATTTATGAAATCAATATCAACCTTTGGAGAAGTGTCTAGCAGAGCTACCCTCCTCCTGTAAGCCTTCTCTGTAGTATATTCATCCTTAATAAACTGCATGCCTGTTGGGGAACATGAGGTACACTCAATATCTTACGTATCATTTTGGGGCACTTCAACAAGCTGACAAAATTCGGTGATCAGGAATGGGAATGAAATGGAGGCCTACCTTTTCTTAGCCACTATTGCAATCTCCGTCTAAATAAATAAGTCCCATTATGATGATCCTAGTATATGATAGACCCAAGGACTTCCGCCTTAGGATGGCGCAGGGTAGAACCATTTTTAATGGCGTGATTGAGTTGGTGATAAAGCCAAACAGAATATGGCAGCAACACTCAAGTCCCTCTTCTCACTAATAGCTCCCACCTCGATCCACCTCTGGTGATATATGAAATCGGGAAGCCAGCCAGACCTTCAAATCATCTATGGAGTGATTAACTAAAAATCCATCATTAGGGTTCATAGAGTGTAGAGCTCTACCCAATATATTATTCGTGTTCTCACTATTGCACCAAACTTCCTTTCCCCATGCCATGACAGATTTCATGGGTTTGAACTCACTAGCCTTTTTCTGTTCTCTTTCAGACCAATTCACCGTAGAATGTGTAGAACTCTCGAAACCATGAAGGACTATAAAGGCCTCGTGGTATTGTAAACATATGAAACATATCGTAGTAGAGGGTGTCTGTCACATCTAAGTAGTGACCTTCCATGTATTTTGTCGAGAGTAACTTCCTACCTTAGATGGTTTGCAGCCTATCACCTTTTAAGCAGTTAAAAAGTTTGGGAAGGAATGACATGTTCGATAGGGGTCAGAGGAGATGCCTGAGATGGCATAGAGTCTGCAGGTGTGAAATCATGAGGGACTCTAGCTAAGTAAGGTATAGATCTTTCCTGGATTTCATTCCGCTAGGACTACAAAGATTGTTCATCCTCTAGAATAAAATAAAGAGAATGGGAGTCATTAGTCACCCGTTTGGATATGGGCCTCTTGCCCTTGCCTCTGCATCTTGGAGGAGGCACTTCTTTTACCTTATTTGGAGGATTTGATCCCCTTTCATTTTTAGTGATACCACACACTCTTTTCATGTGTGACATGTCTACATTTATTCATACCATTTCTGCAAAACATCAGGAAAAAAAGTTAGACGAGATTTTAAACCGGCAGGTAAAACGGATGAGAAACAAGGAGGTTGCCACTATGAAGGTATTGTGGAGGAACCATCTTGTTGACGGTGCTACGTGGGAGGGCGAGGTCGATATGAGATCCCGCTACCCTCATCTATTCATCACTTGAGGTTAGATTTTCTACTATTAAGTCTATGTTCCTTAACTCTTCCATTCTTGAACGTTATTGTCTGACTCTGTATAATACCTATGTTATGATATGACTGGTGTTGCGCAAGATTATTAGAAGTGTCATCCGGGGAAGAATGTTTTGAAGGGGGGATAATGTATCAACCCTAAAAAAGGATATGCTAAGTAATGCTTAATGTGTCTAGAATGCCTACAATTAGACTGGGTTCACACGGATTGATGCTTACAGAACCAGAACTCTAAACCTCTGTAACAGCCAAGCCAACTAACTTGATGAGTTAGTTGATCTAGGAAAGCTTGGGTCAAGCCATGTAGGGCACCCGAATATGAAGATTTACCCGTATGAGTCTTTACCGGACTTAAAAAGGGGAAATCTTATGTTGGGAGGGTCTAGTGGTAAAATGGTCTTTGTCCAGGCTAAGGGTAGTATTGGAATTACCGTAAGTATTTAATTAATTATTTAATTAATATGGTTAAGGGGAATTTTGCGGAGAAAGGGCCGAAATTGGCCTTTGAGAAAAATCTTGTTCTACCCGAGTTCGAACCTAGGTGGGAGAAATTATTTTAGTTGATTATTTAATTTGGTGAATTAATTTAATAAATTAATAACTAATGGATGATTTAATAAAAAGGAAAATCAATTTTTTGCTATTAATTATTATTTATTAATTATTTAACCTTATTTGACTAAGTCTTGCCGAAAGTCCTAGCCCTAAGGAAACACTCTCTCTCACATTTATCTCCCTCTCTTCAACACTCTATTTCACGTTTTTCTCTACTTAACAAAACAGAAACCAAAAATCAGAATAATAACAAAAAGAAAAGTTCTGCATACTCGAAGAACTTACACGTAAATTACAAATGACAAAGCAATCTGATACCGTAAAGCAAAACATTATATTCTCGTCGAGTAAGGTGTGAGATTCATTAGCTGACGTTTGGTTTGGGATGGATTTGGCAGCAAGTTTAAGTGTTGAACGACGTGAAATCCGGTGTGGGTTTTCTTCCCTCTTGGTCCGTTTCCCAAGAGACCCTTAAGGCTCAGATGAATCTACTCGAAAAGTAGGGTTGTTCCCCGTTGCATGTCCCTGGCACTAGCTCCCTATGATCTTTGGTTGGTATGACTTTTGGTAGATGATTTTATGTCTGGTTGAGATTATGTGTTTGAAAGTGTATTCGGAATTATATAGGAATGAAGAAAATATCTCCGAAAATGTCTGATATGTTGACTTGTGAGTGCACGTGTTTATTGTGGTTTGGTCTCCAGTAAGAGCATCAAATTTGGACTGATTAAATTGTTGAATTTTATGTCTATGAATATGTTAAAAACATGATGTTTGTATATGTTCAAGGTTGCTGAATTAATTGAAAATTCTTGATTGAAAGTAATCTTGAAAATACACCTAAGGATCTATCTAAAAACTACTCGAAATGTCTTAATATTTAACATGAAAGAGGGTGAAAAAATGGACTGCAAAAAGGTCATTACATTCTCAAAAATAAACATGAAAACTCACCTAAAGATGCACTAGATGTTACACGAATATTTAACCTAAAATCTAACATCTAGAAGTTGAGAAAATGGAATGCAAATAAGGTGAACAAATTTCCAGCATTCTGGAAATTTGTTTTTGGGCATCTTACTGTAAAAAAATCACATTCTAAAATATTTTTTAAATGGTTAGTCAGAGGGGATTGAACCTAAGACCTCACCATATGCATGTCATAAAAAACTTAAATAATAAAATGTGGTAAGGGGGATTCGAAATATGGTAAAGCTCAAGTGAAACGCAGTGGGAAAATTTTAAAAAAATTAAGTGAGGCGTCTGGGGTTCGAACCCACAACCTCTTGTACGGATGAAGGAGGAAAGAAATTAATTGGGTCTATAAAGGATGTACTACTTAGGATAGGCGGTGGTATGGGACACTATCTACTTATTGCACAAGTAGACATTTGGCCAGAGTCTTTGTAAGTCTTTATTTGAATGTCGGAATGGGTATTATTCAATCTAAATGAAGTTATGTGACTTAGTGTCTTTGATGTGGAGTGTGGGCTTGTTACCCATGTGAAGTAAGCCTATGGTCGGTAGTGTTGAGGATCACTTAGGTGTGTATTGAAGGGATAGTATGGGCAACATCTTCGTGTCTTACCTTAGTGAGTCTTACGAAAACATTGTAAAGGTAAACTTCAAGGGAAATAAACTCACTGTAAGTGGTAATGGAAATTAGTTCACTTTAAGATAAAAAGAAGGAGGTTCACTCAAAGATTTCTTGAGTTCACTGTACGGTGTAGTTTGGTGCTCTATTACGAACTAGTCGAAACCTTTTACTCCCAAAGATATGCGTAGCCTCTTGGGATTGGCTGGTTATTATCGCAGTGTTGTGGATAGTTTTTCTTTAATTGGAGCCCCACTCACAGCTTTGACGAAGAAGAAATTCAAGTTTGAATGGGCAGAGACTTGTGAGAAGAGTTTCCAGGAGCTCAAGGACATACTCACTTCAGCCCTGGTGCTTACTTTGCATAAGTGTGTTGAGAATTACATTGTTTATTGTGATGCATCTAGGGTTGGTCTGGGTTGTGTTCTTATGCAGGGTGGTAAGGTTATATCTTATCCATCCATACAACTCAAGGTTCTTGAAAAGAATTATCCCACTCATGACCTAGACTTGGCAGTTGTGGTGTTTGCACTGAAACTGTAGAGGCACTACTTGTATGGAGTGCATGTGGATATATTCACTGACCACAAAACTCTCCAGTACATGTTCACACAGAGGGAGTTGAATCTACGTCAGCATAGGTGATTGGAGCTGTTGATGGACTATGACATGAATGTCCACTACCATCCAGGTAAGGCTAATATTGTAGTTGATGCATTGAGTAGGATAAGCATGGTAAGTACAGACCACGTTGAGGATGAGAAGAAGGATTTGGTGAAAGATGTGCACAGACTGGCCAGACTGGGTGTGCTCTTTGTTGACTCTACTAGTGGGGGTGTTTCAGTTCATCCTAGTTTTGAATCATCATTGGTATTTGAGGTCAAGAAGGGTCAACATATTTATGCGGTGTAGATAGTGTTGAAAGACTCAGTGTTGGTAAAGATGAATCAACATTTTGTTTTTGGAGGTGACGACATACTTAGGTACAAGGAAAGGATGTGTGTACCAGATGTGGATGATTTGCGGACCAAAATTGTTGCAGAGGCCCATGGTTCAAAATATTTGATACATCCATGTTCCACCAAGATGTATAATGACCTTAAATAGATCTATTGGTTGGATGGAATGAGGAAGGATAATGCTGAATATGTCACCGAGTGTCCTAATTCTCTATAGTTTAAGGCAAAATATCTTAAGCCTGGCGGTCTTACTCAGATTATCGAGATTCCGAATTGGATGTGGGAGTCCATTCATATGGACTTCGTGGTTGGTCTTCTGAAGACTAGGAGATAGCATGACTCTATATGGGTTATTGTGGACAAGATGACTAAGTCTTCCCACTTTATCCCTATGAAGTCCAATTACAGACACAAAGATTATGCGAGACTCTACATTTATGAGATTCTGAGATGCCATGGGATTCCTTTATCTATCATTTCAGATAGAGGATATCAATTCACTTCACATTTCTTGAGATCCATCCCAAAGAACATAGGCATACATGTAAAGCTTAGTATTACCTTTCATCCTCAGACTGATGGACAGGAAGACCGCACCATTCATACATTGGAGGACATGTTGAGAGAGTGTGTGATTGATTTCAGAGGTAGTTGTGACGACCATCTGCCTTTGATAGTGTTCTGGTATAATAAATAGTTATCACTCCAGCATTTGGATGGTGCCGTTTGAGGCACTGTATGGTAGAAGGTGTAGGTCTCTAGTTGGGTGGTTCATGTTTGAGAGTCATCCATTCTGGGTCCAGATTGGACTATTTCCTGCTTTAATTATAAAGTTAGAGGGTTAATATTAATAAGTCTAATTACTTGGGGGTTAAAAGAGGTAACCTTGAGTTAATTAGTGGATATTATTTCAATCTTTATACTTAATTATATGCTAATTAGGGTAAAGGAAAGAGGGTTTTGAATAAGAAAAACAAAAAGAACAAAGAGAGATAGAGAGGGTCGAACAACCGATAGAGAGAGAAACGAACGAAGAGGAAAAACACAAGCTTTGAGGAAACTGCTTGCTTGATCACGAATCTTCGGTGGAGGTAGGTTATGGTTTATGCTATTCGTAGTAAACTCTTAATAGCGAATGATATGTGTTCGGTAGTATTACAACCTCTTCTATATGCTTAATTTTGTGCATGCATGATGTAATTTTATATATAATTATGATGAAATTAGCATGATGAAGTTATTGAATCCCAAATCTTGAAGAACCCTAATCTACTTTGTTAATGAAATTGATGATGCCTTGGTATAAAAGAAGGCTTGATGAACTAAGTAATGAGGTTATGGGATCGGGTGTCACGTTCCGGCACCAGGATAGAATATATATATATGGATCGGGTGTCACGTTCCGGCACCAACGTCTTTTCCCCGCCTGTTCAAGGCAAAACATTTTTTTTAAATATGCACCAAGGATCGTAAACGAACACACATTGCTATTTAAAATTTTGTTACATTTTTTTTAAAAAAAGAAAAAAACTGATAAGATTTATTGTTTTTGTAAAAATGACCAGTTTTACATTTTCGCAAAAAAAAATAAATACATACTCTTTCTTTTGTTTTTAAATTGACTAGAAACAAAAAAAAATTAAAAAAGACTTTGAGATTGTTATAGCAAAGCATGAGTTTACTAACTAATTTTATAATGAGGTAGAATTAAACTAAACACCAATCAATATTAAATATACATGTTATAATAATAAACATAATCATATGACAATCGCAACAGATTTACCTAGAAACAAAAAACTTAATACAAACTAAATGACATAATAAAAAGCATAATCACACGAGAATCACAATAGACTTAATACAGGTGAAGTTTCTCAAATGAGACGCCATAGTGCTAGCATGTTGAGGCACTCGAGGTCCAACCTCCCTATTCATTTGGGCCGTTATAACGCGGACTTGAAATGTGATGGCATTAGCTTGAGAGGTCTTCGATGGAGAAAAAATCGGAAATTGATCACCGATAGAAACTTCTTTAAGTGGGGGAACTTGGTTTTCTTATGGAGGTACTTGGTTGCCATGAGCCCCCACATTAGCCATCTCCTCCTCATCCCTTTTTGTGGCTGCTCTTCGAGTATTCTACCTATGACCACGATAAGAGGATTAGGTCAACGCACATAATAAGAGTATAGAGGCACGATATAAGAATGCAAGAAGAAGAGAGTTTCCTAAACATCACATAGTCTCTCATTCATAAGTCTGTCGCGCTTCACAATTATGACCAAGAAATTACACAGACTTGGTTTAATGAGAGCTTGACCCTAAATATATTCAACCTGATGTTCCTCTACAAATTTTGTCACATCACGGGAGCATCCCCTTGAAGTAACTGGCGGCGGCGTACTCAGAGAGGACTAAGACTAGCCTCTTAGCATTCTTCATTACATTCACAGGTAAAAAAGTGCATAAAACTAAAACTTTTTGTCTACATATACTTCATAAGGTTTACTTAAACCTCTCGCTTACACATAATATATACAATAGGGGGTTTACTTAGACTCCTCGCAATAAGAAGCTTACTTTGTCTTCTACTTTTATGTCACATACATATAACATACACCAGATAGTCTTAATAGGTATGTCTCATATTAAACCATCTAAACAGAATTAAACAATATGGGTATAACCCTTATACAAATGGATAAATGCCACTCAGGGCTTACAATAATATTTTGAAAATACAAGAGTGAAATGATTGACTTTAGACTATAACAATGTAAAATAGGTAGAGTGAGAGAAAGGCATCATCCTTGGAACTTCAGAACATACACACACATGGACAAATGATCCAAGCCTTCTTTGCAAAGGGATCATGAACCCTTTAATGAACAGAACCTAAAATGTTTGAAAAAATGGAGTAATAGTGGTTAGCACATCACTTGTACTAAGTATGGAAATATAAGCACACACACCATGGAAACCATGCTAACAGGGACATTTGATAAAACCATGACATGTTTCTTGGAAAAGTATTATGCACAACCCAAGAACACATATAAGACAATCATAAGATATTCCTTATGATACAAGAATACTCAAATCAAGACCGACATACTCAAGTTAAGCCAAGTCAACATGTTCATATCAGAGTAGAATTCATTGCCAACGCAACCCTAACATCATGTAATAACCACAAAGCATGTTCATGAGTCCATAATATTACAACATAAGTAAAACCCTTACCTATAACCCTTCACTAATTCTACTAGTGCAATGGTCATGTGAAGCCATATAACTCCACTCAACCAAGCAAACTAACTCGAAAATCATGAATAATGTCCAACTTCACATACTATATCATTATACGTATTCATTCTCATATTTGGCAATATGGACCATTAACATGAATAATCAACATAATCAGAAGATGTATTTCATAAGATCATAAAAACATAAGAATCACTCCGTAGGATTTCCCTCAAGGCCAACTACTGCAATGTATAAGTAGAGTCCCATACCCCTACCTAGACTAAGTTAAACCCTAAAGTTCTCCTAGTTAGGGTTCAATTTAATACATCATTTTACTTTTGGGAACATCTTGCCTTAACATACATAGAGCACATGAGCTAATGTGGAATCCGATGTCATGGAACCCTACAAGGAAAGAAGGTGGACTACTTGCCAAAGTAGTACGAATACATGAACATAAAATATAGGTGAATCCACTACCTAGTATTCCTATGGGGGGAAAACAGTTCAAGAACGAGGAGATGTACTTGGTACCCATTTTATTACTTTGGAATTATACTCTCCAATCTCATGATATCAATTGTGAACCTACCCTCCCTACTTGGGAAGGGACACTCCTCGCTACTAGTTCACTCGGTGCAAAGCTAGAGTCCCTTTTGAAATGTCTTTCTTTAACAATATTAACTTAGTTTTTGTCATAGTAGAATAGATCTTGTATAATAATACTCATTATCCCAATAGGAATTGCATGAGAACACCTTTCATTACAACCCTCATAGGTGAAATTAGCACAATAGTGTGATTACATCATAGTAAGGCACATAGGTATTTCATAACCTACCTTATATCATTACATCTTAACTGTAACCTCTTACATAATAAATAAATTTCGATTTCATCATCATACCACACCCCCCGTTCACCAGCCTCCTATACAAGAGCATACTGGTGAACATGGCAGGATTCGAACCTACGTAGAAAAACTTCAACAGATTTACAGTCTGCCGCTTTTGACCACTCGGCCACTCTCCCCTTCCCGGGCCGAGGCCCCCCTCAATGGGTTCTAATTCTAAGAAGGGGGGCGGCGCCCTGAATCAATCAAAAAGCTTATTGATTTAATTGAAGGGAACTAAGACGATTAGCTTAGCTAGCGTTCCGGGAGAATCTAGTCATTTAAGAAACCGGGTGACTTGGAACACCTAAAAAACTCAATTCCAAGTGGCGACTCTAAAACTAAAAATAAAAAAATATTACTTTATTTTTTTAAAAAAAACCATCATATTCTCAACAATTGTAAAAAAAATTGAAGAAGTGTGACAGAGAGTAGGGTAGACTCTTGATTCCATGGCTATCTAGTATGGTCTATGTCAGTTATTTCCTATTCTCATCATGTGGGATACATTCTAGCGTTGGATAGGTTCTGTTACAAGTGGAGTCTACACCCTAGACAAGACTGACATCGTTGACCTCTTAGAGGTTGCAAACAAGCCTACATACGTCATCATTACTTCAGCTAGGATAATTTTAGCGGAAAATTTGAACTTTTTGATACCTAATTATCATACAAGAAATTCTACTTAAACTCATAAACGTTCACAATCAATCATCTTATATTAAGATCATCAAATGAAAGAAATAGTTCAATACTGCGTTAAGTGTTATAGTTGCAAAAATGGTGCATATATAATGTCTGAAATAAAATGAGAAAGAAACGCTAGTGGAACATACTCCACTAACTCAAACATATATCTAGGCTAGAATATACTGGGCAAGCATCCTTGAAAGCATGAGGTCCTACCAAATCTGGATGAATGCTCCACGTCCAGATAGCTACAATGTCGTATCATAAGTTCTAGCGTACGCCTGTGCCTGCACCTAAATGTATAGAGTTGTAGGGGATTAGTACACACTTGTACAAAGTATGGGTATATTCAAGCACACACCAAGGGCATGCATGATTAAGAAGTGCTCTCTCATAATGACATGAATTATGGAAAGTCAAGATAGTTCACTTGCAAAAATCGAATTAGGAAAGTAATGCTATGAGAGTAACAAGCGTCATCATACTAATCATTTTGCAAACAACACATAACATATTTAACATAGGATATCACATAGTTCATATCATTCTTTCATATGACATGAGACCTTGGAATCATGGACTTGACATTACGACTTTCCAAAATGAGGGCTTAACATATGGGACCTCAACTAGGGAGCCTTCTTTAGCAAACATAGAGTCTGCTTCATTCATTCATACATACTTCATTTTAATTCTTTCATATACTAGTTCAACCACCAGCCATACCTAGGATGTAGTTTAAGACTCTCATTGGGTTCGTTGTGCAATGACCAAGAATAACCTAGTGTCATTACTAAAATCTAGCTCACCTCTTGATTATCCTATCCTAACACCATTGGTATCGTTCATTTATTTATGTGAATTCTTTGAGGCTGGCCTCATTCTTTCTTTGGGAACTTTAACCTTAACCGACATAGATCATATGAGCATTATGAAATCCACTATCTTCTCCACACCGAAAAGAGGTGTAATCACCGGCCAAAGAGACTCGAATATGCTAACGTATAGAGGGAGTCGAACTCTACTAATATTTATTTTATAAGTTATATTTATAACTTGTGTCTTGTAAATATTAGATAAATAAAATTTTAAATTTTAAAAAAATTACATTGAAATAAGGATATAACAATTACAAAAATTAAAAAATATAAAATATAATTTATAAAATATATAGAAATTATATAAAATATAAAATATAAAATATAAAATATAAAATATAATTTATAGAAATATAAATATAAATTATATAAAATATAAAAAAAATTAATATATATTTTGTAAACTGGATCGGAATCGAACCGGACCGGACCGGAACCGGGATGAACCGGTACTGGTACACCGGTACAAAATCACGATTCCGTCCAGTTCTGTGTACCGGTTCAGACTATCCCGTCCCGTCCCGTAGCCAACCGAAACGGGACGAACCAGAACGAACCAGAACGGTACCGGTACGTCCCGTTCCGTTGACCAGTCTTAATGGGGACCGACTCAATGGGAGAAATTAAGGAGTCTAAATCTTAGACCCTTACTATATGGTATACACAGTCTTTGGAGATCATTTTACATGCTTTCAAACAAGAGACGATACGTCCTCTAGGAATAGAATTTCCCCCCTTCCACTCTACAACGGGCTGATTTGGAAAGTTAAAATTCACCACCCTTGTTGTACAATAAATAGAGGCAAAGCAAGCATGCAACCAATCCATACCAAGATGACATAAAATTCAAACATATCAAGTTCTACAAGTTCAACATAAGAAACTCTATTGGGCAACATTATAGGACAATTTATATACACCCTTTTTCCAACAACCGACTCACCCATCGGGGTAGAAACAATAAAAGGTTCATGCAAAATATAGGGAAAATGTCAAACTTTGACAAATGATGAAGTAGCACTGGTATCAAGTAAGACATATACATCAATAGAGAAGACAATCAACATACCGGTGACCACATTAGGATAATATTCTATCTCATCCCTAGAGCAGAGAGAATAGAAGCAGTTCTTCTTTGGAGCCTTATTTGAACCATTTGCTTGAGCTTGAACACTACCCTTGTATTGACCCCTCACTTGAGGACAATCCCTAACCTTGTTCCCACTTTTAGCACAACCAAAACAATTTTCTGTCCCTTAAGACAATCATCATAGTGCTTCGGTTGGTGAACTAGTATCGTTTTCCTTCTTAGGCTTAGGTTTAGACACCCTATAACCACTAGCCTTAGGGAACTGGAAACGAACTTTATTAGAAACCATCTTTTTAAATCTAGGCTTGTCGTGTATCTCAAGCATATTCTTTGAAGAACCTCGATCAAAAGATCTTGCCCTCTCACCATTTATACTCTTCCTTTTATCCCTTGCCTCTTCCACATGATGGGCATGCACCATAAGACGAGAAATGTTCATATCGTCATGTCACATATCCGAATTCAAATCCTCTTGCAAATATCCCACACCCCATCACAAAGGGGCTCATTTCATCTCTAGGATCGAAAACAAAAGGAGGAGCATATTTTTACAATTTAGTGAATTTCAAGGAGTACTCATGAACAATGATACCTCCTTTGTAAAGTTTGATGAACTCCACCACTTTAGATTCCCTCATCTCCCTAGGAAAGAACCGCTCAAGAGAAGCCTTCTTGAAGATCTCCCATGTCACTGGACCACCCCTTATTGGCATATTATCCCTCCATTAGTTGTACCATGCTTGAAGCACATCCTTAAGTTGATACGTGGCTAACTCAACCTTTTCACTAGTAGACAATACCATACCCAAGAGTATCTTGTAGACCTCATCAATGAACTCTTGGGGGTCCTCTTAAATCCTAGACCCTTAGAAACTAGGACTATTAATCCGAGTTAAATCCCTTAAATAGGAGGCCGTGGTAGCAACTTGTTGATGAGCTCGAGGTACAACCTCGCAATTAGCTTGGGTTGTCATGGCTTGGGCTTGAGCAATGACGGCTTGTCCTTGGGTAGTGATGGATTGGTCCATTTGCAAGAGAGGGGTCCTTATGTTCTCATCCGTCAAAGGAGAAGGATTCGCCGGGGCTTGGTCATCATTCTATAAGTATCCTCTTCTTACAATTGATTATTTCTTTTGATCAACTGGAAGGTGCGCCAATTTTCAAAAACTTACTTGAGGTCGGGTTATCATTAACTTAGTGTTAAAGGAGTTGACATTCCTAAAACAAATTTCTGAACAAGGTATGTCCATTATAAGTTCCTAGTCATGTCTTTTGGTCTAACTAATGCGCTAGTGGTTTTCATGGACTTTATAAATAGGGTATTCCGAAATTTTCCAGATTCATTTGTAATTATATTGATGATATCTTGGTATACTCTATGAGTGAGGATACACACATTGGTCGCTTGAGGGTAGTATTGCATGTCCTCAAAAAACATCAACTCTTTGCTAAATATAGTAAGTGCTAATTTCTTCAGAGATCGGTTGCTTTTCTTGGTCATATTATTTCTATGAATTGTCCTAGACCTTTAACTCCCACCAGCATTCGATATTTCTAGGGTTTAGCTGAGTATTATAGGAGATTTATTTACGGGTTTGGATGTATCACTTCTCCATTGAAAACCATAACCCATGTGAAAGTTAAATTTTAGTGGTTGGAAGCTTGTGAAAGAGGTTTCAGGTGTTTAAAATATGCTTACTTCCCCTATGGTTTTGATTTTCTACGTACCGAAGGGTTTGTTGTGTATTGCGATGTTTATCAGGGAGGTTTGGGTTGTGTCCTCATGAAACATGGTTAGGTGATAGCATATTCCTTCAGGAAACTGAAGGTGCATGAGAAGTACTATCCAACAGATAATTTTGAATTAGCAGTCTTAGTATTTGCTTTGATGATATGGAGACACTTTCTATATGAGGTGCATGTGGATGTTTTCACCGACCATAAGAATATTCAATGTGTGTTCACACAAAAAGATTTAAATCTACGACAAAGAAGGTTGTTATATCTTTTAAAAGACAATGATACTAGTGTCCTTTACCACGATGGGAAAGCCAATGTGGTGGCAGATGCGTTAAGTCTATGTCAATGGGTAGTTTGGCCCATGTGCCCGATCGTAAGAAAGAGTTAGTGAAAGATGTGCATTGATTGGCCTAGCTGGCAGTTCCACTAAAGATTTTCCAAAATAAAGTATCATGGCTCATCAAAACTCTGAATCGTCTTATGTGGTTGAGGTGAAGTCCAAGCAACATCTTGATCCCTTATCAATGGAGTTGAAGGAATCGGTTCTTAGTAAGTTCAATGATTCATTCTCCCAAGGGGGGATGGTTTAGTTATGTACAAAAAAAATTGTGTGGGCCAAATGTGGATTACTTAAGGAGAATACTTATAGGATAGGATCATGTTTATCGATATTCTATTCATCCGGGTGCCACCAAAATTTTTAAAACCCTTAAATGACTATGATAAGTAATTCCTAATGTGTCTAGAATGCCAACGATTAGACCGGGTTCACACGGATTGATGCGCGTAGAACCAGACCTCGGAACCCTTGCTACATCCAAGCCAACTAACTTGGGTAGTTAGTTGAGCTAGCAAAGGATGGGTCCAACCATGTAGGGCTCTCGAATACGGAGATTTACTTGAAGGAGTCTTTACGGGATTTAAAATGGGAAAATCTTATGTTTGGAGGTTCTAGGGGTAAAAAGGTGTTTCTACAGGCTAAGGGTAGTATCGTAATTACCCTAAATATATATTTAATTATTTAATTAATTAGGTGGAGGGGCATTTTTGGGAGAGAGGTCCGAAATTGGGCTCTTGATGTGAAGTCTTGCTCCACCCGGGTTCGAACCTAGGTGGAAGCAATGAATTAAATTGTTTTTAATTTAAGTTGGTAAATTAATGTAATTAATTTATATTTTTTATTTATTATCTGATTTAATATACAAGGAAATCAGATTTCTAATAATTAAATAAAACCTTATTTGACTAAGTCCCAAGCTAGACTTCTAAGCCTTAGAAAACTCTTCTCTCCCACGCTCATCTCTGTCTCACGTCTCTATTACTCTCACTCACGTTTTTCTCTGCCAAATAACGTACAAAAACAGTAGATAAACCAAAGTTCTTAACAATTGTAGAACTCACAATGAAAATCATAAACAAACAACTAATCAAATACGTTAGGCAAATAGAGAGTTTTTCCGTCAAGTTGGTGTTGAAGCTCTTTGATTGGGACGTGTGTTTGGAGGGATTCTTTGGGCAACAAGTCGAGGTTTGAATTTCAAAAAGGTATGGTCTCTCTTCTCTCTTGGTCCCTTTCCCAAAAGCCCCCTTATGGTTTAGAATATTCATTCCGAAAACTAGGATTGTTCCCCGGTGTATGTCCCTGTCACTAGCTCCCATTGAATAATAGGTTGATTATGTTTTCCGGTTTAAAACAAGGGATGAAACATCTTTTCATGATGATTATGTGTTTATATGTATGTTTGGAATTATCTGACTTATGTTAATGTTTCCGAAAATATAACAACGTGTGTATGTGTGTGTTGCCGTGGCAATTGTTCATGGATTAGGACTCAAATGGCATGATAGTTCTTTATTTATCATGTATCCATGTTTATGTAAATATAATGTTCATATGAGTTGAAATGTGGCTGATTTGAGGGATAGTATCTTGTATAAATAAATCCATGAAAACGCACCTAAAAAGTTCTAAATGCACTACGAAATTCCCCTAAAAACTAATGTGTTACTTGATGAAAGGATGTTGAAAAATTAAAAGAAAATTTCCAGCTTCTAGAGATGAATTTCGGTCAGCAAAGAGGGTTCAAAATGTTAATAAAAAAAAGGAATCAAAATAAGTGAGGTCATGGAGGATTGAATCTGCGACCCCACCATGTTAAAATCTTGAAACTAAAGAAGTAAAAAGAAATGTGGTGAAGGGGATTCGAACCATTATATTGGCTGGAAAATATAACAAAGGAAAAAAATAAGAAATGAGAGGAGTGGGATTCGAACCCACCACCTCTCAATCAGATTTAAGGAGAAGAATAAAACAAAAATAAAGGGGAAGGCGTGTGGGAATCGAACCCACGACCTCTTAGGCAGATTAAGGAGGAGAATAAAAGAAAACTATAGGGGGAGGCATGTGGGAATCGAACCCACGACCTCTTAGGCAGATTAAAGAGGTTAATAAAGAAAAATAAACGGGGAGGCGTATGCGAATCGAACTCACGACATCTGAGGCTGATTTAAGGAGGAGAATAAAAGAAAAATAAAGAGAGGATGTGGGGGTTTGATCCCACAACCTCAAAGTTAAATCGAAATAGACAAGGAGAAATAAATGAAAAAAATAAAAGGGTTGTGGGGGTTTGATCCCACAACCCCTCGGCCAAGGAAGAGGTAATTCAAAGGAGAAAAAATAAAGAGGAAAAGTTGATGTTGGGGCTCGATCTAGGGTCCCAATGTTATGTGGACCAAAATACAATAAATGAAAGAAATGTAAGTGTTGTCTAAGGGATTCGAAATTGGGTTCCCTTGCCCAAATTTCGTATAGATGCATAAGTATACGTGAATTAAATCTTCAAGAATAGTGCTTCCTACTTAGATCAAAAAATCGAGATCTTGGCATACATACAAGATGCATAAGTCTTGTACTACATAATCTTAGGACCATATGAATAACTTAAACGAACTATGAATGAAGCCTCATGGCTTGTATGAATAGTCCCATAAGTCTTGTATATGTTTAAAAATAAGTGAACCTAAGATGTATGTAATGAAATGATGTAATCCTAGACCGGTTAAGTACGAGTGTAAAGCACACTAAATGTCCAAGTGCATTGGCATACAATGAAATTATTATTATATGATGAAATGATGAAACCCTAGAAGGGTTAAGTTAGAGAGTGAAACACAAAAAATTGCCAAATGCATTGGTATATGATGAAACGAACATTCACGTAAAAAAGGGATGAGTAATTATGAAGAGCAAATGTGCTAATGTTGATGAATGTGGTGACAACATGATATGAGATTAATGAAAAGATGAGAGCAATCTCAAATGATCCTAAGTAAATGTTACCAAAACGTACTCACGTATCACAGTGTAAAGTTAATGAAGAGACTAGTCACTAGGAACACTCTAATGAAAGAATTGAGATTAACACACTTAATACTAATGATTAGATGAGATGTCATCTATTGAGCTATGATGTACTCATACTAGAAGCCAGCTTCCATGACGTATGAGTTGAATGTAATGTAACTTTATACTGAGCACCGATAACTATCTTTGAGCGATGATGCCTGCTTCTTGGAAGGGCGTAGGTTCACGTAACTCTCATGAGATGAGACTTTCCAGTATGCTGGGCATGTGTCTCCTTATATCTCCTATTCTTCGAACCTATACTGCCAATATAGGGATCTGGCGGTGTTCAGTTCCCATATACGCTAGCATGTTTTGGTTCACTTTGGCCGATGATTCCACGTCTTTTAAGTGTGGGGTTTCATGACACTAGATTTCATGATGCTCACATGATCTATGTCGGTTAAAGTTAAAATTCCCAATGAATGAACGAGGCTAGCCTCAAATGATGCACATAATGAAATGAATGATACCAAAGGTGTTAGGATAGGATAATAAAGAGGTGAGATACATTCATGTAATGACATTAGGTCATGACTGGTCATTGCAAAACGAAACCATGAAAGTCTTAAACTACATCCTCTTTATAGTTGGTGTTTACACTGGCCCATGTATCAAATGAAATGAAGTACGTATGAATGATCGCAGTAGACTCCGTATTTGCTAAAGTAGACTCCCTAGTTGAGATCCCATATGTTGAGCCCTCATTTTTGAGAAGTGTTAATGTCAAGTCCATGATTTCAAGTCTCATTGTATACGAATTAATATTATGAACACTATTATGTGTTATAGGAATTATGATATGTGCTATGTGTACGCAGTTGTGTGATGTGTGCAAAATTTTAAGTATGATTATGCATGTTACTCTAATGGCATAAATTTCCTAATACAAATTTGGAAAACTCATAAACTGTCCTAATTCAAATTTGGAAAACTCACTCACTTTCATAATCTCAATTTGGCAAGTCCACTAACTTGACCTTCTATAATCATGTTGTTACGAAAGAGCTAATCTTACTCATGCATGTCGTTGGTGTGTGCTTGCATATACCCATACTCATTACAACTGTGTACTAACCCTATACAACTCAAAAATTTTAGGTGTAGACAAAGGTGGATGCTAGAGCTACGGATCAACGCTTTAGTTATCCAAACGTCGAGCATTCATCAAGACTTGGTAGGCCCCATGCTTTTGAGGATGCTTACCCATTTACATTCTATGTTAGTTATAGGACTGAGATAGTGGAGTGTGTTCCACTAGCGTTTCTTTTCCGATTTTGTTTAGGCATTGTATTGGTGCCATTTTTGCAAGTACATCTTTATCGTTATAATAAACTATTTCTATCATTTGATGATCTCAATATTATATGGTTTATGGTGAACAATTAAGTATGTAGTAGAATGTTTATTAAGCATGTAACCAACAAAAATTTTCAAAATTTACGTTAAAATTAACCTAGATGAAGTAAGAATGACGTATGTAGACTTGTCTGCGACCTCTGCGAGGTCAACAACGCCGGTCTCGTCTGGGGTCTAGATTCCGGTCGTGACAAAAATATATCATGATCTAAAAAAGGTCCATTGGTGGAATGGTTTGAAGAATATAGAAGAGTTTGTGGCCAAATATACCAATTGTCAACAAGTCAAGGCCGATCATGAAAGACCAGGAGGGTTAACATAAGAGATATTTATCCCTACTTGGAAATGGAAAGATATCAATAGGGATTTCATTGTGGATTTGCATCAGACAAGAAGGAAAAACGATTAGATATTAGTTATTGTTGAGAGGGGTTACATCGGGTGAGCACCCCTAGAAGTAACATGGCGTACTTGACATCTCGGAGGTCTTATACAAGCCCATAGTTATCATTCATCGCATTGTCATTGTAAATTTAGCGAAAATTTTAAACTTTTCATAGCACATCACACACACACACACACACACACACACACACACACACACACACACACACATATATGTATGTATATATATATGTGTGTGTATATATATATATATATAGAGAGAGAGATATATATAACATAAGTCATAATACATATTAGACATTAATTTTCTTTTTCATATTAAACTCAACAACATTAGAGTATATTAGGGACACGACCCTTAAGATATAAAACATAAGTAGAAATTAATACATTTTACACTAAAGACTTAACATAGGAAATCTTTGGACATACAGTTTCTTGTCCTTGATTATGGGAATCAGATATCAAGTTCCTCAATCATATAGCCTTCTTCTAAGCATCCATAACCTACACTTTTATCAAAATAAAAGTATAACGGGATTAGTACAAGAATGCACTATGTATAACAATCATGCAAAAACATGCATTTAAAAGGGACATTTTCTTGAAATCATACTTCATGCTTTTTTTTTTGTAAAATATTTACAAAACCTTTGTACATTGACATTTATATAATTCACATACTTTATATAGAAATATTCAAAAGCCAAATATCACATATAGAATTTATGATGTTTTCAAGTCACATTACAGTGAGCTAATCTCCCTGAATAGTGAACTATCATCCTTTTTATTCATTAACCTCCCACGTAACCCTCTAGTAATAATTAGTTCAATGTATCACCTTAGGCCACAAAGGAAAACATAGATACAACCTAAACATGTCATCACATATCGTTATATAAGTATAACACATGATAGACACGTTTAAGTCAAAACCTTAAGAACATCTCAGTAAGCTACATCAACTTACACATATAATGACTTCACTTCACATACATCATTATTAGACCTTATTCATGACCCCAATCTTTGTCTACTAGTGCAATGAACATATGAAGCCCCATAACATGCTTAGTAAACCCTTCATGAGGGCACAAACCTTAACACTCAATTCATACCTCAACATATTAAGTGAAGAGCACTCCATTCATGTCAACAATCATTATCATGTAATCATTAAGACCCATATAGTAGATATATGAACAAGACTATATCACATAGACTCATACCATGCACATCTTCTTGACAAATAGACAAATACTACCATGTCATGCATAAAAACATAATCATAATCATACACATTAGGTCACCTTCGTAGGACTTCCTAAGGAGCTTCTTGTGGAATGTATAGATGGGTTCATTACTTACAACTATCCTAAATAACCTCCCTTAAGTCCTAATAGTTTGGATCCTATTCATTTACTTCCATTGTCCTTTTTAAACTATAGCCTTAACCGAGACTAAGACCATGGATGCTAAACATTGAATTCGGTGTTGTAGATCCTTACACCAATGAAAGGTGTTCTTACCTTGCCTAGGTAAAACATTAACACATGTTATCATACTAAGTTATATCACATTTCTAGATCCTATGTGACAAGCATAGTTATGGAACTTGGAGGTATATGTGAAAACCATCTTTATGCAGAGATGGGGCATTATGGTTATTCACTTATGGAAACATCACTCTAACACCCTTTTGGGTTATGAGGCTATCCACACCGTGAGATTTATGGTGACCTCCCTTCCTCATTAGGAAGGAAGACAAACTCAAATTGAAGTTCACTTCGTGCTATGCTATGTTCCCTTTATTAAAACATCATTATTAATCTTACTTTATAAAATAAAGGCTTAGGGAATTCATCTTCTTATATGCTTATCTCATAGGTCAATTTCCTCTTAAAATGGGATATTCTCAACTTTTAAATCAAGACATTCTCATCTCTCAAAAATCCAATTCTTACATAGTACTCACCTTCACAGTAAGCATCATTTGGGAAAAACAATACAAATCATAGGCACACACATGAGTAACTCGTTACACATGCTTTCATCTTTTAATAGTGAGCCTACAATCATGCTTCCCAAACCATACAAGTCAAATAATTTTCAAGAGACTCAACACTTTTCATTTTCAGGAGACTCAACTTTCCATTATAAGGATAGACATTCCACCTCACAATTTACTAGTACCTGTTTCTTATCTTATCTCTCTAAGTCAAATGCACTATTAGTATATAAAAATGCAATTCAGCATGAGAAAACATGGATTTTATCAAAATATTTCTTTCATACTCTTTGGTGAATATTCACAATATCTTAAAGGTGATGTCAATCAATACATACCAAACATATAAACGTCATGCAATTCATACTTTATGCAAAACTCTATTCATGAACAAGTTTACTAAAAATTCTTTAGATTCAAGTCCAAGTAAGAATAGAAGGACAAGTTAGAAAAAATATCTACATCCTTACTACTCCATCACCATCCCCCAATATGGGTAAACCCAATTAATAGCAACTTAACCCAACCTTAAGAGGATCTTAACTTAACAACCTTCATTTTCATCACTTAAAAGTGATTAGCATTTTATATTTATTTACAGTAAGTCAATAAAGGTATCCTAAACCTTATAACTTTAGAAATATATCGCCAATTATCAAGTTAGGTCATACATCATTAGGAGAAACAATAGAGGAGACTTAGCCTTAAGGACTCTTTCTTTTCTTTCAAAATTAGAGTAAGGTAATTTCTATGTTAACCAAACCCACATCATCACCCTACACAGATAAGAATACTACCCTCAATTCTAGGGAAACATCAATTCCAGAAGATCAAGGGACTCATAACACAATAAGAAGTTAAAAACAGTTCTACAACCCATCATGACATAAGACTCTCATTCTTTATTCCAAATAGTAAAACTCCTTTTACATTCATTATCATATTCATATGCATCAATTGTATACACATTTCAAGAATTTCCAATCAAAGAACATTTCAGTTGGTTACCTAAAAATCTTACAGTAAGCTCCCTAGCATTACATTTAACATGCTTCAAAATTCCAAAAATGCAACATATAGGCAATTGATGGTAAAAACCTGACAATATGAGATACAAAACTTTACCAAGACACGCATACTATCATCACACCTAGGATCAAGTCTATACAAAGGAATCAAATCCATACTAGGCAACTTATAAAGGGCCACATAGATCAAAGGGAAATTTTGAACACTTTTAAGCGCATATTCTTAGGGTAGCATTCTTCCATAGGTAGTCACGAAGCATTTATGATTCAAATCATAGTAGTAGGCTACCATCATGCAAAACTATAAAGTAACACATTAGTTAAAATGAAACTCATGTAAACCGTAGTAACTTCTAACATGCTTTAACTATATCATGACATACATTTCTCAATATGACATGCCATTTCACATAAACTTCATATATAGCTATAATTGGCATCACATCATAAAAATATGCCCCAATTCACCTTCACATCTACTCATTCAACCATAAAACCAATATAAGCATTAAATTCACCTTTTCTCCCTCAAGCATAGAGAACAATCTCATCCAAGAAATCACATCTAAAAGACAACCGGACAAGAAAACATAAGAGAGAGAGAGAGAGAGATATTATAGAGTTAAGATCTATTGCACGATATGAGAATGATGAAGAAGGGAAACTATATCGTCCTACAGCCTCTTGTACCATTTGATGTGTCGGACTCACCACCAACGATACAAGACTATACTAGACGTGGCAATATGAGAATTCTTGTACCCTAAACAACTTTTAGAAACTTAATGTTCTGATACCAAGTCTGTCACATCCGGGGAGCACCCCTAGAAATAACATGGTTTACTTGACTTCTCGGAGGTCTTATAAATGCCCATAGTAATCATTCATGCTGTTGTCATAGTATGTTTAGCGGAAAATTTTAAAATTTTCATCACATATCATATACTGAAAACATCACTTCATGTGTATATATATATTTATATATATATATATATATATATATATATTTCTTTATATATATATATTTATTTATATATATATATAATTCATAATAAATATTTATACCTTAAAGTCTCTTTTCCATCTTAGACTCAACAACATTAGAGTATATTAGGGACACGACCCATAAGAAATAAAACATAAGTACAAATTTATACATTTCACAGTAAAGACTTAACATAGGAAATCCTTGGACTTAATGATTCTTTTCCTTCAGCTTGGGAATCACATATCGAGCTCCTCAATCATATAGGCATCCTCTTAGCATCCATAACCTACACTTTGTTTAAAAGTAAAGAAGATTTTTATTAGTACAACAATGCCCTAAGTATGACAATCATGCAAAAACATGCATTTAAAAGGGACATTTTTTTTAAATCATGCTTCATGCATTTTGAGTATATCATTGTAAAACATTTGGACAATAACATTTATATCATTCAGATACTTCATGTGGACATATTTAATGTCCAAACATCACATAATATGACATATAGAATTTATGACGTTTTAAATTAACATTATAGTGAGCTAACCTCATTTAAAAGTTAACTATCATCCCTTTTATTCATTAACCTCCCAAGTAACCCTCTAGTCATGCTTGGTTTAACGTATCATCTTAAGACAAAAGGGAAAACATACATACAACCTACACAAGTCATCACATATCATTATATAAGTATAGCACATGATACACACGTTTAAGTCAAAACCTTAGGAACATCATAATAAGCTACATAAACTTACACATATAATGACTTCAATTCACATACATCATTATGAGACCTTAATCATGACCCCAATCTTTTTCTACTAGTTCAATGAACATATAAATCCCCATAACCCCATACATTCTTAGAAAACCCTTCATGAGACCACAAACCTTAACACTCAATTCATACCTCAACATATTAAGTGAGGACCACTCAATTCATGTCAACAATCTTCATTATGCAATACTTAAGACCCATATAGTACATATAAGAATAAGACTATATCATATAGACTCATACCATGCATATCTTCAAGAAAAATAGACAAATACTACCATACGATGCATAAAAGATAATCATAAATCATACACATTAGGTCACCTTCCTCCACATCCTAAAGATCTACTTGTGCAATGTCTAAATTGGTTCATTACTTCCACTTATCCTAAGTAACCTCCCTTAAGTCATCCTAGTTAGGAACATATTCATTTACTTCCATTGTCCATTTTACTTTAGGGAAACTATAGCCTTAACCCACACTAAGACCATGGGTGCTAAATATGGAATTTGGTGTTGTAGAGACTTACAAAAAATGAATTTGTTCTTACCTAGGCAAGGTGGAACATTAACACATGCTAGCATACTAAGTGACACAACATATATAGATCCTATGTGGCAAGCATAGTTATGGAACTTGGAGGTACATGTGATAACCCTCTTTATGCCAAGATGGGGCATTATCGTTATTCACTTATGGAAACATTACTCTCATACCCTTTTGGCACATGAGGCTATCCACCCCGTGAGGTTTATGATGACCTACCTTCCCTCATTTGGAAGGGACACATACTCATATTCAAATTCACTCGGTGCTATGCTAAGTTCCCTTTATTAAAAAGCCAATATTAACCTCACTTTATAAAATGTAGACTTAGGAGATTCATCTCCTCATATGCTTAGCTCGTAGGTAATAGATGAAAGTTCATCAAACTAAATCATATGAGAAGATCCTTTCACATAGACATAACATATGCATTAGCACTATCTAGTTTAGGATACACTTGAGCACATGTTTCAAGGCTCCTCTATTGACTACATCATCATTCATGTGTGTGTGTTCACATATATTTGAGCAAGCCTTTCACATAACGCATAATGTCACACATGTTCATATATCAATATATAAGTCTATATGTGTATATGAGCAATCCTTTACAAACAACACTCGAAGACACTATGCACATTCATATTTTATTATATCATATACTTAACATCATAGTACATAAGTCATGTTCATAACATGTTCATATTATCCTATGCATGTCCTTAGAAGACCAACCTAGGAACTATCTCATCAAGGATCACATGTGCAATGGATAGTCAAAGTTCCATGCACTTTCCTATGCTAGTACATATATCAAGTCATCCTAGTGAATGATACATCACACAGCATAATAGAATGGTTAGCATAGCATAAGACTTATTTATTTAAGACATATAACATTCTTACAGTAAGCATTAGTCTTTATGTACTTGTCTAAGCTTTACATAACATATAGCATTATAAGACCTCATCATAGGAATAAAGTACATATAACCTTAATATAGCCATTTACATGATCATAACAATAGTAACATCACCTAGATTCACAACTAGAGAAGAAGACTAGGACCAAGTTACATATCGAGTGATCATCATATTCACCTCCTTCATATAATCATCAATAGTCCATGGTCACACATATATAATGACACTAAATTAAACATCGCCACCATAAGTGGACCATACCACACAATGCCATAAAAGGCTTCATCAACTACATTAATATAGAAGAGTAGAGGGATGATCCACTATTACGAATTCATTAATCTTTGATTATTATTGATCAATACAACTTTCTCATAATTAATAAATTATAAAGCGCTAGCTATATCTACTTAAATCATAAACGAAATGATGTACAAGTCGCTACAAGATCTTGATACAACTAGTGAAACACATTACCATTGTTCTACAGAATAGATAGGTATAGATCATCAATCAATTTCCCTAGTCTTGCTCATTAACAATCATGTATCAGTAATACACATTTAGGGCAGTAGCTAAAGAGACATAAATAAAATCTAAATCATGCTTCATGTACCCTAGAATTAAGATCACATAATGTTTATTATGACATTCAAATTGTAGGCTAGAATAACCTAGATCAATTCATGACATGACTCCCTTTTTTTAATCATCAAGAATTCATACCCACAACTCTTCAATATCATCAATATAAGTCAGTACTTAAGGACAAAATAATCTACACGAAATCCTACTACAATTGTCCATAACCTGTAGATAGTGAACATGCTACTTTAGACATCAATGGAAAATACAAGAATCATAGGCTAAGGGACAGTGACCCACATGAATCACTTATCTAAAATTCATCAATAATATCGAAGTAAGAGAATATAAACAACCATCCCTACACAATACAATTCCATATTGAATAATTAAAATGTCTACATTACAGTGATCCCATTAAAGCATGTATTAGACATGTTCAATTCTTCATATATTGAACCTCATGGAAATTTCATCATCAATTCACGTAAATAACAGTAGGTGTAAGAAATTTAACATAAGAGAATCACAATTCAACCATTAAGAAGCCATGATCACAATGCCCATTCAAGTACTAAATAAATTTTGGGAAGGGACATGGGTTCATAATGCAATGGGACTAAAACACGTTAAACCAATACATTAATCATGATTTAACCATTTAAAATATTTTTTTAAATAACCCATGGATAGATTGAAGAAGATGGACTCTGACCATGAACATTCTTTGAAAATATTGCTAAGAACTCTCCAAGTAAAAGGTTACTTACAGATGAAGGATCACCATACCTTTATCTAAGTTAAAACCAATAAAACTTGGTGAAGAACCCATGATAATCCAATCTACAAGCTATTCTTGAGCATCAACAACAATGGAGTTTTCTAGAGAGAATTGGTTTTTGAGTGAAGGTTCAATTTGAGTGAATGGATTCGGAATGGGTTGGTCACGATTTAGATTACTGTATACACCCAAAAATAGGTATATAATTTAATTAGAATAGGTTAGGACGTGGGGTGAATTTTCCATTCACCCCTTAAAAAAAAAGTCGCAAGGCGGTGTTGCAGGCAACGATCAACTTATCACCATCGACACGCCGTTGGTCAATCGACTGGCCGTTGTTTGAGACTTGCCTAGTATAAGTTTCCATCGAAAATACTTCACCAATGGGCCGTTGGTCAACCAACTGGCCGTCGTTTGGTTCAGTCGATTGATACTGCCAAGGCAGTGTCTCGACCAGCCGTGGGTCCTTCTTGTGGGTCCTTTTGAGGGCCCCTTTATAGGTCGTAACCAGACATTTCAAACATAAATACAACCCTTAACAAGTTTTATAATTCACACATGAGTTTCACCAAAAAAATACACATAACACGTCCAAACAGGCTAGGCCTTATCAAGACGCACTTGAGCATCTCAAGGGCTAAGTTTCAAACGTTTTGGACGTTTAACCACCAAGCTTCACTAAAATCCATATATTGCCTATAAAATCATTATAAATCATGTTAATAATTCATAATATCATTAAATAAAATATATAAACACATATAGATACATGAGGCACATAGGTGACTAGTCGTCGAACGTCTTAGTCGTCCCTTGAAGTTTGACTTCCAAGTTACGGCAAACTTTACACACTTCCTCTCAACAAGATTATAAGTCATTTTATGACCTTATAAAATTAAGACAAACATTTTAGGCTCTATAATCCCTAACTCATTTTGGGGGTCTCACAATAGGTTGAAAAAATTTGTCCATTTTATCCCTGTGAAAGCTACTTATTCGGCGGAGGAATATGACAAGTTGTACCCTAATAATATTGTGAGTATACATGTGGTTCCATTGTCTATCATTTCAAATATGTGTCCACATTAACTTCTTGATTTTGGAAGGCATTCCAAACTGGGTAAGTACAAAAGTTAAACTAAGTACAATATTTCATCCACAAACAGATGGTTTGATGGAACGAATAATCCAAACCTTAAAATATATATTTATGGAATGTGTCATTTATTTAAAGGAGAATTTTTATGACCATCTACAATTGATTTATTTTTCCTACAATAATAGATATCATTCAAGTATCTCCATGGAACCCTTTGTGGACCTTTATGGGAAGACATGTAGATCTCCAATCGCGAGTTTTACCTAATAGTTCCTAAAGCAATCTATGAGGATATGGAGAGATTTCGACGTATAAAGGATAGATTCAAGACTTCCCAAAGTAAACAAAAATCTTATGTCGACAATACAAAGAGGGACGTTGACATCATCATAGGTGACTTGATCTAGTTTTTTAGTCAAATACAATGTAAATATGTCATTTTGAAAATTTTTGAATCAAAACATCAAGAAACGCCCATAATGTTCGTAAACTAGTTCAAGAGGTGCTAGCGTGCCTTAGTCTATTTGACAAGGTTTTAAGAGTTTCAAAATGACGAAATTTGGTGAAAAGGTGTCTAACAAGTACTAGAGTTGTTTAATAGTCGAAACGTTTGGGTAAGTCTTCCCAAGGACCAACCAAAGGGTCCATGAGGAGGACACTTCATGTTTCGCTAAAGCTATCAAAAGACAGTACCATTGACGGTTTCCAACAAATGAGGCGTAGGCGAATCGACGAGGTGTCAATGTCTACCGGTGATGGTCCCTTAGTCATTTTCGTGAGGGGGTCATTTTGCAAGTCTCTAACAAAAATGACGGACGTGCAACACGGAGGAAACACTTGTTGTCGACTAACCTACGACCCCTAGGTCGGGGTCTCGTAGGTCAGGTCATTGTGTTTGCTGCCACATATTAATTAATTGAATTAATAAATTATGTGGTTAGTTAATTAGTTTGGGTTAAGGGATTTCTAATTAAGTTAGTAAATGACTTCAATAAAGACCCCAAATCTAATTAAATTAAACCCAACTCTCCTAATTCCTCAAACCCAATTGCTCTTCCATCTCTCTTCTTTATTTCTCCCAAAGAGAAAACTGCATTGAAGGTTTGGTCAAGGTCTAAGGTCAGAAATAAGATTAATTTTCACCATCAATATTCATCATTTAACAAGGTATTGGATTCCTTTCACCTTTGGGATGTCTTTCCCCAAAGGGTTCCACCTAATTGATTTCAAAAAGAAGAGTTTTAGATGGGTTTTCTTCTATTACTAAATTGATCCTTTAATTAGCTTTGTTTATGATTTAACTAGATAATTATGAGTATATTATGATTTATTTTAATCCCATTATACTAGTTCCTACTTGGAAGTGGGAAGACATTACTATGGATTTTGTGATAGGTTTTCCTCGGACAAAAACACAATATGACTCCATATGGGTGGTTGTGGAAATGTTTACCAAATCCGCTCATTTTATTCTAGTCAAGTCTACTTACTCGGTAGAGTATTATTAAATCATCTTCATAGATCAGATTGTGTGTCGCAATTATATTCTGTTATCCATCATATCAAATAGGGGTACACAATTCACATCTAGGTTTTGAAGGTCATTCCTAAAAGGGTTGGGTACCAAGTTGATGTTAAGCACCGCTTTTCATCCTCAAAAGGATGGTCAAGCGGAGCGTATTATTGTAACCCTTGAAGATATGCTTAGACCTTTTTTATTTGACCTCAAGGGGAATTGGGATAAACAGTTGCCTTTGGTTGAGTTTGCTTAAAACAATAGTTACTATTCATCTATATCTATGGCTCCGTATGAAGCCTTATAGGGTAGGAAATTTAGACCTCCAATTAGATGATTTAATGTGGGCGAGTATTCATATTTGGGTCACGATTTGATTTATATGACTTTGGAGAAGGATCATACAATAAGAAATCACTTGAAAATAGCCTATAGCGGCAAAAGTGTTACATCGACCATTGAAGAAGGGAATTATAATTTGAAGAAGATGATATAGTGTATCGAAAATTTTTGCCTATGAAAGGAGTGGTGAGATTTGGCAAGAAAGGGAAGTTGAGACCTCGTTATGTGCGTCCCTATGAAATTTTGCAATCGATTGGTAAGGTTGCATATTAAGTCAGGTTACCTAGTGAATTGGTTTCTGTCCATCATGTGTTCCATGTTTCTATGCTTAAGAAGTGTATCGGTGATCCTGAGTCCATTCTTCCTATTTAAGGTTTAGGTGTTCAACAGAACTTCTCTTCTGAGGAAGTTCTGGTTCAAATACTTGATAGACAAGTAAAGCAGTTAAGATATAAAGAGGTGGCTTTCGTAAAGGTGTTATAGAACAATCACCAAGTTGAGGGTGCAACATGGGAAGCCGAGGCTGACATCAAATCCCATTACCATCATCTATTTGATAATTAAGGTTAGTTATTCCTTCTTGTAGTGAAAATAATTAGTTTATTTGAAATTGCCCTGATTTTTTGGGAAGTTAGGCAAAAAGTGCATGTTACAGTGAATCATAGTGATCTTTATCCCTAAAAATGAAAATTTTGCATTTTACTTGTTTTGAGTTTATGTTGTGCCTTAATGAAATGTATTGAGAATGTTGATATATGTTGTAGAAAGCCTTTGCGTAACGAATAAGCATAATATGAATGATGAACTCTTATAAGTTGAAAAATGATGTTATGAGTTGCATTGTGAAAAAAAGGATATGAGGTTATGTGTATTTATATTGTGACTCATGTTTTGAAACGTTTTTGTTTGTTGGTCTTCTATTTGACTCTATTTCGTTCGTTTTTTAAAAATTTAAGTGTCATTCGGGGATGAATGTTTCTAGGGCTGGTGAGATAATGTCATACTTCGAAAGTCTAAAGCCTAATTTAGAGCCTAATATGAGAGTCTAAGAGTTGAAGCACTACTTTAATGTCAATTATAATATATATAAGTCAGATAGGAAGTTTTAGAATAATAACGTCAAGGAACGTCCATGACGTTTGGAAACTAGTTCAAGAGGTGTAGTGTGCCTTAGCCTATTTGATTAAGTTTTAAGAGTCGAAAAGTGATGAAATTCGGTGGTGAGGGGTCTATCACGTATTAGACTTAGTTTATAGTTGAAACGTCTGGGTACGACTCCCCTGGGACAAACTAAGGTCCCTTGGAAAGGTGGCTAAAAGCTGCCAAGAGGAAGTGTCTATAAAGTGTGCAGGTGATTAGGCGTTATTGGATCGACGGGGCTTTGATGTCTTGTCGACCAACACTCATCCATTTTGGCTGATGGTTCTTTTGGACAACTTTCTGAACAAAACAACGACTGCACTAGACGGACGTGAACATTGTCTGTCATTTTACAAACGGGCCATTGGTCGTCGTGTCGTTTGTCAAGGCACTATTTTGCTGCATGATATTATGTTAGTCAAGTCAATTAATTGCTGCATGGTATGAAAGGAATCTCATACCTTACTAATTGATTAAATTTGACGGAGAAATTTGATTCTTTGAAGCCCTAGAACCATTCATTTTTCTTGTTTTTCAATGGGGTTTCTTTCGGACAGAGAAAGAAGAGAGAAGGACCAGCAATTTGTGTTTGGGAAATTATAAGGGTTAGGTTAGTTTAATTAGTTTAGGGTCTTTATATAGGTCAAGGATATGAATTATTGATGAATTGTTGTGTAGTGATTCAATTGACTTCATTATTATGTTGGTTACTATTGTGTGATAATATTATACCCATAGTTGGATTGAATTGGAGGGTTGATGGTAAGACCTTGATGATGGAATTGTGAAGGAGATTAGGTAATTCATGTAATATCTATTATTTACTTCAATTATGATTACTTGTGATTAAGTTATGATTTTGAGAATAATTATACCTTATGATAAGATTTATATGGTTGGTATGATGTTGAATTTAAATTTCTTGAACTACGAATTGTCAGTTGTCGTCTTAGATGTAAATTTTATAATGATGGTGATAACTTACAAATGTGCCGTATTATAATTTGACTTTGTGAATATGCTAACCTCACATGTATGAATTGTAACGACAGGAAAATAATCATGCAATTCATATTGAGCTATGATCATTATTATATAAGGGATGGACCCTATGACCTACATTAATCTATGATGATTAATAAATTCATTGAAGACATTTCAAAAAGGGACTCTAGCTTAGCACCGACTGAACTAGAGTGAGGAGTGTCCCTTCCCACATAGGGAAGGTAGGATCAATAATGTACTCATGAGATTGAAGAGTATAATGCATGTAGCATAAAGAGGGTCCAAACTATATCTCCTAGTTCTTGAACTATGTTATCCCCATAGGAATACTAGCTAGTGGATCCATAATAGAAGCTATGTCCATGTTTTGGTACTACTTGGCAAGTAGTCTGCCTTTTTTTAGTGTAGGGTTCCATGACACCGGATTCCACATTAGCTCATGTCATTTATGCCGGTTAAGGAAAGATATTCACAAAAGGTAAAATTATATAATGGAATGAACTCTAACTAGAATGACCTAAGGGGTTTAACTTAATCTAGGTAGTTTCATGGGACTCTAACTTTACATTGCACTAGTTAGGCTTGAAGGAGATCTTAGAAGGATTTTCTTATATATGTACATGCTTATAAATGTAAATGATATGTTTATAATGATCTTACTTGTTAATATTAATACATGATGTTGGTTTCACTTATGAACACATGTTTGGTCTCTATTGCTAAAGTATGATTCTATGAAATGTTAATAATATGTTATGTGAAGTTGGACATTGTTTATGTTTCTTGTTATGTTTATTTGATTGAGTAAGGTTATGGGGCTTCGCTTAGTTGTTCCACTAGTGGACATATTGAGGGTTCATGAGAAATAATCTTGCTTTGGTTATGATGCTACGAGATCTTATACATGCTTGTTGATGTTAAAACTTGATGATATAGTTGTCTTGATAATGTGTTCAATTATATTTATATACATGTTGGCTTTACTAGACATAATATTGTTGACCTTGTGATGTGCATGGTCTTGACTTAATGAATATGTCTTATTGATTGGTATGGTTCCTTTAGTGTGCATAAGACTTCTCAAAGTATATTGCATACTTTATTTAAATGTCCGTCTTTAACATCTTTTTATGTGTGTGTGCATATGGTCTCATACTTAGTACAAGTGGTGTGTTAACCCCATTTTCTCCTTTCCCCCCAATATTTTGGGTTGGGATAGTTGAAGAGCTTCTGATGACATTTGAAGGAAGACATGGATTCTCATTCTCTAAGTTGGGTCCTCACTAACTCATGGACAATGCAACTTTCTAGAATTGGACGTTGATTAGTCTTAAAGTCAATATGTTCATTTCCTTTCATTTCAGTACTAACGATAGTATAGCCTATATGTGGCTTTTATGGAATTGATGTATGGGTTATGCCCAATTTTTATACTCTTGTTAAGATGGTTATGAGATAAGACATCCGATTTTAAGACTTTGTTATACCTTATATATATATATATGTGTGTGTGTGTGTGTGTGTGTGTGTGTGTGTGTGTGTGTGTGTGTGTATGTGTGTGTGTGTGTGTGTGTGTGTGCAATAAAAATAGAAGACTAAGTAAACTTCTTATACGAATGATCTTGGTATACTCGATACGAATATATATTATGTGTATGCGAGAGGTGTATGTAAACCTCATTACTGATAGAAGAAAATATTTAAATTTTCCGCATTTTTAAACTATTAAAGTAATGATTTAATCTAACAGGATACTCCTAGTCATCAATTAGGACAATGACGCCGGTTACGTATAGGGGATGCTTCCGTGATGTGACACTAGATTTTGTTGCAAAATGTCCAAATTGACAACAAGTTAAAGCCGAACACCAAAAGGCGCGTGGTTTACTTCAATAAATAAAAGTTCCAACTTGGGTGGTTTTAGATAGGTTGACCAAATCCCCTCATTTTATTCCCATCAAGTCCACATACTCAGCGGAGGATTATGGAAGGTTCTCAATAGATGAGATTGTGTTTCACAATGATATTCCGTTATCCATCATATCAGATAGGGGTGCACAATTCACGTGTAGGTTTTGGAGGTCATTCCAAAAAGGGTTGGGTACCAAGGTAAAGTTAAGCCCCGTTGTCATCTCAAAACAGATATCCAAGCAGAGCGTACTATTCAAACCCTTTAAGATATGCTTAGAGCATTTATATTTGATATCAAGGGAAATTGGGATAAACACTTACTTGCCTTTGGTTGAGTTTGGTTACAACAATAGTTACCATTCATCTGTTTATGAAGCCTTGTATGGTAGGAGATGTAGATCTCCAATTGCATGGTTTTAAGTGGGCGAGTATTCACTTTTGGGTCCCAATTTGATTTATAAGTCTTTAGAGAAAGTTAATATTATAAGGAATAACACGAAAACAACCTATAGCCGGCAAAAGTAATACGCCAACCATAGAAGAAGGGAATTAGAATTTGAAGATGGTGATCAAGTTCATCTTAAATTTTTCCTATAAAAGGAGTGGTGAGATTTGGCAAGAAAGGGAATTGAGTCCTCGTTTTATGGATCCATATGAAATTTTTCAAAAGATTGGTAAGGTTTCATATGAGTTTAACTTACCTAGTGAATCTCCTTGGGTTCATCCGGTGTTCCATGTGTCCATGCTTAAGAAGTGTATCAATGATCCCGAGTCCATTCTTCCTATTTAGGGTCTAGGTGTGCAAGAGAACCTCCCCTATTAGGAGGTTCCGATTGAAATCCTTGATGGACAAGTAAGAAGGTTAAGGAACAAACAGGTGACTTTTGTAAAGGTAATATGGAAGAACCACCTCGTTGAGGGAGCAACATGGGAGGCCGATGCCGACAGGAAGTCCCGTTAGCGTCATCTATTTGATATCTAAGGTTAGTTATTCCGATTTATAATGAAAATAAATAGTTTATTTGAAGTTGCCTTAATTTTATGTAAAATAATGAATTCTATGCTTTGATTTAGTGATTTACAGTGATTTATGCCTATTGAAATGAATGTTTTCAAGCAAAAGCTCTTTTACTTAATTTGTACATATGTGTTTTGGTATATTGTTTCTTGAATAGTTGTATTGGGCATATTGATCTATGTTAAAAAAAGCTTTTGCAAAGTGAATAAGCATGTAATGAGAGTTGAACTCTAAAGGGTTGAAAACGATGTTTTGGGTTGCATTGTGAAAAAATTTATGTGGTTATGTTGATTTGAATTGTAACTCATGTTTTAATATGTTGTTTTTGATTGGACTGTTAATCCTGAGTCTATTCCTTCTTTTTAGAGAATTTTAGTATCATTCTAGGACGTATGTTCATAAGGGGGGGATAATGTAATATGCCGGTAGTATGAATCCTAATCCAGAGCCTAATATGAGAGTCTAAGAGTAGTAACATTCATTTAAAGTCAATTACAATTTATATAAGTCATTTTGTAACTTTTAGAATAAAAATGACACGAAACATCCATGATGTTCGAAAACTAGTTCCAAAACGTCTACTTGACAAGGTGTTAAGAGTATGAAAATGATGAAATTTTGTTAAAAGGTGTCTAACACGTATTAGACGGTTTCCAACAAATGAGGCGCAGGACAATCAATCGATGGCACCTAAGATGGTACCTTAGTAAATTTTGCGATAGGGTCATTTTTGCAAGTATCCGACCAAAATGACAGATGTGTAGCACGGAGGATGAACTGGTTTATGAGTGACCTATAACTCGTAGGTCTGGGTCTCGTAGGTCAGGTCAATGTATTGGCTGCCACGTTTTAATTCATTCAATAATAAATTAATTAGGTAGTTAGTTAATTAGTTGGGGCTTAAGGGAGGTATAATTAAGTTAGTAAATGACATTTATAAAGACACCAGACCTAATTATACTAAACCCAACTCTCATAATTCCCAAAACCCAATTGCTCTTCCTTCTCTCTTCTTTCTCTATCCCAAAAGGAATAACTTCACTGAAAGATAGGTCAAGGTCTAAGGGAATCAATAATACTACTTTTATTCATCAATGTTCATCAATTAAAAAGGTATGAGATTCCTTTTACTTTCGGGATCTTTTTTCTCAAAGGGTTTTTCCACATTGATTTAAAAAAGAAGAGATTTAGATGGGTTTTGTTCTATAACAAATTTGATCCTTCAATTATCTTTGTTTATGATTTGTTTATATAATTATGAGTAAATTATGATGTATTATAATCCAATTATGCTAGTTCTTTATTAATTAACCTAGGTTGAGAAGGATATCATGAATTTGAGCTAATTCCTTAACTGTAGGCTATGAACTATTGATGAATTGTTGTTTAGTGATTCAATTGACTTCATTATTGTGTTATTGTGATGATACTACAATATATTTTGGGTTAAGTTGGAGGTTTTATGATGAGTCCCTCAAACGGGAGGCCATGGTGCTAACATGTTGGTTTCCTCTGGGTACCACTCCCGATTGGCTTGGTCTGCTATGGATTGATCTTGGGTAGTGACAGATTGTGCTTGAGTAGTAATAGCTTGGGACATTTGGATAAATGTTTCCCTTATGTCCCCATTCGACAAGGCCGGAGGAATTGCCAGAGCTTTATAATCATTAGAAACTTCTTCAAGAGGAGGATCTTGATAGCCACGGGGAGTAACTCCAACATTAGCAATCTATTCATCAAGTCTTCTTGCGGCTGCCATTCGAGTATTCATACCTGTAACAACAATACAAGGTTTAAGTGAAAGCACACATAATGTAGACTCTAGATGCACGACATTGAATTTTCAAGAAATCTAGAATTTCCTAAGCATCATATTGCTTCTCACTCATAAGTGTGAAGCTCTTCACAATTATGAATAAGAACCTACCTAGATGTAGTTTAATGAGACATCAATCCTAAAGATATTTAACCTCATGCTCTCATACCAAGTTTGTTACATCCGGGAGCACTCCCTAGAAGTAACCGGTGTCTTAGTCTTTGAAGAGGACTAGAACTAACGTCTTAGTTTTCGTCATTACATTTAATAGGTTAAATTGCGGAAAATTCAAAACTTGTTATCTATTTTTATATTGAGGTTTACATAGAACTCTCGCTTACAGATAATGTATATACATATATGGATTTTACATAGACTCCTCCCATAAGAAAAATTATATAGGATTCTACTTTTATTTCACATATACTATATAGCAATATAATCTCATAAGAATTCTAGAATATGTCCCATATTAAACCATGTAAGTGGAATACAAAATTTCGGCTTAACCAATATTTAATTACAATAAAGGAATCATATAGGCATATACAAAGTCAATAAGTAAAGAGAATGAACTAAATTGTCCTTATGAATAATCAATATCGAATATCAAGATAGTGGCATCGTTCTCGGAAAGTGAGGACCTACCGAACATGGAGAATAGGATTCCAAGCCTTCTTCAATGGGCCTTTAAAAGCTCAACGGCCGAAAGCTATATTTTGTAGTAAACATAGAAACATGGGTTAGTACATCACTTGTACTAAGTATAGGCATGTTCACATAAAACATTTGAAAGCACGCATGAAAAAGGGTCATTGAATTTAAAAGATATGCCAAGTCATTTGAAAGACTTCAATGCATATTCACGAACCCATATAAGCTAATAACCACATATTCCTTAATACAAGATCATATCGATCACAAGACCAAAATCATCAAGTATAATCAAGTAAACATATGTAATAGCATACTAGAACCATAGCCAAAGAAACTCTAACATCATGTTATAATAACAAAGCATGTATAAGAGTTCATAACCATAGAACTTACAGTATACTCTTACTCATTTTCCCACATCAAATCTACAAGTTCAATGACCAAATAAATCCCCATAAACTTACTCAACCATATAAAATAAATAAGAGATCATAAGCAATGCCTAACATCACATGATATAGAATCAAGAGTAGTTATCATCATGTTTAGCAATATAGATCAATAAAATGTTCATACATTAAAAAAATTCATTTAGTATCATCAATATGTAAAGTCAACCTATTCATATCACTCACTTTATAAGAGAATAAGAACAAAAGAACATCCTTCTAAGACTTTTTGCAAGGTTAACTTGTCCAATGTGTAGGTACAGTCCCCTACCCCTACCTAGACTAAATCAAACCATTAAGTCATCTTATTTAGAGTTCATTTTATTAATTAATTTTACATTTGGGAACGTCTTTCCTTAACCGACATAGACCACATGAGGCAATGTGGAATCCGGTGTCATGGAACCCTACACCGAAAGAAGGTGGACTACTTGCCAAGGTAGTACCAAAACATGAACATATCATTCTAGGTGGATCCACAAACTAGTACTCATATGGGGGAAATATTGTTCAAAACTAGGAGATATTACTCGGGATCCTCTTCATGCATTTGGCATTGTAGTATGCAATCTCATGAGTACAATGGTGAACCTACCTTCCCTACTTGGGACGGGACACTCATCACTACTAGTTCACTCGGTTCTTAGGTAGAGTCCCTTTTTTGAAATGTTTTTTTTGAAAAAATCGTAAGTTAGTTTACTTAATGGGTGAATATCTTGTATTATAGTCATAGTTATTAGCTGCCATTTTGACTTTATAAGGAAGAAAGTATGAGCATAATGTGGGTTGGAGTATAGAAATCCTCCTTTAAATAAATTGACCCTTCTGCATTGTGTTATGTGAACTCTTTGATGCCATGTGTGTATGTTGTATCTAGGCGAAGGTAGTTCCTCGTTGAACAAAAATTTAACATGGTAATTTCATATATGACTTGATGATATTATATCTAGACAATTAAATTGTAGTTGAACTATATGGTTCAAGATTTTTGTGCAACTAAGTGAATTACTAAATTTCTCATGAGTTGAAGTTTTTATTATGACTAGTGTGAAATTGAAATCCATTGTATGTCTAACCTTATGATGAAATAATGAGCATTTCTAATATTAAGAGACATTAGTTCCTCTAATTGGCTATGTGTAAGGACCCAAAAATGTATTTATGATAAAAATAGAGCCTTACATGTGTGTCATGAGACTAATCAGGTCATAGAATTATTAAATATAGTGTTAAGTGTCAGTATATAAGGTTTGGAGGAGTTTGGAGGTGAAACGTCCAAGAACTTCCGATGAAGTTTAAAAGTTAGTCTTGAGATGTGGTTGAGTACCTTAGTGTGTTTCAATAGGTTTTAAGAATTGTTTCGATCTCAAATTGATAGGGAAGGTTCCTAATATCTTGATGTACATATTTAGGGTTGAAACGCTCGGGACCAATTCCCGAAGGACCGCCATAGGGGTCTTTGAGGAGGACCCAACCTCGGGTTAGTAAGTTGTCCAAGGTAGCAGCAAGTTACACTATGGTGTAGCCAGTCCGCGTTTCGGTATTTGTTAATCAAGGACCAAACTTTTGACAGTATGGTGGGCCACAGTGCAGAGTCTAATTTCTTGAGATTTATTTTAAATAAACGCGTGGGATAAGCTCCGTGTCGAGGACTTGTTTCCCGACAAAAGTTTCCAAAATTTAAGTTAAGATTGACTTGTCGAATAGGGTCATATCGATGTGGGGGTAATTGGGTAATTTTTGAGTCGGTTAGAATAGTTTTTATGTCTTATTTAACCCCTTTACCTAGTCAAAAACCCAACACCAACGATGAATCAAAAATCAAAACTTCTCCCACTCCAAAACTCTCTCAAGAACACCGTTGAAGAAGAAAAGAAATTCGGGGTTGGTCTTAGGGAGAATTCACCAAGGTTTCAAGTTGGGTTTGATGCTCTAACATAAGGTATGTGAAGCTTATGCATCCATGTATTTTTCCATTAATGGAGTGCCCCAATGATCCCTCATTTGTGATTCTAAAGAACCCCAATCTAGAGAGGGTTTTGATTGTATTGTGAGTAAGGCTTGATTGTAATCCCAATCTAGTATGTAACACTCAATTATGTTCATATGATGATTATGTGATGTTTTATTGATGTTTTTACGGTGAATTATAGTAATTGGTGTTGAAGGTGATCATGGTGGTTTTAGTCTATTAGAGTCTAGATGATGGTTCTAAGTTGATCTTCTTAATAAAATTTTATTGTATAATATTAGATCATGACTTAATCACCTAAACATGAATTGAAGTTGGCGTAATGATCTAGCTTGGTCTTGCCTTGCAATAATTGAATTGAACCTATGTGATCAAGCATGACTAGAATTACCTTCTAATGATAAAATTGAATGAATTAACGTACAATTTAATATGGATCATAATGAATTTAAGGTAGTTAATCAATTATGGGCTGTTATGCTTTTGATGCTAGGTTTTTATGGGTAAAGTCATTATTAAGGGTTTACGATGATGTTTTCTTTCTCATCTACACTTTGACATGAACAAGTTTTTGAATCAAGTTCTCTCACATAGATGAATTATAGTTTACCTAAGAACCTAAAATGAATTAAGACATGATAAACTAGAATAGATTGATCTTGTATTGAATATCCTCTTCTTGTGTACTTGACTTGTGGAGCTAAGATATAGGTGTGTTAGCTTGATATGTGAACCTCTTGATAGCTTGAAATGACAGATCTCAAGGGTAGCTTGAGTTAGTAAATCTCAAGAAAACTTTAGTTGAAATACTCATGGTAGCTTTAGCTGTAAAATCTTATGGAGGCTTGAGTTGAATTACTCATGGTATCTTGAGGTGAAGAACTTCATGGCAACTTAGGATGGAGGAAGTAAGTGCTCTCGTGTTTATCTTGGTCTTGTGTTGCTAGGATTCTTGATCATGGTATCTTTACTTGGTTCCGCCAAAACAATTTAGTGATAGCTTTAGGAGATAGGCCTATACTCTCCTAATGTTAGCTTGATTTGCATGTAATATGTGTTTCATGAAATAACTTGGGATAAGTTTCTCATGATAGCTTAGGGTTGAGAATTAATTCTCCCCTATGATTAGCTTACATCTACATGAATGGTTTCATAATGGTTAGGATGGACTTTCTTTGCATAGTTATCTTGGATTTGGTTATTCTAGAGAAGTACTCAATGTGGATGGTAGTTAGGGATACTATCAATACATGGCACAAGTATGACTTGAAGCTACCTTTGATCTAATCCCTATGTTGTGTATTTATCTTGTGTAGTGGATTATTGTTGCTTTCCATGACATGATTGACAGATCATAGTTCCTTGTCAATCTAAAATAGGTCTACTAGAAATCTCTAAACTAGAATGGAAGGGATTGGGGTGTCTTCAAGACATTCTAAGTGTGTGAAGTAGAATTTAATGATTCACATGCATTTTACTAATGTGCTTTAATATGGATTAAGGGCATAGTACTCATATGTTATGATGAACCTAAGTCTTAATTACGAAAGTGGATTATGGTCAAGAATGACGTAAGAGAGGTACTAACCTTTGGTAGTTGTTTGGGATGCTACCGTAGCCTTGCACAAGTACACTTGGAGGTGGCTTGTGAAGTGGTCCATTTGTGTAAGGAGGACATTGAGTTAAGCATTAAATCATATATGCTTTATGATTATTTATTAGGCTTGTGCTATTCATGATAACCTTATGCTTTTACATCTAATGACTATGTCCATTGTTGACTAACACTTTGAGATATCTTATGTTTTGGTATGATAGTTTCCATACTTAGTGTATTTCGTACTAACACATATTTGCCTATATTCTAATCCAATATAGGGTCTTGAGGATATTGAGTTCCTTTCAAGGATAGAGTTTCCAAGGCTTTGAAGAAAGGAAGATTGGTGAGTCCTCATAGCATCCAAGTAAACCACCTTTATATTGTCTTTTATGTTCTTTGCTATGTTAGACTTTTATATGTTGTAACACAAGACTATTGTACTCGTGATGTCATAGATTGTTTTTGAGACATATATTAAATGTTTTATAAGATGATTCCTCATAATATTTTGAAAGAAAAATTTTAATTCCACACTAATTTTTATATATATGCAATGAGTAATGTTTTATAAAATGATCCTCATAATTATTTTCACATGATTTTAAATCAAATTTCATGAAGAACCCACGATCTACCTAATTCTTCAAATTTGTTTTTGACGTTTGTCTTGTGATCTTATTAGATGATGATCCAATTATGATTTGATTATAATTTACTTCTCATTCCTAATGTTATCTATTTTAATGTATATTGAATTGTTCGTAATTGATCAAATGATGCTCATAGCATGGAGAGTTAGTCAGTTAACCTATTTTTCTCTGTTTAGCATAATACGAATAAGTGTTAATTGGTATGGTCAACTTATGGTGGCAGTTCTTAGATTCTTGCATATCTGTATGTGTTGTGATCATGACCTTGAAGGCATTATATCCAATATGAGTTCATATGATGATTTGATATTTATGAAGTTAATGGGTGTAACCCTTGATTTTAGTATCATGAACTAAGTGAATTGATGTTATTTGAAGTTATGTGTATTGTCTTTCACACTAATTGCATGATCTAGGGGTGTGGTTGATGTTTACATATGTGGATTATCATGTTAGCGTTAGGTGTGGTCAATATGGATAATAACGATGAATACTCTTGTAGCATGATCCCTGCCGATGAAATCCCTATGTGAATGTGTGATAAAAGTATGCTAGTAGTCTTCTTTTCTAATGTTGAATATGTTCTTGCCTCTTATGTAATGTGCAAGTTTTTTGTCTCTAGTCCTTAATACTCTAGATATGTATGTTTTGACACTTAAGGACTGTTGTAGATGTGTTGCGATATCTGGACGGCGGCTTCCTCAATGCTATGTTATACCCATTATGTGATAATGTTGACCAATGTACATACACACACTCCATGTATGTCTATGAATAGGATAGATTCATGATGAGTAAGGAAAGGATAGTTCTCCCATGCATCATTACCTACTACTATGCATGTAAGTATATGAATAAAGATGTCTTGAACATGCCTGCCTAAAGGTTTTTATGTGAAGGTAGATCTCACATTTATATGCGCACACACATGATCGTATGAATGATAAAATTATGTAAAAGGACATTCATACATGATGTAGGTTCTATGATGAAAGGACATTTTTATTTTAAAAACCTTTTGAGTTATATAATGTATGAAGGAGCAAGCTCCTAAAGCCTAATTACAAATATACTAAAGGAATTAATATGGTCAAAAAGGTAGTTTGATCTTATTACCGAGTAAAAATGACAAATGAGAGTGGCAGCTTCACATTTAGTAAGTCTGGCTTCCCACAAAAGAACCTTCACATTTAGCAAGTACGGATTCCTAACACAGATGTTGTCCCATGAGATGGAAACCTCCATGTCTAGAAAGTCAAGGTTTTTATTGGCAATATCCTAGTTCCATAACTACGGTCCTTTTAGGTTTAGGCTTAGTGGAACCACTAAAATAGCTATTATGTATGAAGGTCCTACCATTGAAAGTAGTACCCTCTCTTTTCGGCGTGGAAGTAGCACACTAGATTCCATGTAGCTTACACGGTCTATTCCGGTTGTTGCTATGGCTCCCAAAAGTTAAGCAATGAATGAAGAAGTGAATATGGACTATAATCCTAACTCCCTTAAGAGGTTACTTCGTATAGGTAGGACTATGGACCCTACCCATGCATTGCACTAGTGAACTCCAGGAAAGGATAAGATTAGTACTTCTATGAAATGAAGACATATGTATGATTTGTATGAATTCATGTTCAGTGACTTTGTTATGTGTTACAAAACACAAATACACCCTATAAGTTAGAGCATCCTTGTATCGCCACATGGAATATGAGACTTCAAGAAGTATCATCAAAGCAACTCATATCATTCATTGTAGAACAAACATTCCAAAATAAGTAACAATTTAAAACTTTCTTCATACACGAAGGACTCTTTCCATTATAGATATGCAAATGGAAGACTTTCATTTAAAACATTACACCTTAGAACATCTCATTGAACCATCTAAACTTTGACTAAACAACACTAGGGACTAAGCCAATACAAGACATAAAATAAATACAAACACATAAAGGAACATGTGGATATTTTCCTCGAATCGATGAGGACTCACCAATACATCATCTTCAACCCTTAGAAACCTATCCATACTCCATGGAATATAAAGGCTTCCAATTCCCAACAGTTTAGTCAAAGAGGAAAAAGAAGGGGCTAGCAAATTAGATGCACTAATTACGGAAGCCATACAAAAAAAATGAAAAAGGGAGACTTAGTAAATAACATGCTTTTCATGAATTGTTATTAATACATCATACTATAAGCATAAGAACAACATTAAACATCTTAAGAACACATAAGAAATAATTTAATATTATTCACATTTTATAACAACGTCACAGTAAGCAAGTACACTGCTACAATGAACTCCTTCACTGTTACACTGAATCCTATCAACTTCACACTGAGCACCTCCTAACATGCAATCCTTTCTCTAATATCTATCCTAAGACTCACGTAAGTAAGACAAAGAGAGATCGCCCATACACCCTCTTCAGGCACACCTAAATGATCCTTAGGAACACTTATAATTAGATATACACAGTTACAATGCACCAACATATGAACATTAGATTCTCCAACCAAAGGTGATTCTAAGGTTCACTTGAGTGAGTTGTGAAGCAGCTGCCCATACAATCCCTTATACATGCACTTAAGAGATCCTATGGACTACCTAAGATATAATTAGTCTCACTTAATACAACAACATATAGATGATATGACATTCTCCTTCAGAAGGCTATCAAAAGACTTACTTAAATAAATCAAGAATACAACCTCCATTGTTGACCTCGTAGGGATTACCTAAGTAATTCTTAAGACTACCTAAGGCTTAGATCATGTCTACATAATCATCTATCTTCCCTAACTAAAGTCATTCTTAGGACTTGTTTAGGTATGATATGAAGTTGCCATTCCTATATCCCCTTCACATCTTAAATAAACAACCCTAAACTACTCTAGATAAGTACTTATTCATTTTACATTCTTTCTTAAATTAAGTCATTACATTCATTAGTTCATTTAAGACTCATTCAGATCACGAGGACATTAAAGCAATGGTCTTGGAGAAGACTTAGAGACTCTAACTAATACCTTAAAACCCTATTGATCAATGTGTAGATAGTGTCCCACATCACCACTGGAACTTCATATAACTTCTCTAATGGTAGTAGGTATTGCAGATGATGAGAATAGGTAATAACCGACATAGAACATCACAGCTAAACATGGAATCTGGAGTTCTAACCTACTCTTAAGATGGTATTCAACTTGTGAAGGGTAAAACTAGGACATATCAAATGTAGGCACATAGTTAAGGAAGATGACAGGCTTTTGTGCACTCTAGTCTCATTCTCAAGTAGAGTTATATTGTATTCTAGTCACCTTCTCAAGTAGAGATACTTCCCATAACATAATCACTTGGTGCTAGACTTTTTTCTCACAGAGTCATTTACATTAAAGGTTCATACAAAGGGGTTCCATATTTAGTCCATAACCCAGTCACATTCATCTAACAAATAGGGTCCACTAGGGCTACCTTATAATGGTGATATAGATAGCTCATCATGACTTTCCTAAGGATGATATGATTTCATTCAAGCCAATCAACCCTAAGTCCAACATTTATTACATGAAGGATACGATTATATGATTACTAATCTCGACTTCAAAGTTTATAATCTTACCACTAGGTTTAATATTCCACGTACATGACCTCTTTATCATCATTTAAGGTCTTACATATCAATAATTAATACATGACAAGGGTGGAATAAGCATACCTAGTTATTATATCTCATATTCACATATCAGTCATTCATGTATCAAATAAGGGACACAAGTCTACCGAAAAAATACACAACATACATTACTTTATTCCATATATCATATCATTCTTTGAAGCACTGAGGAATTACCCGTATCATTTTTATGTCATTCTATACATGACTATAACATAATGAATATGACCATCATAGAGTCATATAGTCAAGTAGGAACAATCATGCATCAACTCTAAGACTACACACATAAGACATAGTCATAGTCTAACATGATCCCCTGACAACATCAATGAAACAACACATACTTTTACTTACTCACATTACATAGATATGCTCATGCTTAACATAACTCAACTACACAAGTTCATCATAATACTTCAAGTCGTGCTGAAAAGGCCATGATCATCATAATACATAAAGTGACGCCGAAAATGCCACATCATTTGCAAATATAGCACATAGCACTGCCAGAATAAGTTGAACATACCAATAATCATTGTAGAACAAAATCTATATATAATATTAAGAGAGTTAGGAAAGCATACCACCCATTCAATCTTAACACTTCAATCCAAAGCTAAATCATCTAATTCACAATCATAACACCCTTACCCATGGCCATGAAAATCAATTCAATACATAAACTATAATACTCAATGAATCTAGGTCAATTTAATATAGATTTATCAATCTATGACAAATTAGAAGTTAACTGAATACAATTCTTAAATCATTCAAAAGCCCATAGAAAACTACACTAGAATTCATAAGCATTAAGTAAATGTCAATTCAATAAGCTTAATATTCAATGGATCTAAGAATATAAAATACTCAATTGATAAAATTGGAACAGCCTATAAACCATACAATCATAAGTTATACATAAATGAAGATCCCATAACAATATGCACTTGAATTCATTAATATCAAAGCATGATCACATAACCCATATTTTAGTCAAATTGAGAGATTCGAGAAGGTGAAGGGTTCATGGAGAATTTCATTGAAAAAAATCAATTATACATCAATGATATCACATATTAAGGTTTGAAAACGTTTCATACAAGAACCCAAGACATAGAGTGGAAATTGAACTTTTCATCGTTTTGAAATCTTAGAATATCATCTTTAAAATTGACTGTAAGGTGATAGCAAGCCTTTGATGAAGAAATAACATACCTTATAAGAATAATTCATTTATAATTGAATAAGAAACTTTATTAAAGATCCATTTTAATGCTCTATTTCACCTTGAGCTCACATGGAGGTTTTTGATGAAACTTTGGGATGGAATGGGTTTTGATTTATGTGCTAGTGTTTAAATGAAAGTTTTATGACTTATATACTCTTAAAATACCCATGAACACCCAAAATAACAGTCCTCCTATTTTATAAGAGTTGCGGTGAATTTCCAAAAGCCAGCAAGCCTTAACAGAAAAAATGCAGGCAGTGCAGGTCCAAACCACGAGCTGCCATTGACGGACCATTGGTAGAAGCACGCCCCGTCGATGGGGATCTCATGGTTTGGTTCATTAGTTCAAAACCTGCAGAATTTCATGCTCCATTGACGCCCCAAGTCGATGAGTCGTCGTTCCATCGACTGGACGTCATTTGGTTCGTTGTTTGGCGCAACATGCAAGCAGTCATGCATGTTCTACTCTTGAGTTGGGGTCCTCCTTCTAGGTCCCCTTGTCGGTCCTAAAAGTCGTACACAGACGTTAAACCTCTAAACATGCACATCTAGGTATTAGGATTATCTTCAAATAAGTAAAACATCTGACATGCCACAATACAAGCTAAAATACATCAAAAATCACAAGGACGTCGAAACGCTATCTTTAAAACGTCACCAGACATTCTTGGACGTTTGACCTTAAAATGTTATCGAGCTCAACATGCTGACTGTAAACACTATTATCAACCTTTTTGGGACCTCATAAACACATTAATCACTCATTATCGTCGAACGTCTTGGTCATCCCTTGACGTTCGACTTCAAACTTAACCCAAATCTTTAGACGCTGCCTCAAATATTATTTGAAACAATCTAAGGACTTCAACACTTCATGTCACACACGTTAGACCCTATTTTCACATAAGTTATTTTTCGAGGTGTTATATTCTCCCCCACTTGGACATTATTCGTCCGCGAGTGACACTTGCCACTCTCCGAACAATTCCAAGAGTAGAGACTCAACTTAACAGCTAATGAAAATATCATACAACACATTATACAACTTACAATAAAAAAGAAACATCAATTTTGTGCAATAAAGAGAATCACAACCCAAGAAGAAACTAGAATAAATTCTACAACTCAGTATTCCACAAGACTCACATACTTCATTCCAATTAGCAAAACCCCATTTATATTTATTATCATGCTCATATAACTCAACTCTAACCACATGATAAAAAATTTCCATTAAAGAATGAATTAGTTATTATTTACAAAGCCTTAAGATGAACAGAAATCCCTAGCAACTTTCCAATGAACATGCTTCACAATCTAACAATGCAACAGTTAAGAAATTCCTTATAAATACTAAATCAACCAAATCTCACATAACAATTTAGACATGCTCACTATTAATCTTCATGAGACAATTGGCAACCTACACTAGATGCGCATCAACCATGAGGAATATACCATGAATGAAAACTCATTTTCTCATTCAACAAAAACATGTATATCACAAGGAGAATGTTTTGAAACTAATTTTCCACAAAAGAATCCTGCATAAATCAAGTTACTAATAACTCTTTTTTTTAGGATTGAATGAACACATAAATAAAGGTTAAGGTTGCCTCACTCCCAATAACCATACTCTTCACCCTACTCCATAACTTAGGAGAAACCCATTCTAAGGTCAACATAACATCTACTACAAGGAACTCCCTAAAGTCAACAACTCCCTAAAGTCAACTTAAACATTACTAATACTTTCTCACCCAAGTCTATCTCATGAAAACTAAAGACTCTCCAAGGTTTAATCATCTAGTCACTACATCCCCCTTACTTGGAGAAACTCAAGTTTAGTCTTTCGAATATCATCACCTTTATTTCTATGGTTGGTTCTTAAAAAACATCAAACCATCTCAACAACCACTCCTTAATATTTCGAATATTATGCCTTACCATTCTTTCCCAACTATACTACCTTTAAAAAGGTAACTTAAACCACCATAAGGTCATCAACACCATCTTCCACACCCCATCTAACAAGTCACATCTCATCTTAACTCTCAATCAACCCAATCTTCATAAAGTCACCGTCAAGGGACAAAAAAATAAAGTAAACAATGGAAACTTACCATATACAAAGCTCTTAGGCACAATTAGATGGATGAAGAAGTGAAACATTTCCTAGCACCCAATAGCCTCCTATTCATAACGTGTCGTGCTTCGCATTATGAACAATAATCTATTAGATGTGGTTCATGAGACAAGTAACACACTCCCAAAATTTATTCTCTAATAACAACTTTGCAACGACCCGCAAGTACACCCTAGAAGTTAAAGAATCCTTGTATGGCCACACGGCAAATGACACTTTAAGAAGTCTCATCAAAGTTACTCGTATCATTCATTGCCTAACAGGAATTCTAAATTGAGTAAGGATTTAAATATTTCTGAACACACGAAGATATCTTTCAATTATAAATACGCTAACGAAAGCGTTTCATTTGAAATATTAAACCTTTACAACATATCACTGAAACATCTAAACATTAGAGCATACAACACTTGGGACTAAGCCCATACAAGACATTAAATAAAAACAATGACATAGAGGAACATGTGAATAATGTCCTCGAATTGATGAGAACGCACCAATACTTCATCTTCAACCGTTCAAAACATATCCATCCTAAATGGAATATCAAGACTTGCAATTCCCTACACTTTAGTCAAAAAAGGGAAAAGAAGGCGTTAGCACATTAGATGCGCTAAGTATGGAATCCATGCAAAAACAATGAAAAAGGGACATTATAGTAAATAACATGCTTTTAATGAATGGTTTATTTAAACATCATACTATAAGCATAAGAACAACATTAAACATCTTAAAAACACATAACCAATAATTAAAGAAACTATTCACATTTTGGAACAACGTCACTGTTAGCAAGTTCACTGCTAAAAGTAAACTCCTTCACTGTTACACTGAAGCCTATCAACTTCACATTGAGCACATCCTAGCATGAAATCCTTTCACCAAAATCTATCCTAAGCTCACTTAAGTTAGACAAAGAGAGACCTCCCAATAAACCCTCTTTACGCACACCTAAATGATCCTAAAGACAACTTATAATGAGATAAAGACACTTACAATGCACCACCATATGAACATGAGATTCTCCAACGAAAGGTGATTCTAAGTTTCACTTGAGTGGGTTGTGAGGCGACCGCCCATACAATCCCTTACACACAGACTTACGGAATCCAATAGACTATCAAAGATAGAATCATTATCACTTAATACAACAACATATAGATAATATGACATTCTCCTTCCAAAGGCTATGAAAAGATTTACTTAAGTAATTCAAGAAGATAACTTCCATGATTGACCTCTTCAATGTTACCTATGTAATCGATAATACAACCTAAGTCTTAAATCATGTCTACATAATCAACCATATTCCCTAACTAGATTTATTCTTAAGACTTATCAAGGTACAATACGAAGTGACCATTCCTAAGCCCCCTTCACACCTTAAATAAATAACCCTTAACTACTCTAGATAAGTACTTATTCATTTAACATGCTTTATTAACTTAAGTCATTACATTAATTAGTTCATTTAAGACTCATTCATCTCATAAGGACATTCAAGTAATGGTCTTGGAGAATACCTGGGGACATGACTAACACCTTCAAAAACTAATGCGCAATGTCTAGATAGTGTCCCATACCACTACCTAAACTTCATAGAACATCTGTAATAGTATTAGGTATCGCACATGATGCAATAACCGCCATACACCATTATATCCAAATATGGAATCCGGAGTTCTAACAAACTCCGATAAGGGTGTTCTAGTTTCCAAGGGTAGAACTACGATACATTTAATGTAGGCACATGATTAAGGAATATGATGGGCTTTTATCCAATCTAGCCTCATTCTCAAGTAGAGATACATTGTACTCTAGTCTCCTTATCGAGTAGAGATATTTCCCACAACATAATAACTTGGTGCTATCCTTTGTTAACAAAGAGTCATTTACATAAAAGGTTCAAACAAAGGGGTTCCATATCTATTTCATAACCCAATAACAATCAACGTACAAAAGAGGTCTAATAAGGCTACCTTACAATGGCAACATAGATAGCTCATCGTGACTTTCCTAATGAAGATATGATGTTTTTCAAGCCAATCAACCCTAAGTCCATCAATCATTATTGAAATATGCCATTATAACTTTCGACTTCCAAGTTCATAACCTTATCACTAGGCTTAAGGTTCCACATACATGACGTCCTTATCATCATTAAGGTCTCACATATAATTCATTCATAAATGACAAGGGTGCACTAAGATTACCTAGTAAAGATATCTCATATTCACATATCATTCATACATGTATCAAGTAAGGGACAAAAGTCTAACAAAACATGACACTACATACTTTATTTTATTTTAAATATCATATAATTCTTTGAAGCACTTAGGAATGACCCTTATAATATTTATGTCATCGTATACATTTCTGTAACATCATCAATATAACATTCATAGATTCATATAGTCAAGTAGGAGCAATCATGTATTACCTCTATGACTACACACATAAGACATAGTAATAGTCTAACATGATCACCTAACAACATCAATGAAAGAACACATACTTTCACTGAATAACATGTAGATAGATATTATTATACTTCACATAACTCAACCACACAACTTCATCGTAATACTTAAAGTTGTGCCGACATGGTCATGATCATCATAATACATAAAGTAATGTCGACAAGGCCTCATTATTTGCAAGTAAAGCACATAGCACCGCAAACATAAGTGGACCATACTAATCATCATCGTAATAAAAAAAATATATAATAATAAGAGATTTAGGGCAGCATACCACCCATTGAATATTACAACTTCAATCGAAAGCTATATAATCTAATTCAATACCATAAAGCCGTTACCCTTGGATATGAACATTAATGCAATACATAAACTATAATACATAGTGAATATAGGTCAATTGAATTTAGATATTTCAATGTAATACCAATAAGATGTCAATGCAATACAATTCTTACATTATTCAATAGCCCATAGAAAACTACACTAGAATTCATAAGCATTAAGTCAATATCAAGTCAATAAGCTTAATATTCAATGGATCTAAGAATATACAATACTCAATTGATCAAGTTTAAATAAACTATGAACCATAAAATCATAATGTTTACATAAATCAGGAGCCCATAACAATCTACCCAATGAATTCATTAATATCAATGCATGATCAGATAACACATATTTTAGTCAAATTAATATATTTGATAAGGTCAAGTGTTCATGGAGAATTTCATTGGAAAAAATCAAATATACATTAATAATATCATATCTTAAGGTTTGAAACGTTTCATGCAAGAACCCAAGACTTAGAGGAAAAATTTGACTTGTTCATCTTTTTGAAATCTTTGAAAATCATCTTTAAAAGTGACTCTAAGGATATATAAATACTTAGGTGAAGGACTCCCATACCTTATTAGAAGAATCCTATGATTATTGAAGAAGAAACTCCATTGAAGATCCATCTTCAAGATATATCTTCACCTTGAGCTCTCATGGAGGTTTTTGAAGAAACTTTGGGAGGGAATGAGTTTTGATTTAGGTGCTAGTGTTTAAATGAGAGGTTTATGACTTATATACTCTTAAAATGCCCATAAACACCCAAAATAACAGTCCTCCTATTTTATAAGACTTTGTGTGAATTTTCCAAAACACTCAACCCTTAAAAAAAATTGCAGGCAGTGCAGGTCCAAACCACGCCCTACGAATGAGGGACCATTGGTAGGACCACACCCCGTTGATGAGAGTCTCGTGGTTTGGTTCATAGGTCAAAAAACTGTAGAATTGTAGGCTCCATAGATGCCCCAATTCAAAGAGACATTGTTGCATCGACTAGCCGTCGTTTGGGTCGTTCTTTGGCATTGTATGCAAGCTGTCATGCAGCTTCAAGTCTTGAGTTGGGGTCCTCCTTCTAGGGTCCCTTCTGCGTCCTAAGTTGAGTCATACCTGGACGTTAAATATCTAAAAATGCACTTCTAGGTATTAATAATATCTCCGAACAAGTACAACATAAAATAACCCACACAACATGCTAAAACACATCCAAAATCATAAGGACGTCTAATGGCTATCTTTCGAACGTCACCGTACGTTTCACCTCCAAACCATATGAAACTCAACATGATGTCTCTAAAAACTATACATCCATGTAAGGACCTCATAAACTCATTAATCACTCATAATCAAATGAAAAACACAAAAGGAACATAGGTGACTAGTCGTCAAACATCTTGGTCGTCCCTTGATGTTTGACTTAAAACTAAACCCAAATCATTAGACACTGCCTCAAACATCATTTTAAACCATCTTAGAACTTCAAACTTCATGTCACACAAATTAGACCCAATTTTTACCTAAGTCATTTTATAAGGTGTTATATTATAGCAAGACATGAATTATGACTATACATATGAATTACACTTATGACTTCTAAATGTGTTTACTTGGTACATGTGAGCGTATGGAATCTATGTTGTCTACACAACTAAGCTTGTGATGGGGTCATGAGGGTATTTTTCCTATGATATGAACTAAATAATTTATGACTAAACTGTAGTAAAATAATGAGACCTTATATGATGCTATGAAATATGTGGTCTTATGTCAAGTGCTACATGAAGTTGTTATGACTTTTTGAGTATGATATTCCTAGTCTAGGGTGACATCTTAGAAAAACTTGGTGCAAGTATTATTAGGGGATGCTACCTATACACTACACTAGTGTGACTTGGGGGTTGTCTTATGTGATGGTTATTATATGAAGCTTATGTCTTATGATTTGCTTATGACTCTATGAATATATGTGGTTGAGTTTATGAAGATTATTTATGAATGAATATCTCAGGTGAACTCAAGGTGATACATTGTACTAAATATTACTTCAGGGTGTCATAAAGAGAGAAGTTAAGGTAAAAGAGAAGCAAGGTGCTTAATATTGACTAGGCCTCAGAATGTGATAAGTGGTTTGTCTGTTATTATGAATAGTTTTCATAGATATATGAAGTAAGTGAACTATATTGTAATTGTTGTATCAATGTTCATGAAGTTTTATTAACACATGATACATTATTTATAACTAAATGACCTCTTTAAATGCATGTTTTTGCAGGGCTGTCATACTTAGTGCATTCTTGTACTAATACAATTCTTCTTCATCTTTGCACACACAAAGTGTAGGTGGTGATGGCTAGAGGATGTCTCCTCAGTAAAGAGCTTGAACAGGTCTCCCAAGTTCATGAAAAATGTATCATTATGATTCAAGGATTTCCCGATGTTAAGTTCCTATTTAAATTATCTAAAAGCTTAGATACTATGTTATGTTTTTAAGGGTTGTTTCCCTATCCTATTCTATTGAGTTGTGTTTAAAGTTGGCAAACAAAATTTAGAGTTTAATTATGCATTACGACATATGATGTGCTATGAAATGTTATAAATTTTTTTGCTATTTTTATGATTATGCAATGAAATATGTATAAAGGCTTGTATAAGACCTCCGAGAGGTCAAGTATGTTGTGTTACTTCTTGAGGTGCTTCCCGGTAAATACAACATCACAAGAGATTATTCATGATCCAAATTCAATTCTACTATTGCAATGCATATGTGAAGCCCAATAACCCAACATAAGTAACTAGATAACAGACCATATGCATTGTCTTTACATCATGTAACATCATAACAAGTGCATTTAGCCCTATACATAGAAATTTAGACCAACATAATGTATATCAAGTAAAACAAACATCACATAAGACCAACATCGTGTATATCAACATTATGCAATTCATTCATGACATATGTACATAAAAAAACACCCTAGCACTCCCCTAAAAGTCCTTTAGTGCAATGTATAGGCAAGGTCTGATACCCTTACCTACATTAATTACACCTCTTAAGTAATCGTAGTTAGAATGCATCCTTTTTGCTTTCATTTATTCGTTTTACTTTCGGGAAACATAACCATAACTGACATTCGACTGTGAGCTAAATGTGGAATATGGTGTCAACCCCTCACACATAAAGGAGGGCATCCTACTTGCCAAAGTAGGACATAAACATCATAATAACGTCCACCAGGATACACTAGCTAGGTTTCCTATTGGAGCACACAGTTAAGGAACTAGGAGTTTTTTTACTAGAAACTCTCTTATGCTAATTAGGATTGTACTTTCTACCTTATGAGATGTTTGGTGAACCTACTTTCCTTTTAGAAATGGAAACCTCTCATTGTAAAGTTCACTCAGTGCTAAGTTATATTCCTATGTTGAAGTATGTTTAAGTCTTCCTTAGCCTTAGTTTATAACATTGGTCTTAGGAGTGCAGCCCCTTATATAACATGATCATACGAAATCCTTTCATCACAACCCAACATTATGTGAGAAGATTACATCATAACATATTAATAAGATGCACATGTAAATAACTTCCAGTCCATCATAATGAAACACCTATCATCATCTCACATCCATCACGTTCATAACAAAATCAGGCATTCCTAACTTCATCATTCATACTTCAATTGAGCAACATTACCAAGAATAGACCATTCATTAGTAAAATAAAATTTTCATGGCCTTGAAAGTATTACCAATGGCTTCAAAGAATCTCATCAAACACCTCACGCTAAATCCATGACACTCCCCAAACAATTCAGTCATTATTATTATATAATAGTAAATGATGCAATAATGCACTAAATTTCTTATGCTTTACTCATAATCAATCTAATCATAAATTAGGGTCAAAAAAAGAGAGGTATTCATGGTATTTATAGGGAATTAGGTCAAAGTCTAAAGTGATACATCAATCCGCCCATAAATATAAATAAATCATTAATAATCATCAAATTAAGACTAAACAAATCAAGTTAGATAGTAGACCCACAAAATTGGATGAAAACTAGGCTATTGAAGAACATTGAAATCCAATAGTGAAAAACCTCTTGGGAAAGGAGTCCCAAGAGTGAAAAACATACATACCTTAAAAATCCTTTGAGATTTGCGAGGTAATGTATTCATATTGAAGCCCTAGAGGAAGCTTTTTCTAATTCTGCAATGGGGGTCTTTGGAAAAGTGAGAGAAACTAGAGAGAGATGAGAATTTTTTGGGTTTCGAGAGTTATGACGTGTTAGGATAGTATAATGACTTAGCATGCTTAAATAAAATAAACTAATTATAACAATCACTAAGTATTAGTTAATTAATGAACTAATTTCCACCATCCCCACATAAGTCGTGTGGAGGAAGTGGAGTTGGAATCAATCGACGAGACCCCGTCGACCAGACCACGGACCATCTTGGTCAAATGTGGTTTTGGACAGAGGGTCCATTTTGGGGACCATGGGGGAGGAATATAAGTATGGACTCATGACCACTATCGATGGTGCGTGAGTCCATTTATGAATCGTCGTTTCCCCTCATTGTTCCAAGCTATTTTTTTACAGCTTTTAGGGTCAATGGTTAAGTCCTCCTCAAGGACCCTTAGGGTGGTCCTTGCGGAGTCGTAATCGGACATTGTGACCCTAAACATACACTAAGGTGTACCCTTGGAATATTTACGGAGTTATACCTTCATATGACTATTCAAACCCCTTACAACACCTAAAAAACACTAGATCGCTTTTACTCGTATCCAGACGTCATGGTTATTTCTTGAAGTTTAGGGTCTAACATTTCCTAATCAAATTAATTATTTTCATTTCGGCGGGGCAACACCATTTTAAATGTTTAGACACTAGGTGAGACTCTAGCCTAGGTCCTTTGATTTATGAGCTATAAAAAAATTGTACCTTGGGGAACATTTGTCCACGAATGACACCTAAACATCTTTTAGGAAAATATTACTCAATACTAGTAGCCCAACCACCTATGATACATAAGGAAAATTAACAGAAAAAGGAGGAAACATTCACTCCTTTATCAACACAACAAAATACCATTTCATAATTGCACATTTTTCAAGGAGGAATATAATTATCCTTCCCATATGGCTCAACATGTTCAAAAAGAAGCAATACATAATTTCATAATTTCACACTTGAGCAATTTCACAAGAAATATCACATAACTTCATTACACCAACATGAAATAAAGTATTATAAAGTATGAAGATCGTAAAGTTCAGATCACATATGAAACATGGATTTTTCACAAGAACAATGTAATTAAGCGAAATAATATAAATTTGCAACACACTTAAAACCTTTAAAAAATCAAAACTAGCAAAAGTTACTAACCTCAACTTTCATTAGAAGAGAAAGGATAAATATGAGGATATCGGGAATTCGTGTCATCCTCGGCCTCCCAAGTAGAATTTTCCACTAGATGTTTCTCCAAAGTACCTTTGCCGAAGCTACTTCTTTATTCCTTAATTTCTTCACTTGGTGGTCTAGAATCTCAACCTGTACCTCGTCATAGGAAAGGTTAGGATTGATTTCTAAACCTTCTAGAGGAAATATACACACCGCATCACCTATGCACTTTTTGAGCATTGACACATTAAACACCGGATACATTGAAGCAAACTAAATAGGTAATTTCAACTTATAGGCAGCACATTCGATGAGTTTCACAACTTCATATGGCCTCACATACAAGGGACTAAGTTTCCCCTTTCTACCATAACTCATAAAAATCACATATGGGAAGTACCCCTTTGACACAACCGGAATCGTCATCCTCGGAGAGGACTAAGACTAGCCTCTTAGCATTCGTCATTACATTCATAGGTTACAAACGCAGAAAATTTAAAACTTCGTCTACATTATTTCATGAAGATTACTTAGACCTCTCTCTTACACATTATATATTCATACCGGGTATACAACGACACTTCGTATAAAAAGAATACATAATATTCTAATTTAATGACACATATACATATAAAATACATAACATATTCTTAAAACGGATGTCTCATATTTAACCATCTAAAAAAAAATACAACAATTGGGCATATCACATACATTAATACCAATAAAGCCACGTATAGGCTATACAATCATAGTATTCAAATGAAAATAGAATGAACAAAGTGTCATTAAAATTAATCAACATCCAATGGTAGAAAGTGGCATTGTCGTCGAAGTTCTGTGGACCTATGCAGCTTGGAGAATGAGGATCCATGTCTTCTTCAAAAGTCGTCATGAACCCTTCAACGATAGCAGCCTAAAATATTGGGGGAAAATAGAGAAATGGGGTTATCACATCACTTGTACTAAGTTTAGGACCATATGCTCTTACAACATAGAAATCAAGCTAAAATTTGACATTTCATTAAAGCACAACTTTATTAAGTTAAGCACATGTACATCACAAGACCAACAACCCTATCTTTAGTCAAGTCAACGTGCATTTCAACATGATTAAGCACATAATAAAAAAAAGGTATCATCAATTCATAATATAAACAAGTATGTACAAGAGTTCTTTACATCATAATCAAAGAAATACCATTACTCATGCACCCCTATGAAGTATACTAGTGCAATGTACAAGTAATTCCCCATAACCACACTTCAAACGGGAGGTCATGGTGCTAACATGTTAGTTTCGTCAAGGTACCACCTCCCTATTGGCTTGGTCTGTTATGGATTGATCTTGAGTAGTGAAAGATTGTGCTTGAGTAGTAATAGCTTGGGACATTTGGATAAATGGTGCTCTTATGTCCCAATTCTACAAGGCCGGAGCTTTATAATCATTAGAAACTTCTTTAAGAGGAGGATCTTGATAGCCACGAGGAGGAACTCCTACATTAGCAAACTATTCATCAAGTCTTCTTGCAGCTGCCCTTCGAGTATTCATACCTGTAACAACAATATAAGGTTTAAGTGAAAGCGCACATAAAGTAGACTATAGAGGCACGACATTGAATTTACAAGAAAACTAGAATTTCCTAAGCATCATATAGCTTCTCACTCATAAGTGTGGCGCTCTTCACAATTATGTATAAGAACCTACCTAGATGTATTTTAATCAGACATCAATCCTAAAAATATTTAACCTCATGCTCTCATACCAAGTTTGTCAAATCCGGGAGCACTCCCTAGAAGTAACCAGTGTCTTAGTCATTGAAGAGGACTAGAACTAACGTCTTAGTTTTTGTCATTAGATTTAATAGGTTAAATTGCGGAAAATTATAAACTTTTTATCTACTTTTACATTGAGGTTTACATAGAAATCTCGCTTTCAGATAATATATATACATATACGGAGTTTACATAGACTCCTCACGTAGGAAAAATTATATAGGATTCTACTTTTATTTTACATATACTATATAGCAATATAATCTCATAAGAATTCTAGAATATGTCCCATATTAAACCATCTCAGTGGAATACAACATTTGGGCTTAACCTATATATAATTACAATAAAGGCATCATATAGGCATATACAAAGTCATTAAGGAAAGAGAATGAACTAAATTATCTTTAAGACTAAACAATATCAAATATCAAGATAGTGGCATCGTTCTCGGAAAGTGAGGACCTACCAAACATGGAGAATAGGATTCCAAGCCTTCTTCAATGGCACTCTAAAAGCTCAACAGCCGAAACCTACATTTTGTAGTAAACATAGAAACATGGGTTAGTACATCACTTGTACTAGGTATAGGCATGTGCATATAAAACATTTGAAAGCATGCATGAAAAAGGGTCATTTAATTTAGAAGATATGCCAAGTCATTTGAAAGCCTTCAATGCATATTCAATAACCCATATAAGCTAATAACCACATATTCATTAAAACAAGATCATATTGATCACAAGACAAACATCATCAAGTATAATCAAGTAAACATATGTAACAGCATACTAGAACCATAGACAAAGAAACTCTAACATCATGTTATAATAAAAAAGCATGTATAAGAGTTCACAACCATAGAACTTACAGTATACTCTTACTCATTTTCCCACATCATATCTACAAGTTCAATGACCAAATAAATCCCCATAAACTTACTAAACCATGTAAACCAAATAAGAGATCATAAGCAATGCCTAAGATCACATGATATAGAATCAAGAGTAGTTATAATTATGTTTAGCAATATAGACCAATAAAATGTTCATACATTAAAAGAAATTCGTTAAGTATCATAAATATGTAAAGTCAACCTATTCATATCACTCTCTTTATAAGAGAATAAGAACCGAAGAACATCCTTCTAAGACTTTTTGCAAGGTTAACTTGTCCAATGTATAGGTACAGTCCCTTACCCCTACCTAGACTAAGTCAAACCACTTAAATCATCTTAGTTAGAGTTCATTTTGTTAATTAATTTTACATTTGGGAACATCTTTCTTTAACCGACATAGACGACATGAGGCAATGTGGAATCCGCTATCATGGAACCCTACACCGAAAGAAGGTGGAATACTTGCCAAGGTAGTACCAAAACAATAACATATCATTCTAGGTGGATCCACTAGCTAGTACTCTCTATGGGGGAAATATTGTTCAATACTAGGAGATATTACTCGGGATCCTCTTTATGCATTTGGCACTGCAGTTTCAAATCTTATGAGTACAATGGTGAACCTAGCTTTCCTAGTTGGGACTGGACACTCATCACGACTAGTTCACTCGATTCTATGATAGAGTCCCTTTTTGAAATGTTTTTTGTGAACAATCATAACTTAGTTTATTTCATGGGTGAATAGATTGTATTATAGTCATAGTTATTAGCTGCCATTTTTACTTTATAAGGAAGAAGGTATGAACATAATGTGGGTTGGAGTAAAGAAATCCTCCTTAAAATAAATTGACCTTTGTGCATTGTGTTATGTGAATTCTATGATGCCATGTGAGTATGTTGTATCTAGGAGAAGGTAGTTCCTCCTTGAATAAAATTTTATCATGGTAATGTCATATATGACCTTGATGTTATTATATCTAGACAATAAAATTGTAGTTGAACAACACGGTTCAAGATTTTTGTGCAACTAAGTGAATTACTAAACGAAGTTTTGATTATGACTTTCTGTGAAATTGAAATCCATTGTATTTATAACCTTATGATGAAATAAGCGTGTCTAATAGTTGGAGACATTAGTTCCTCTAATTGGCTATGTGTAAGGACCCAAAAATGCATTTATGTTAAAAAAAAATAAAGCCTTACATGTGTGTCATGAGACATATGAGGTCATAGAATTACTAAATATAATGTTAAGTCTCTGAATATAAGGTCTGGAGGTGTAACTTCCAAGAACTTTCGATGAAGTTTAAAAGTTAGTCTTGAGATGTGGCTGAGTACCTTAGTGTGTTTCATTAGGTTTTAAGAAGTATTTCGAGCTCAAATTGATAGGCAAGGTTCCTAATATCTTGATATACATATTTAGGGTTGAAACGCTCGGGTCCAATTCCCGAGGGACCGCCATAGGGGTCTTTGAGGAGGACCCAACCTCGGGCTAGCAAGTTGTCCATGGAAGCAGCAAGTGAAATTGTGGTGTAACCAGTCTGCGTTTCAGAATTGGTTCATCAAGGACCAAATTTTTGACGGTATCGTGGGCCTTAGTGCAGACTCTAATTTCTCGGGATTTATTTTGAAAAATCATGTAGGATAAACTCCGTGTCGCGGACTTGTTTCCCGACATAAGTTTCAAAAATTTAAGTTAAGATTGACTTGTCGAAAACGGTCATATCAATGTGGGGGTAATTGGGTAATTTTGGAGTTGGTTAGAAACAGTTTTTATGACTTATTTAACCCCTTTACCTAGTCAGAAACCCAACACTAACGTTGAATAAAAAATCAAAACTTCTCCCTTTCCAAAATTCTCTCAAGAACACCGTTGAAAAAGAAGAGAAATTGGGGGCTGGTCTTAGGGAGAATTCACCAAGGTTTTAAGTTGGGTTTGATGCTCTAACATAAGGTATGTGAAGATTACTCATTCATGTATTTTTCCATTCACGGAGTGCCCCAATTATCCCTGATTTGTGATTCTAAAGAACCCCAATCTAGAGAGGGTTTAGATTGTATTCTGAGTAAGGCTTGATTGTAATCCCAATCTAATATGTGACACTTAATTATGTTAATATGATGATTATGTGATGTTTTAATGTTGTTTTGACGGTGAATTATAGTAATTGATGTTGAAGGTGATCATGGTGGTTTTAGGCTATTAGAGTCTAGATGAAGGTTTTAAGTTGATCTTCTTAATAAAATTGTATTGTCAAATATTAGATCATGACTTAATCACCTAAACATGAATTGAAGTAGGCGTAATGATCTAGGTTGGTCTTCACGTGCAAGAATTAAATTGAACCTATGTGATCAAGCATGACTAGAATTACCTTTTAATGATCAAATTGAATGAATTAACCTACAATTTAATATGGATCATAATGAATTTAAGGTAGTTAATCCATTATGGGTTGTGATGCTTTTGATGCTAGGTTTTTATGGGTAAAGTCATTATTAAGGGTTTACGATAATGTTTTCTTTCTCTTCTACACTTTGACATGAAAAAGTTTTGGAATCAAGTTCTCTCACATAGATGAATTCTAGGTTGACCTAAGAACCTAAAATGAATTAACACATGATAAACTAGAATATATTTATGTTGTATTGAATATCCTCTTCTTGTGTACTTGACTTGTTGAGCTAAGACAGAGGTGTGTTAGCTTGAGATGTGAACCTCATGATAGCTTGAAATGATAGATCTCAAGGGTAGCTTGAGTTAGTAAATCTCAAGAAAACTTGAGCTGAAATACTCATGGTAGCTTGAACTGTTGAATCTTATGGAATCTTGAGTTGTATTACTCATGGTATCTTGAGGTGATGAACTTCATGGCAGCTTAGTATGGAGGAAGTACGCGCTCTCGTGTTTATCTTGGTCTTGTGTTGCTAGGATTCTTGATCATGGTATCTTTACATGGGTTCGGCAAAACCATTTAGTGGTAGCTTTAGGAGAAAGGCCTATGCTCTCCTAATGTTAGCTTGATTTGCATGTAATGTGTTTTTCATGAAATAACTTTGGATTAGTTTCTCATGATAGCTTAGGGTAGACAATTAATTCTCCCCTATCATTATGTTACATCTACATGAATGGTTTCATGATGGTTAGGATGGACTTTGTTTGCATAGTTAGATTGCATTAGGTTAGTCTATAGAAGTACTTAATGTAGATGGTAGTTAGGGATACTATCAATACATGGCACAAGTATGACTTGAAGCTACTTATGATCTAATCCCTATGTAATGTATGTTTATCTTGTATAGTGGATATTGTTGCTTTCCATGACATGATTGACAGATCATAGTTCCTTGTCAATCTAAAATAGGTCTACTAGAAACCCCTAAACTAAAATGGAAGGGATTGGGGTGTCTTCAAGACATTCTAAGTATGTGAAGTAGAATTGGATGATTCACATGCATTTTACTAATGTGCTTTAATAAGGCCAAAGGGCATAGTACTCATATGTTATGATGAACCTAAGCCTTTATTACGAATGTGGATTATGGTCAAGAATGAGGTAAGACACGTAATAAGCTTTGGTTGTTGTTTGGGATGCTACCTTAACCTTGCACAAGTACACTTGGAGGTGGCTTGTGAAGTGGTTCATTTGTTTGAGGAGGACATTGAGTTAAGCATAAAATCATATATGCTTTCTGATTATTTATTAGGCTTATGCTATTCAAGATATTCTTATGCTTTTATATCTAATGACTATGTCCATTGTTGACTAACACTTTGAGATATCTTATATTTTGGTATGATAGTTTCCATACTTAGCGCATTTCGTACTAACACATATTTTGCCTATATTCTAATCCAATATAGGGTCTTGAGGATATTGAGTTCCATTCAAGGATAGAGTTTCCAAGTCTTTGAAGAAATGAAGATTGGTGAGTCCTCATAGCATCCAGGGAAACCACCTTTATATTGTCTTTTATGTTCTTTGCTATATTAGACTTTTAAAGGCTGTAATCCAAGACTATTGTACTCATGATGTCATAGATTGTTCTTGAGACATATATTAAATGTTTTATAAGATGATTCCTTATAATGTTTTGAAAGAAAAGTTTTAATTACACACTACTTTTCATATATATGAAATGAATAATATTTTATAAAATGATTCCTCATAATTGTTTTAACATGATTTTAAATCCAATTTCATGAAGAACCCACGATCTACTTAATTCTTCAAATTTGTTTTTGATGAATGTCTTGTGATCTTGATTAGATGATGATCCAATTATGATTTGATTATAATTTACTGCTTATTCCTAATGTTATCTATATTAATTGATATTGAATTGTTCGTAATTGATCAATGATGCTCATAGCATGGAGAGTTAGTCAGTTAACCTATTTTCCTCTATTTAGAATAATACGAATAAGTGTTGATTGGTATGGTCAACTTATGGTGGCAGTTTTTAGATTCTTGCATATCTTTATGTGTTGTTATCATGACCTTGAAGGCTTTATATCCAATATTAGTTGATATTATAATTTGATTTTTATGAAGTTAATGGGTGTAACCATTCATTTTAGTATCATGAACTAAGTGAATTGATGTTATTTGAAGTTATAAGTATTGTCTTTCACACTAGTTGCATGATCTAGGGGTGTGGTTGATGTTTACATATGTGGATTATCATGTTAGCGTTAGGTGTGGTCAATATGGATAATAACGATGAATACTCTTGTAGCATGATCCCTGCCTATGAAATGCCTATGTGAATGTGTTATCAAAGTATGCTAGGAGTCTTCTTTTCTTATGTTGAATATGTTTTGCCTATTATGTAATGTGCATATTTTTTGTCTCTAGTCCTTAATACTTTAGATATGTATGTTTTGACACTTAAGTACTGTTGTAGATGTGTTGCGATCTTGTGAGGGCGGCTTCCTCAATGCTATGTTATAACCATAATGTAATAATGCTTACCAATGTACATACACACACTTCATGTATGTCTATGAATAGGATAGATTCATGATGAATAAGGAAAGGATAGTTCTCCCATGCATCATTACCTACTACTATGCATGTAAGTATATGATTAATGATGTCATGAACATGCATGCCTAGAAGTTTTTATGAGATGGTAGATCTCACATTTGTATGCGCACACACATGATTGTATGAATGATAAAATTATGTAAAAGGACATTCTCACATTATGTAGGTTATATGATGAAAGGACATTTTTATTTTAGAAACCTTTTGAGCTATATGATGTATGAAGGAGCAAGCTCCTAAAGCCTACTTTATTAACTAATATACTAGAGGCATTAATATGTTTAAAAAGGGAGTTTGATTTTATTACCGAGAGAAAATGACAAATGAGAGTGGCAGCTTCACGTTTAGTAAGTCTGGCTTCCCACAAAAGAACCTTCACATTTCGCAAGTCCGGATTCCCAACATAGATGGTGTCCCATGATATGGAAACCTCCATGTCTAGAAAGTCAAGGTTTTTATTAGCAATATCCTAGTTCCATACCAAACAAGCAAGATGAATAGTGGTCAAGAGAAACAAAACCTTAGCTCAATTCAAACCAAAGCCACTAACAATAACTAAAGAAAGAAAACTCAGTCGTATTTAGAGTGTTTCGCCACCATTCAATAATATTCAAAACCGTATCGAGAATATGTAACAAGTTCAGAGTTAGTTCATACTCATCAGAGCGAGGCAAAAAGTAACCAAATTTTAATTGAGATCTTCATATATGCAAGTTAATTCACTTATTCCAAGTATCCATAGAGGAACCTAATTCACTGGGATATAAGTTGATAGCAATAAACTAATCACATACCTCTACAGCTTGGAAAGACCTCTTTTTCTACTTCGACGCGAATTTCACATCATTGGAGGATCCCTGTCGGACTAGAACATATTTCAAGCTACTTTGAATGATTCAAACATGAAGTTAATAAATAAGCCAATTACAAACAAGAAGACTTTCTGAGAAACTGAGAGGACTAATTTGAAAAAGTACTAAATACCTTTTGAAGAATCGGATCATGAGTTGACCCGGAAGATTGTTGAGGATTTTGGCCTTTTACAGCTTGTGCACTACCCGCATCAATAGGTGAAGCAATGTTAGATACAACACCCCCTTGCATACCTCGAACATTCAATCCAGGGTTGTTTTGAAGCAATTGACTAAAAAAATGTCGCATTTCTTCTCTCATTTCTTCTCTTATTTCTTCTCTCATTTCATTCATTTCTTCTTTCAGAGAAGTGATTTCATTAGCATGTTTTTGTTTTATCTTGCTATCTTCCTCATCTTTCTTCAAAGAACTTGCTGTCACTGATCTACCATAGCACCTAAGTCGACCAGGCTGCTCCATACAAAACACTGCCGTGAAAGCATCATCTGCAGTTTCCCCGGAATTTTGGCGATTATGAAGTTTAGACTATTGAATAAAATTGACATTCATATTATATGCAAGTACTTCTAATTTCTCTCTAGCTTAAATGAGTTTATGGTTCATTAAGTTAACTTCAATTGACATCCCTTCAAGCATATTAAAATAAATTATCACCCTCCAAACAATGAAAAATTTTTAAACGTGAACTAAATTCATCATTAATACACTTTAAAAAACATACTATTGCAATTTGAGTATCGGCCTGAAGTTCCTTTCCCGTTTTTGTACGAGTTGCAATAAACATTTCAGACTTTGGTGGTTCCTCATTGTTTTCTTTGGTTGCACGCTACAAATTATTTAAAAAGATATTTAAAAGTGTATCAATCTATTGGAGGAATACAAATGGATTAAATGTATATGGCCGAAGATGCTAAGTATTACAAATGCCACGCGTCCTCTTGCAAAACTAATAGGTCCCATTCGATGCCTCCATTTTTGCTTTTTCTTGTTTTGAGAGTTCATCTCACACATGGCCTATAATTATATAAAAAGAGATGTTTGAATTAATAAATAAAACAAAAATAGAATCGATATAATACAAAATAAGTTGAACAATAGAAATGTACTATTTTAACCTTACTTGAACAGTTGGGTCTTTCCAATACTCGATCAATTGAGGGAATTCATCTTCTGCAATGTCACTAGGACGTTTTGCTAGCATGTCCTCAATGGTACTATTTTTATCAAAAAATCTCTCGTTAATTTTTTGCTAGTATCGCTTCCAAGCATCATGAAATCCAGTCATCACCCACACTTTTCCTTCTATTGGAATTATGAATTTGGACTATTTAAAATAAAATATAGTTAGCTTCAATCTATAAAAACAAACAATAAATATGTTATATAAAAATTAATTGTTCTTACATTGATATATTCCCACATGCGCTTTTTAGTATCTTCTGGCACCGCATGCCAACTAGTGTACATCAAGTTGATGAACCTAGGATTCCTTGAAATTGTTCCTATAATGTTGGTGAATTCGGACACTATCTTACCAGTTGGTCCCACTGCTTGCCCTTTATCAAACGTCACCTCCTTTCTTTCTTCCAAATTTCTTGCGTGAATATCTTTACATGTTTTTTTTCCTCGGACTTTTTTCGCCTCCAATATTTCTTGATTTATGTAACAGTAAGTAAATAAGAAATGTCTTTTATATAAGTAATAAATCTTATAACGCTTAAGACATACCTTCAGTACTACGATCAATGCAAATTTCCTCGTCTTTAGCACTCTCATCCCTGTTGATTTCATCTTGATCCACAAGATCATCAGCTACTGTGTGGTTATCTGTTTTTGTTTCATCGCCTATGTGTATCGATTTTTTTTTTGGAAACTGTTCAAGATTAGTAGCTGGTATGACCGACTTCCTCTTTACCTGCTTGAAGTTTGGTAGATCATTAATATCATGTTCTTTCTGTAGCCGTTGTTCTGCTAGAAACTGATCAAGACTTGTGGCCGGTATGACAGACTTCCTCTTCACCTGTTTGAAGTTTAATTGATCTTGAATACCATGTTGTACCTCTGAATAACCAAATTTTTCCGCAGTCACATACACTGAATCAGTAACACCTTTCTTTAAAGACATTTGGAACCTAATGTTTTGCATAGGAAGTTTAATTCTTTTCTCTTGAATGGACTCTCCAGATTGAAATAATCTCTTCTTAGTTTGTCCTTTCCCAAAAACTGTGTGTTAGGTACCAGGCTCTTCTCTAGAAGACGATTGAATTGCTGATTTAATGTCAAGCAACTTAATCTTTTCTTGTTGTAGAATTAAATCCTCAGAATTCTTTCTTTTATGCACTACTGGTACATGCTCTTTCTTACTTTATCATTGTGTTCGTTAGCAAGTTGTTCTCTCTTAATCTTTAATTGGTTAGCCAATTCAGTACTTGATCGATATTGCATATCAAAGTTCAGATTGTTCAATGGGCTTTGAGCTTTGTTCGGATTCGAACCCTTTTTCTTTAGTGCTGCTGATTGACTCATTATTTCCGCCTTCTTTTAATATCTTTATTTTCTTTCCCAACAGTAAGTTAACCCACAAAACAATAATAATGTTATTGCTAACTAGAAAAAGCAAACCTGCAAAAAGAAGAGGACTGATTTCACTGTGCTAATTAGAACGAGTAGTGAACCAATCTTTAGCTTCCAGAAAATTAAGGGAGTAGTACATAAGGAGGACTAATTTCACTGTGTTGCCTTCACTTCCTTGACTGTGCTGCCTGTAATGTCCAATGCCTAATAGTAATAGGGAAAAAAAAGAATTTAGATGACAACAACAATTCACATTTTCTAATCAGAAAGTAATTTGATAAATTTAACGTGCATACTTCAGATATTACTAACCTTAGTTATACAAGTTGTGCCAACATACAATCAAATAAAATAAAAAGCTAGAATTACAGCTTCATCAACAAAACAATAATTACATTAATTAAAGAAGTCAACATAAATTATCGACCAAACAACAATCATACACATAAACAAAGCCAACATAATACATAGACATCTTAAGGTGTTTGTACAAATACAGTTAAATAACAAAAAAAAGTGAGTTAGCACTATATGTTCATCATAAAAATAAGAATACTAATGGTGTACTGTATTCTTCAAACTCGTCTTCAGATTCATCAGAATCATCTTCGTACTTATTTTCAGACTCTTCTTCACACTCTTCTTCAGATTCATCTTCAAACTCTTCTTAAGACTCATCTTCAAACTCCTTTTCATACTCGACCTCAAGTTGTTGAGTATCAAATTCCTCCGAAGGCACATCAATAACAGTTTCTGGTATATCAGTCCTTACTAAGGGAACTTCACCATCATCTTCTGGTATGCATGGTCCCGTAAAGTGTTTAGAGAACTCATTTTCATAATTTTGTGGGAGATCAGATTCAAATTCATCACTCATGTCAAACAAGTCTCTTGGCACAGTCTTCATAACATAATGTCTATCTTGATCATATGGATTTTGCACATAGAAGCATTGATGTCCTTGAGATGCAAGCACAAAAGGCTCTTCCAGAGAGCATTTGTTGTTAAAATAGACATAAGTAAGTCCATACATATCTTTCTCAACCTCATACCAATCACACTTAAAGAGAACAACCTTAAAAATGACTATAATAGTCTAACTCAACTATATCAACTATTCTACCATAATATGTCAAATCTGCAGCAATCGGGTTCTTATTCATTGAGCTTGCAAAGATCGTAGTTGAGGCAATAAGTGTAACACCACTATTTTGTGTTTTGCGTCTTGCATCACGCTGCCTAATATGGAATATATATCCCTTGATGAGATACCTAGAGTATCTTTTAGCAACAACATTTGGTCCTCTAGACAATTGTTTTATCAAATCAGGCACATCCTCTTTAAAAGCACGAGTTTCAAACCATTGAGAGAAGTTTTGACAATGATCCTTGGCCTTGCCTAATTTAGATCTTCGCGTATGATTATTAACCTCTTGCATATGCTCTCTACACAACATGTATTTTGTTGTTAAAATAATAAATAAATTAAATATGTTAAAACTTAATTATACAAATGAAAATACTATATTAAAGTAAAGTACCTAATATATTCTTGAATCTCATCACAATTTCCCAATAAGTATGCATGTGCCTTACTTAGTGATTTGTTATCGAAAACAAATGGATCAGTTTTCTTTGCTCCTATAGGACATCCCTTAATAGGAAACAAACTTACTGTTTCTGCATCACTTGGGTCACATTCATCATGATTTTGGGTTCTTCTATTAAATCTTGTTTCTACAGCCCCATTCAGATATCTTGAAAATAAATTCATACAGTCTATTTCGACATGTGCCTCTGCTATGCGACCTTCTGGATAACGTATGTTACGGATATATGATTTAAATGTACCCATTTCTCTTTCAGTTGAATACATCCATCTGTTCTAAACTGGACCACCTAATCTCACTTCATTCGCCAAATGTATAGTCAGATGAATCATTATATAAAAAAATGACGGAGGAAAAATTCGTTCCAACTGATTTATTGTTTCCCTTATCTCTACTTCTAAGCAATCTATTTCCTCCAATGTGATAACTTTTTGACACAAACGCTTGAAGAAGGAGCATAAACGAATCAAACCAATAGCCACATGATCTGGAAGGATGCTTTTAATGGGTATTGGATGCAAGTAATGTAACATGAACTGAGCATCATGGGTCTTATAACCAGACAATTTCCTTTCATCCAGTTGCACACACCTAGATATATTAGACGCACTACCACTAGGTATCTTGGCTGTCTTTAAAACTCCACAAAAAACTAATTTCTCTCCATTTGTCATTGAGAAGCAAGCTTTTGCAAACATTGTTCTCTTATCATATCCAGCATATTTTGGATGAAGATTCTTTCTAATTCTTATGTCTTTTAAATCATACCGGGCTTTTTCATGATCCTTTGTTTTGCCAGGAATATCCAAAAGAGTTCCAAGAATGGTATCCACTATGTTCTTCTGTATGTGCATTACATCAAGGTTATGGCGTAACAAGTTGTGCTGCCAGTATGGTAATTAAAAAAAATTGACCTTTTTTTCCATGGGCCATCATTTGATCTCTTTATCTTCTTTCAAAACACATTTTCAAAATCTTGAAAGTTATGAAGCACATCAGTTCCCTTTAATAAAGGCGGAGGAGGACTGAATTCAGTTTTTCCATTGAACGATCTTTTGTTAGATCTCCACGGATGATCCATCGGTAGAAAAACACGATGATCCATATAACATATTTTCCTACTATGCTTAAGATAGTGAGAATAAGTGTTATAGTTACAACAAGGGCAAGCAAACTTTCCTTTTGTACTCCATCAAGACATCATAGCATATGCAGGAAAGTCACTGATTGTCCACATAAGAGCTGCTAGCATTTGAAAAGTTTGATTTCTTGAAGCATCATATGTTTCAACCCCAGAATTCCACAACAATTTTAACTCATCTCTCAATGGCTGTAAGTAAACATCAATGTCATTTCCAGGTGATCGTGGCCCAGGTATAAGTAAAGAAAGTATAGAATATTCAGATTTCATGCACATCCAAGGCGGCAGATTATACGTCATCAACATAACTTGCCATGTGCTATGATATATACTCATGGTTCGAAATGGATTGAACCCATCACTTGCTAATCCAAGTCTCACATTGCGAGAATCTAGTGCGAAATCTGGATGCAACCTATGAAAATCGATCCATGCTTGACCATCAGCGGGATGCCTTAACTTTCAATCTTTTGAACGCTCCTCATCATGCCACCTCAAAGAATCTGCCATCTTTGAGCACATAAATAACCTTTTGAGTTTAGGAATTAATGGAAAGTGTCTCCAATTCTTTGCGGAAACTCGATGTGATTTTTTAGAAGACTCAACCTCACCATCAACTTCAGGATTTTTAATATATCGTGAAGCTCCGCAAGTATGAAAAAATTCATCATCCTTATGATCATTACTAAACAACATGCAATCATTTGGACATGCATCAATTTTCTCATAATCAAGGCCGAGATTCTTAACCATAGACTTGGTTTTATTGTTAGAGGGAGGAATGTTCAACGGGCATCACCTCTTTTAATAACTCTAACAGAGAAGTGAATGATTCATTGCTCCGTCCGTGTAGACACTTCAACAAATATAAACGAAGTGTGAATGATAATTTAGAGAATCTTGTACAACCAGGATATAATTGTTGGCTTGCCTCTTCAACAAAGTTATAGTATTTCTTGGCATCTTCATTTGGACCATTATAAGCTCCTTTTTCCTGTGCAACATCTCTAAATTGACCATTCAACAATCCATCAATATCATCACGCGAGCAATCCATATCATCTTCAACATTCAACTTGATATCCCATTCTCCATGATTGATCCATCTAGTATAACCTTTCACAAATCCATAGAATATTAGATGATCATACACTACATTCCTTCAAGTCCAATGAATATTACAACATTTTGCACAAGGACACTGAATTTCCTCTCCGTGAGGATTTCCATAAGAGTAAGCAAAATCTAGGAATGATTCCACACCATCAATATAGGGTTTGTTATACCTTGCTAAATTCATCCAATCCTTGGATGGGATATTTGAATTCCTATAAGAAGATATAAATAATTGATATTTCAATAAGAATCATTAAATTCATGATTAAGTTACAAAAATCAGGTGTCATGAGATGATAATAGTTTCTTACGTAGTCATGACACTTGTGTTATGCCAAATCAAACTTTGAATCCTCTACAAATGTTTTTGAATGTTGATTTTGGTTCTAAGGGAAAACAAGTAAAATTAATAGGATAGAAAGAATTAAGAAAGACAGTGAATTAATAGGATAGACAAAATTTAATGAACTAATCAAGAATAAGGAAATCTTTCAAGAATCTTGAAGTGCTCATTTTTCTTATCTACTGTAGTTAACTGCCATGAGTCACCCTATAATCAGAACCTACCAGGACTACAAAACAACTCAATTTACTTCATCAAAAAATTATTCGGAAAAATAAGGGGAGCTAACATAGAAGACTTTATATATAGCTTAATCTATCTGTGAAGGGATTTTCTTGATTTCTATTCCTAGTTCTTGTTCAATTCTATATCTCACAGTCAAATAGATTCTAGTAGTAGTAGCAGAAATCAACACATAGAGCTTAATGATCTAGTATAAAAGAAATGAACATAATTAATACATACAAAGTGAAGTGATCCTCAAAAATAACCAGGCTAACAGCTAAACCAAGCTTCACAAATCTCCCTGATCGTCCAACCTGCAAAATAAATTACCAATGATGAAATAGAAAAAACAATATATAAGTCAATAAGCAAGATCAAAGATTTGTTATACATACCCTGTGCAAATACGTTTCTGAGTTCTTAGGAAAATCAGAATTGATAACAACGTTAACTGCTTGAATATCAATTCCTCTAGTAAACAAATCTGTTCCATCAAGAATGAACACAAAATTAAGAAATTTAACAATTAATCAATTTGAAATTTCAGCTGTAAGAGCCCCAAAAGTAATCAATTTCTTCCAAACACAGAACAAAAATTATTTCTAAACACAAGCTACTGATCAAAACAAGTTCATCAAAAGATTAAATCCTAGTAGTATAAACAAATTGGCTACTTAATGTACTTATCGATGAGTATTACGAATGATTAGCAGAAGGGACCACCTACGGAGCTTGTGACGGTCCGTCATGCCTGTGACGGTCCGTAGGTGGCAGCCTAGTGCAGCTGCTGAAGAAAGATGGGGAAGTCTTACCAAGTGTGGGGTTACGGAAAGCGTGACGGACCGTCGTAGCCATGACGGTCCGTCCTGTAGGTTCGTCATGAAAATTAGAGAAGTAGCCCCAGTACCCATATTCCAAGAGTTCAAGTGTTTTGGAACGGAGACCCTCGATGGACCGTTGTGCTCGTACCGATCCGTCATACGTGAGGTCGAGGGTAATGAAGAGAGCAGCAGTAGAAACTTGCAAGTATGGGACGACGGAGTCCACGACGGCCCGTCATGACCACGATGGCCCGTCATGACCACGACGGCCCGTCATGACCACGGCCCGTCATGACCACGACGGCCCGTCATGACCATGAAGTCCCGTCGTGAGGTCCACGACAGCCCGTCATGACCACGACGTCCCGTCGCGAGGTCCGTCGACCTTGCCGCGTTTTGACAAATTTCCAGCAAATAGAGTTACTATCTATACTTATGGTCAAAACGACTGAATTAGCTAAAGTTACTATCTATACTTGAAAATGCACTAGAGAACCTACAAAATGACTTCTTCCCTTTTCAAGATATACAGTCGAAGACAAAAAAATGTTCCAGCAAACAGAGACAAGACAAAATCATTGTGATTAAAAAATGAACAAACAAAGATTAAGGCGAGCACAGTAAAAAAGCAGTGACCACAGATTAAAACAAACATTATAGCAAGAAAGATCTTAAATATGGACAAGCAACAGTTCAGCAATCAGAATAAGAACAAGGAAAATCTTAAGCATCTGCAGAAGTTAACATGAAAAGTAAAGGAAAATCTAAATGTTTACGAGTCACACTCCAAAAAATTGCATAAAACACAAGAATTTAAAAAACCTAAAGTTAAAATTTAGAATTTCAAAATGAAATTTCTTACCTGGTAAACCCAAATCCAACAAAATCTCTTTGAAATCGTGTTCTTCAGTGAGACGCTTGAGAGAAAAGTGTAACGGAGAGACTAATTAGCTTCAGTTCATCATCATGTCAACAACCCAAAAATATTTATTTCTTCTATACACAAAACAAAAAATCAAACACTTCAGCTAAGAAGAAGACTGTTTTAGAAGTACCACTTCAGCTAAAAATCAAACACTTCAACTAAAAATCAAATAAGTTTTGGAAAACAGAATCGTTCTTATTCATAAAGAAATCGTTCTTACTCTTCAAGGAATCGACTCTTCAGCTCAGTTCATTGAATCTTTAGCTTGTATCAGAATAGAGAACTACTTCTTCAGCTATCTTCACCTCTCTTCACTTCGAACCTTTAGTTCTTCAGCTTGTATCGGAACCTTTAGTCAGCCAATTCTTCTGCTGAAAAGAGAAACGTGAAAAGGAAAGTCTAAAAGAGGAAAGTGAAGTCAAAATGTTTTGTTAATGTTTAATTTTTTGGCCAATAAAAATGGGAGGGAGTGTTAAAAATATTGGAGGGAATATAATATTTTAGTGAAAAATTTTAAGGCAACACTTATAAAGTGTTGTTTTTTCAATTATAAAAATAAGACATTTTAGAAGTGTGGTTATATATGTAAATAGGTGTTGCCAATTATATGATACTTTAACAACACCTATAAAGTGTATCTTATATTATTAAAGAGTACACTTTTGAAGTGTTGACAAAATTATTGTAGCTAAAAGTTCAAAATTTTGGCTACGCTTAAAAGCGTTCCCAAAACTACTTTAGGCAAGACTTTACAAGTATAGTCCAGAATAAGTGTGGTCGTAGGCCTAAAATGGTGTAGTGACATTGATCACACATTCACATAGCGATTTCATCGGCAGGGATCATGCTACAAGAGTATTCATCATTACTATCCATATTGACCACACCTAACGCTAACATGATAATCCAAAAATGTAAACATCAACCACACCCCTAGATCATGCAAATAGTGTGAAACACAATACTTATAACTTCAAATAACATCAATTAACTTAGTTATGATACTAAAATCAAGGGTTACACCCATCAACTTCATAAATATCAAATCATCATATCAACTCATATTGGATATATTGGATATAATGCCTTCAAGGTCATGATCACAACACATAAAGATATGCAAGAATCTAACAACAGCCACCATAAGTTGATCATACCAATCAACACTTATTCGTATTATGCTAAATAGAGGAAAATAAGTTAACTGAATAACTCTCCATGCTATGAGCATCACGAACGTATCAATTAATATAGATAACATTATGAATAAGCAGTAAATTATAATCAAATCATAATTGGATCATCATCTTATCAAGATCACAAGACATACATCAAAAACAAATTTGAAGAATTAAGTAGATCGTGGGTTCTTCATGAAATTGGATTTAAAATCATGTTAAAACAATTATGAAGAATCATTTTATAAAACATTATTCATTGCATATATATGAAAAGTAGTGTGCAATTAAAAATTTTCTTTCAAAACATTATGAGGAATCATCTTATAAAACATTTAATATATGTCTCAAAAACAATCTATGACATCACGAGTACAATAGTCTTGGGTTACAGCCTCTAAAAGTCTAACATAGCAATGAACATAAAAGACAATATAAAGGTGGTTTCCTTGGATGCTATTAGGACTCAACTTTTCTTGAGATTTACTAACTTAAGCTACCCTTGAGATCTATCATTTCAAGCTATCATGAGGTTCCCATCTCAAGCTAACACACCTCAGTCTTAGCTCAACAAGTCATGTACACAAGAAGAGGATATTCAATACAACATCAATATATTCTAGTTTATAATGTCTTAATTCATTTTAGGTTCTTAGTCAAACTAGAATTCAACTATTTGAGAGAACTTGATTCCAAAACTTGTTCATGTAAAAGTGTTGAAGAGAAAGAAAACATCATCGTAAACCCGTAATAATGACTTTACCCATAAAAACCTAGCATCACAAGCATAACAGCCCATAATGGATTAACTACCTAAATTCATTATGATCCATATTAAATTGTAGTTTAATTCATTCAATTTGATCATTAGAAGGTAAGTCTAGTCATGTTTGATCACATAGGTTCAATTTAATTCTTGCAAGTCAAGACCAACCTAGATTATTACGCCTACTTCAATTCAGGTTTAGGTGATTAAGTCATGATCTAATATTATACAATACAATTTAATTAAGAAGATAGACTTAGAACCTCATCTACAATCTTATATCCCAAAACAACCATGATGACCTTCAACATCAATTACTATAATTCACCATAAAAACATCATTAAAACATCACATAATAATCATATGAACATAATTGAGTGTTACATACTAGATTGGGATTACAATAAAGCCTTACTCACAATACAATCAAAACCCTGTCTAGGTTGGAGTTCTTTATAATCACAAATGAGGGATAATTGGGGAACTCCATGAATGGAAAAATACACGGATGAATAAACTTCACATACCTTATATTAGAGCATCAAACCCAACTTGAAACCTTGGTGAATTCTCCCTAAGACCAGCCCCCAATTTCTCTTGTTCTTCAACGGTGTTCTTGAGAGAGTTTTGGAGAGGGAGAAGTTTTGATTTTTGATTCATCGTTGGTGTTGGGTTTTTGACTAGGTAAAGGGGTTAAATAAGTCATAAAAACTGTTTCTAGCCGACTCCCAAATTACCCAATTACCCCGACATCGATATGACCCTTTTCGAAAAGTCAATCTTAACTTAAATATTTGAAACTTTTATCGGGAAACAAGTGTGCAACACGGAGCTTATCCCACATGAGTTTTGAAAATAAATATCGAGAAATTAGTGTCTGCTTTGTGGCCCACGATACCGTCAAAAATTTGGTCCTTGATGAACCAATTCCGAAACGCGGACTGGTTACACCATAGTGTAACTTGCTGCTACCTTGGACAACTTGCTAGCCCGAGGTTGGGTTTTCCTCAAAGACCCCTATGGCGGTCCTTCGGGAATTGGTCCCGAGCGTTTAAACCCTAAATATGTACATAAAGATATTAGGAACCTTCCCTATAAATTTTAGCTCGAAAAACTTCTTAAAACCTAATGAAACACACTAAGGTACTCAACCACATCTCAAGACTAACTTTTAAACTTCATCGGATGTTCTTGGACGTTTCACCTCCAAACTCCTTCAAACCTTATATACTGACACTTAACACTATATTTAGTAATTCAATGACCTGATAAGTCTCATGACACACATGTAAGGCTCTATTTTTATCATGAATGCATTTTTGGGTCCTTACGCATAGCCAATTAGAGGATCTAATGTCTCCAACTATTAGATATGCTCATTATTTCATCATAAGGTTAGACATTCAATGGATTTCAATTTCACACATAGTCATAATCAAAACTTCAACTCATGAGAAATTTAGTAAATTCACTTAGTTGCACAAAAATCTTTAACCATGTAGTTCAACTACAATTTTATTGTCTAGATATAATATCATCAAGGTCATATATGACATTACCATGTTAAATTTTTGTTCAAGGAGGAACTACCTTCTCCTAGATACAACATACACACATGGAATCATAGAGTTCACATAACACAATGCACAAGGGTCAATTTATTTAAAGGAGGATTTCTTTGCTCCAACCCACATTATGCTCATACATTCTTCCTTATAAAGTCAAAATGGCAGCTAATAACTATGACTATAATACAATCTATTCACCCATGAACTAAACTAAGTTATGATTGTTAAAAAATACATTTAAAAAAGGGACTCTATCTTAGAACCGAGTGAACTAGTAGTGATGAGTGTCTTGTCCCAGGTAGGGAAGGTAGGTTCACCATTGTATACATAAGATTGGAAACTACAATGCCAAATGCATAAAGAGGATCCCGAGTAATATCTCCTAGTTCTGAACAATATTTCCCCCATAGGAGTACTAGCTAGTGGATCCACCTAGAATGATATGTTCATGTTTTGATACTACCTTGGCAAGTAGTCCACCTTGTTTTAGTGTAGGGTTCCATGACACCGGATTCCAAATTGCCTCGTGTGGTCGATGTCGGTTAAGGAAAGATGATCCCAAATGTAAAATTTATTAATAAAATGAACGCTAACTAAGATGACTTAAGTAGTTTTACTTAGTCTAGGTAGGGGTAAGGTACAATACCTATACTTTGGACAAGTTAACCTTGCAAAAAGTCTTACAAGGATGTTCTTCTGTTCTTATTCTCTTAAAGTGAGTTATATGAATAGGTTGACTTTACATATTGATGATACTAAATGAATTTTTTTTTAATATATGAACATTTTATTGGTCTATATTGCTAAACATGATTATAACTACTCTTGATTCTACATCATGTGATGTTAGGCATTGCTTATGATCTCTTATTTGGTTTACATGGTTGAGTATGTTTATGGGGATTTATTTGGTCATTGAACTTGTAGATTTGATGAGGGAAAATGAGTAAGAGTCTACTCTGGTTATGAACTCTTATACATGCTTTGTTATTATAACATGATGTTAGAGTTTCTTTGGCTATGGTTCTAGTATGCTATTACATATGTTTACTTAATTATACTTGATGATGTTGGTCTTGTGATCGATATGATCTTGTATTAATGAATATGTGGTTATTAGCTCATATGGGTTCTTGAATATGCATTGAAGGCTTTCAAATGACTTGGCATATCTTCTAAATTAAATGACCCTTTTTCATGCATGCTTTCAAATGTTTTATGTGCACATGCCTATACTTAGTACAAGTGATGTACTAACCCATGTTTCTATGTTTACTACAAAATGTAGGTTTCGGCCGTTGAGCTTTTAGAGGGCCATTGAACAAGTATTGGAATTCTATTCTCCATGTTCGGTAGGTCCTCTCTTCCCGAGAACGATGGCAATATCTTGATATTGGATATTTTTTAGTCTTAAAGACAATTTAGATCATTCTCTTTCCTTAATGACTTTGTATATGCCTATATGATGCCTTTATTGTAATGAAATATAGGTTAGGCCCAAATGTTGTATTCCACTTTGATGGTTTAATATGGGACATATTCAAGAATTCTCATGAGATTATATTGCTATATAGTATATGTGAAATAAAAGTACAATCCTATATAATTTTTCCAATGGGAGTAGTCTATGTAAACTCATATATGTATATATATTATCTATAAGCTAGATTTCTATGTAAATCTCAATGTAAAAGTAGATAAAAAGTTTTGAATTTTCCGCAATTTAACCTATTAAATGTAATGACGAAAACTAAGACGTAAGTTCTAGTCCTCTTCAAGGACTAAGATACCGGTTACTTCTAGGGAGTGCTCCCGGATGTGAGAAACTTGGTATGAGAGAATGAGGTTAAGTATCTTTAGGATTTATGTCTCATTAAACTACATTTAGGTAGGTTCTTATTCATAATTGTGAAGAGCGCCACACTTATGAGTGAGAAGCTATATGATGCTTAGGAAATTCTAGTTTTCTTGTAAATTCAATGTCGTGCCTCTAGAGTGTACTTTATGTGCGCTTTCACTTAAACCTTGTATTGTTGTTACAGGTACGAATACTCGAAGGGCAGCTGCAAGAAGACTTGATGAATAGATTGCTAATGTAGGAGTTCCTCCCCGTGGCTATCAAGATCCTCCTCTTAAAGAAATTTCTAATGATTATAAAGCTCCGGCCATTCCTCCGGCCTTGTCGAATGGGGACATAAGGGCAACATTTATCCAAAAGTCCCAAGCTATTACTACTCAAGCACAATCCGTCACTACTCAACTTCAATCCATAACAGACCAAGCCAATCGGGAGGTTGTACCCTGAGGAATGTTACCACCATGTCCTCCCGTTTGAGGGATTAATTGAATAAACTCCATGATTTGAATCAGTTAGTTGATTACATTAATTTTGTTGGTTATTTTCATTAATGTAGGAATAAAACCCCTCCTTTTATTATCTTTGTTTTCTAAGAAAATAATTGACTAAATAATAGTAATAATAGATTAAAGTTAAGTCTGAACTATTGTCCTCGTGGGAAAAATCCCAACCTCATTATTTGTGTTCTTTACTTGATACGACCGCTTTACTTCTTATTTGAGAACCAAGTTTGAGCGTATCAAATTTTGGCGCCGTTGCCGGGGAAAGTATCTTTTAGATTAACTTAAAATTATTACTAAAGTTTAGTCGATATTTTCTTAGATTTTTTTTGTTGTTGTTTTTGATATTTGCAGAACTATCTTCCTTTTATACCAAATACACGAGGAGGAAGAGAACCCTTGTTCCCTTACGATCATGAATTAGAGCGTACACTAGGCAACATGAATCGAAACTTGGGCATTAACGATGATGATCCAAACTTGAAAATCCCAGCTCCGGTTGATGTTTGTGGTCAGTTATTACCCGATGCTCCGGGCGAAAATCAACAGAGGGGACAAAATCCCTCTCCACGTCCTCAAGAATACAACAGAGGCTATGACCATATAGCAGACTCCGATGGGCCACTTGTCTTGCCACCTCTACAACCAGGCCACACCTTTATGGTAACTAGTATCCTGATGCAAATACTCACTGCCAGAGGTTTGTTTTTAGGGATACCTTCTGAGAATACACATGCCCATAGAGCTATGGTAAGGGTAGTGTGTAAAAGCTGTGTAGGGAGGCCTGATTTGAATTTGGATGTCATAGGGCTAAGAGTATTTCCTCTCTCACTGACGGGAGAGGTTGCTATTTGGTTCACTGAGCTCCCTTATAACTAAATTTTCAGTTGGAACAAACTAAGGGATGTTTTCTTAGCACGTTAATACCTGGTCTCCAAGAAACTAAACCACAAAGACAGAGTGAAAAACTTGGTGGCACTACCAAGAGAGTCAGGTAGTAGTTCTTGGGATAGATTCACCTCATTTTTGAGAAGCGTCCCCAATCACCGCATAGATGATAAGTCACTCAAGGAATACTTCTATCGAGGACCGGATGATAATAATAAAGCGGTGTTGGATACTATATCGGGTAGTTCTTATGGGGAGTGTCCTTATGCTGAGATTGCCAAAGATTTAGAGAAAATCACATGGAACAATGAAACATGGAGTACTAGAAAGTGAGATACAGGGAGAAATACCTTCTCAGTGCAATCCACTCACAACCCAGCCACAAATGTGATTCGTGAGAAGATGGCTCATATGAGAACTGAGCATGGGTTGGTATTAAAACATATCACTAGGGGTGTAGGAAAGATATATGCAATTAACTACTTTTCTAAACAACCACCACCAAATGATGAATGCTATTATGAGGAGTATTCCTATGCGGTAAATGAGCAGATGGGGGGTATCCGACCGAGTGCCCAAGGCTCTAATCAAGAGAATTGGCACCAAGGTAATGGAAACCAAGGTTAGATCTATGGTAACTATAATGGTGAGGTTCATTATGTCCGAGATGGAAACTACAACCGCGACAACAACCTCCACAACGGTAACTATGGTAACAGAAATGATAGGAATGGGACCTATGTTCCTTCTCAAAATCGTGTAGTTACTCCATGTGATGGTAGAGGTAGTATTGCGCGAGTGGAGGATATGTTGCACAAAATTATGAAGAGGTTCGATGCTAGTGATGAGCACACTAAAGAGTTGAGGAGTGATTTAGCGGGTATTGGGCTGAAAGTCGATTCACATTAATATCGATTAAGCAGCTTGAGTTACAATTGGCTCAATTATCTGCGACTGCGTACACACGACAACCGGTCACTCATCCTAGCACACTGTCTAAAATCCGGAAAATTATGGACATTGTATGGCAATCAATACTCGCGGTTATAAGAAAACCATCGACCCACCTATGCCGCCTAATGAGAAAAGGTGACAAAAGATACTGATAAAGTGGTAGAGGTTAATGGAGATGTAGAAGATAACAATGGAAATGATGCTAAAGTGCCTAAAAAGGTAACTCCCATGCCTAGACCACCACCACAATTTCCTCAAAGATTAGTGAAAAAGACAGAGGATGGTAAATATCAGCGTTTTATAAAAATGTTGAAGCAGCTTCCTATCAATAGCCCTTTTGGTAAAAGGTTTAGAACAAATGCCCGGTTATGCCAAGTTTATGAAAGATCTGGTTAAAAAGAAAAGATCGGCCACTTTTGAGGATGATGATAGAATGCAGCATTGCAGTGCTATTGTTACAAGATCTCTGGAACAAAAGAAAAAAGATCCGGGTGCGTCCACTATTCCTTGTACAATCGGGTTATTACATTTTGGAAAAGCATTATGTGATCTGGGGGCAAGCATAAATCTCATGCCCCTCTCGATTTACAAGAAGTTGGGTTTCGGTGATCCAAAGCCCACTGCGATGCGGCTACTGATGGCCGATCGAACAGTAAAAAGGCCAATAGGGATACTCCACAACGTGCTAGTGAAAGTTGAGTCGTTCATATTTCCGGAAGATTTTGTTATTCTTGATTGTGAAGTCGATTTTTGAAGTGCCCATTATTCTTGGGAGGCCATTCATTTCTACGGGAAGATCCTTAGTAGATATGGAAAAGGGGCAGATGAAATTTCGGTTGAACAATGTGGAAGTGACCTTAAACATTTGTAGGTCCATGAGGCAGAGTGGTGAGCTCCAATCGGTATCTGCGATATCCTACAACGTTGGTGAGTCATCTAAGACACAAATACAAGAACGTCTAGGTGTAGAAGCATTAGCGGCAGTAATAAAGAATTTTGATAACGATTGCATTGAAGAGTATGAGTCATTAGTCGCGGCTCTTGATTGAGGTGATGTTCGATTGAAATCGAAGAAATATGAGTTAGACATGAAGAATTGCGAGTCTCCACCCGCGAAACCATCAAAAGAGGAGGCTCAAAAGTTAGAACTGAAAGCTCTCCCACCTCATCTCAGGTATGAATTCTTAGGAAATGGTGCCACTTTGCCGATAATCATTGCATCATACCTGAATAAAAAACAAGTTGAGAGTTTGGTGAGTGAGCTAAAAAGGTTCCAAAAAGCTATTGAGTGGACTATTGCTGACATTATTGGGATCCATCCTGGTATTTGTTCTCATAAAATCCAACTTATGCCCGATCATAAGACAAGTATTGAGCACCAGAGACGGTTAAATCCACAAATGCAAGAGGTCATGAAGAAGGAAATCATTAAGTGGTTGGATGCCGGAGTAATCTATCCGATCGCCGATAGTAGTTTGTTATGCCGTGTTCAGTGTGTACCTAAGAAAGGTGGAATGACTGTGGTCCCCAATGAGAAAAATGAACGTGTTTCAATGATACCGTTTACTAGATGGAGGGCGTGTATGGATTACCACAAATTAAATGCATGGACTGAAAAAACCATTTTCCTATGCCCTTCATGGATCAGATGTTGGATAGACTTATCGGAAAAGGGAGGTACTATTTTCTTGATGGATATTCGGGTATAATCAAATTTCTATTGCACCAGATGATCAAGAGAAAACCACCTTTACTTGTCCATATAAGACTTTTGCGTTCATGAGAATGTCGTTTGGGTTGTGCAACGCACCCGCCACATTTAAGAGATATATGATGTCGATATTCTCTGACATTGAGGAACATACTATAGAAGTTTTTATGGATGATTTTTCTGTAGTAAGTGATTCATTCGAGCGGTGTTTGAACAATTAAAGAAGGTATTGTTTTGGGTCATCTCATTTCAGAAAAGGGCATAGAGGTTGATCGAGCTACAGTCGAGGTAATAGAGAGACTTCCCCCACCTCTCTCTGTAAAAGGTGTGAGAAGCTTTCATGGGCATGTAGGTTTTTACCGGACATTCATCAAAGATTTTTAAAAAATTGCACATCCATTGTGCAAACTACTGGAGAAAGATTGTAAATTTTATTTTGATGAATCCTGTTTTAAAGCATTCGGCTAGCTAAAAGAACAATTGGTGTCTGCACCTATATTTATTTCTCCGGATTGGAATAGTCCATTATAGGTGATGTGCGATGCTAGTGGGGTTGCTCTTGCTGTAGTGTTGGTACAAAGAAAGAACAAAATCCTTCACCCCATTTACTATGCTACACAGTGACTGAGCAACAACTCCTTGCAGTATTCTTGGCTTTTGAAAAATTCACTCCTATTTGCTAGGTACTAGAGTTATAGTGCATACTGACCATTCAGTATTGAGATATTTAATGGAAAAGAAGGATGAGAAACCTAGGTTGATTCGTTAGGTATTACTGCTACAAGAATTTTACTTTTAAGTGAGGGATAGAAAAGGGACTGAAAATCAAGTTGTTGATGACTTGTCCTGACTAAAAGATGAATCAATGAGAGATTTAGGGGATAAGACTGATATTGATGATACTTTCAACGATTAGCATGTATTGGCTGCCTCAAAAGACTTGATTCCATGGTTCGTAGATTCTGCAAACTATCTGGCTAGTGATATTATTCCATTTAACTTGTCCTTTCATCAAAGAAAAAATTTCATGTACGATGTGAAGAAGTTCTTTTGGGATGAACCATAATTATATATTAGTTGTGCCGACGGGCTTATTCGGCCTTTTGTGCCATAATGTGAGAAGTTGAGTGTTTTAGAGGCATGCCAATCCTCACCCGTTCGTGGACATTATACTGGTATCCGAATCGCCCATAAGATAATACAATGTGGTTACTATTGGCTAAGTCTTCATCAAGATGCTCATGAGTTTAATAAAGCATGTGATAGATGCCAAAGAGATGGCGTCATTTTAAGAAAGCAAGAGCTCCCGCTAAACCCCATTCTTGTGATTGAGTTATTTGGTGTTTGGGGTATTGACTTTATGGGTCCTTTTGTGAGTTCTCAAGGAATGAAGTATATTTTAGTAGTGGTTGATTATGTATCTAAATGGGTGGAAGCTATCTCCCTCGCAAACAATAAAGGGAAGAGTGTCACTGTGTTCTTAAAAAAGAATATATTCTCTCGTTTTGGCACCCCAAGGGCAATTATTAGTGATGGGGTCTTCCAGTTTTGCAACAGATTGTTCAAGTGACTATTGGAGAAATATGGGGTTCTCCATAATGTGGCCACTCCTTTCAACCCTAAACTAGTGGGCAAGTTGAAGTGTCAAATAGGGAGATCAAACAGTTATTGTCAAAAACAGTGAACGCTAGTAGAACGGATTGGTCAATGAGGCTTAATGATGCTCATTGGGCCTACCGGACAACGTATAAGACTCCCATAGGTATGTCCCCGTTCCAACTTGTATATGGGAAAGATTGTCATCTTCCAGTTGAATTAGAGCATAAAGCCACGTGGGCTATGAAAAAGTTGAAAATGGATTGGACCGAAGTTGCAGAACAACGGTTAACTGGGTTGAATGAACTAGATGAATTTTACCTGAAAGATTATGGAAACTCACCCCTCGACAAAGAAAATATGATGAAGTACAATGACCTAAAAATTGAAAAAATGAGAGTTTATGGTTGGGGATTTGGTGCTTTTATTCAATTCTAGGTTGCGCTCGTTTCCGGGCAAGCACAAGATCAAATAGACTTGTCCCTCATGGAGCAGATGAGTTGGAAACTAAGGAGGTTGTGCGGTTCAAGGTGAATGGAAAACACATAAAAATATATTTCGGGCATGCTGAATAAGCAAATGAAGTAATCGAGGCATACCTTCTTGATGAAGTCTGAGTAACCAAGTGTATTTAGTCGTGTCGGGACATTAAATCATGCGCTTGTTGGGAGGCAACCCAATACTTCTAGTTTTTTTTCTAGTAATGGTAGAATTTTCTACTAATGGGTTTCAAATTTGCAGGCACATCAGCAGGAAATTCTGCAGAAAATTGCATTGCAAAAGTCATTGACGGACACAACGACGGGCCGTCACGCATGTGATGGACTGTCGTATGAATCCGTCATTCCAGGTACGTATTTGAATTATTTTCAAAACTGGGGAACACATGAAGGAACCAATTATTGACCATCACATCTGCGACGGACCGTCGTCTGGGTCTCCTTGCGTCATTGATTAGCATACCTGACCCTACCCGGTTGGGGGTAATTTTTAAAATTGCTAACATTTAAAAACCCCACCCCTTCATTTTACCCATTTCCTTCCCTATTTCTCCCATTTCCCTCCCTTTTCAACTTCCAACTTCCTACCTCCCTTCTCAATCAACCGATCGCTTCCCCAAATTCCCCAATTCCGGATATCTCCTTTGTACTAGTCGGAGTAGGTTGTTGTGGTTTTGTTCTTGATTACCAAGTTCCTCCCTTGCTTTTTTTTTCTCTAAAATTCTCAGGTATGTGTCTTTGATTTCTACCCATTTACATTGCCTTTTTGTTTATCAATTAGTATTAGCCTATTTTTTATTGATTGGTCTTCATTCTTTGATCCAAATTTTGTCTGACCTAGGTTGAGAATCCTCAAAATTTCCTTGTTACAACTCTAGAAATAGGTGATTTAGCATTGTTACTTTACTAGGTATTTGGGTTAGAAACATAGAGGTTATCACTAAGTAATCACTATGAGTCAAAGGGAATGATTGTGGCATCCCCAGTTCTATCATTGAATGATAGAACAAGACCGCGATGACGGATCATCGTACCTACGACGAACCATCATAGGGTCTGTTCCAACATCCCACTGTACGTTTTCTCCAAGTGTCCACAATGGATACATGCCACGGACCGTCCTCTACAACCGTTCAGGTTGTCAGAGACCATTTTTCTAAGGGTCTCCTACTTTTTCTAAGTGTCCTCTGACTGACATCTAAGACGGACCATCATACCCTCGACGGTCCGTCCTGCACAACCGTCGTGTGGGTCAGAGACCTCTCTCCTAAGGGTCTCCATACTTTTTCTAAGTGTCCTCTGACGGACCTCTACGACAGACCGTCGTTACCATGACGGTCCATCCTGCACAAACATCATGGTTGTCAGAGACCCTTTTCCTAAGTTTCTCCAACTTTTTCTAAGTGTCCTCTGACGGACATCTACGACGGACCATCATACCCTCGACGGACCATCCTGCACAACCATTGTGTCGGTCAGAGACACCTCTCCTAAGGGTCTCCACGACGGACATCGACGACGGACCGTCATTGTCATGACGGTCCATCCTGCTTATCCATCATAATTGTCATAGACTTTCCTCCATGGGTCTCCACATCAACATAGTTGAAGGAAGGCATGACGGACCCCATGATGGTCTGTCGTACTCACGATGAGCCATCACCTGGTTTGTCGTGTTTCATTGTTACTACAGAAAAGTCATTACATCTTAGCTCTTATATTTATTTTATTTCGTTTTTGCTCCTCTTGTTTTCTCCTTCTCGTACAAATATTGTTTCTTTACTATTAATATATCTTATGGAACCAAAACAAGATCGAGTTTACGCACGTGGGCGTTCAAAGTCTATCGCCCCATCTGCCCGCCAGGTCATAGGCTCTAATGATGAGCCTGACCCCGAGAACATGCCCCTAGGCATTGCCACTCCATCCCAAGTTGCACGTGCTACCAGAGCTACGCCCAAAAAAATGGCGTCTGGCGTAGTCACTGCCTCCCATTATGATGAGGAGCGCACAGTGACCGGCACACCTTCGGGGTCAGCTACACATTAAGAGGAGTGTCTAGCTCCTTAGGAGTTTCGTGGTCGGAGGAAGCCTCAGGTTCCGCTAAAGTCCCTGCACCTGCCACAACTATACACTCCGCCTGGTCTTATGAGACTGACAGATCTAATTCCACTCCCAGCTCACCTACTCGTGCTCTAACCCCGGTTGCCGACCATCCCAACCGGTTGTGTGTTGACGCGCAATATCAAGTTTATTCAGATGCAAAGTTTCTGAATGATAAAAGAGTCATGACACGGACCCTTACACTGTAGAGGTGGGTCCTTACGGGTAGCCTCCCCACCATGCCAGAGATCCACAATATCTTCACAAGACACCGACTAGAGTGGATAGCGCGTTCTTTAGGCCGTTATAGTGAGGATTTGGTCCTAGAGTTCTACGCCTCTTACGTGGCTACTCTAAGATCACAGATAGATAGGCGGGTTGCCCCTGCCAAACAGGCCCCACTTGAGCATGTCCTAGTATGTCCCATTAAGGTTGATATCTCCCTGTCTTCCATCCGTCGGTATTTATACGGCGAGGATGCTGATGCCAATCGTACCGCTCTCACAGCCGAGTTTGACAACATATGGCAAATTGTAAAAGATGGACAATTCTTGCGTGAGCCATCGCTCAGAGAGACCACCAAGAGATGGATGTCCCTTCATTTGTCTGTTGATGGAGAGGGTGCCGACTGGGTAATAGAACCGAAGAGAGCCATCAAGAAGGCTAACCTAACCTTCACGGCTAAGTTCTTATGGTTTATTGTCCGCCGTGCCTTTCCCCCAAGGGCGATGATAATATAGTCACATGGGATTGTGCAATTATGATGGCGGCGATGATAGCCAGGTTTGAGCTGGAATTCGCTTGGATTATACAGGCGGTCATGCACGAGAGGGCTTTCAAGGTCATAACTACTTACCCTTTTCCATGCATGATTTTTCCCTATGCAAGTCCGCAGGAGTGCCCATCTGGCACATTGATCAGCTCAAGACTCCGGTGGGCACTGTTGATATCGGCCTCATCAGGGATGAGACCAATGAGTTGGCTCCACGCAGAGGGCCCCATCAAGAGTTGCCTCCACTAGGTGAAAATCTGGCTGATACAGTATCACATGCTCGCACGGCTACGCAAGTTGCTTCTTAAACCACTGATACTACTCCGGTCGAGTCTATCCTGCGTAGTAGCACTGCCTCGAGCTCCTATCGCTCATCCCTTTTCCTCACTCTGGTCCCGCTTGATAGGGTCTAGAAACAAGAGGCACAGATGGCTATACTACTGCATCACATCTAGCCTTGGATGCAGAGGTCTATTGCTGAGCCAGAAGAGGGCTTGGAGCGTAAAATTTCCAGCGCGTAGAGCGGAAGATCGCTGAGGTTCATCAGCGATTGGACAATTTTAAGTTGCGGGTGCTAGCCCGGACAGCCCATCTAGTGGACGTGTCGAACCTTCAGGCTGCGGCCGAGATTCTTCGAGCAGACATTGATATGATCCTAGAGGCTAGGGTGCCTGAGTCTTAGTCCCCTTTTGTAGAGCTTGTTGAGGACATAGTGATGGCGACCTTATTCGCCACTTCTCACATTCCACCACCGCCCTCTCCTGAGCATGCCAAGATGCGTAAGGGTCGAGAGGAGGATGAGGCTAGAGCACAGAAGAAGGAGCACCGTGTGATAAAGGGCACAAGGAGACCTCGCTTTCTGATGAGGAGGCGCGTCGGATCAGGGCCGTAGAGTCAGCTGCTGGGGCATCTAGCTCTAGAGATGTGGCGATAGCGGGAGGCACTGCCGATAGTGTTGTTGCTGATGAGGACACTACTGAGGGTGTCCAGACTACTGAGGTAGTGGGTTCCGGGGTACTGGACCAACTAGCTTGCTGATCGTCGGCGCTTTGCGCCCAGGTTCGCTTCACCTAATACTCTCGTATTTTAATTTTTGTATGCATAGGGGACAACTGCATTTCTTTTTGTAGGGTGTTGGGTAAATGGAAAGTGAGTTCTAGGGTGAAGTCTGAGTAGCCCAATTCACTATCCTCTTTTGGGGTTTTCTTTCTTGTGTTTTTTTCCCCAACAGACTGATTATTTTTATTGTTGAACCGGCATGTCTATATCTTGTGTACATAGTTTAACTCTTAATCATGATGGCTAAAATGATATCCTGATGAAATGAAAATGATGCATGACTAGGCATAGTAATTGATAAATGTGTGGGTCTAAGCATGACATAGAGATACAACACTGTATGACCCTAAGTCTAAAATTTGAACTAGGTGTCAGATAATCTGGTAGAGTAATTAGATGTCAAGTGAGTGTGAGGAAGATTTGAATAGTCCACTATTTGTACTGAGATAGAACTTGCCTGGTTAGTCCTGTTAAAGTAAGTTGTAATAAACAATTAAGAAAGGATCATAGGCCCTTGTTCAATATAGAAAAATTTTAGCTTTAAAAAAATTGAATGAAATTAATCCCTCTTGGATTCAAATGATTTTATCTTAAAATAACCTTTCTTTTTCACCCCAACTGATATTTTCTGGGAATAATGTGTTGGCCCTGGTCCCTCCTTGGACATGTGCACCTCAACTTATGCCAAAAACATAAGTTGAGGGTGGCTAATGCAGTAAACAACACTTTGATGGCCCTGACCCAACTTTTGATATTGTGTTCTTTGACTCATGGCAAAGCCATGAGTTGAGGGTGGCTATTATGAGGAATTCTCCGGAATGTGGGGTTGAAAGAACAAAGAGAGAGGAGGAACAAAAGTAAAGTGACTCATGGAGCAGTTGAAAGAAAAGTTATATAAAAAAAATACAATAAATATAAGCAAGAAAAAAAGAGAGTCAGTTAAACAAATTAAGAAAGAAGGAAAAATAGCAAGGTGAAAGAATATGAGAAATTGGGTGAAATAAAATGATAAAAAGTGGTATGTTTAGCTGATATGTCAAGGAGGGCAAAAAGTCACTAAAGTATACCTAAAATACCCTACCTGACCCTTAGCCTATGTTACCACCTAAGAAAGTCGTATCGTGATCCTAAGAGATGTATAGCGAACTTAAAGCAATAAAATTTAGGGAAAGCTTATGGAAATATGTATGAATGAGTTGTGAATTTGTTCTGAGAGTGAGTGTTGAAAAGTAATCCTTATACTCAAATTGAAATCATTGTGTGAAAAATGAGGATTTTGTTTTTAAGTGAGGACACTAGTTGAAATACCGGAAATATTAGCACCCCGTTGAGAAATTAAAGAGGATAGGTGTCAGTGCGTGGTGAGTTTGTGTCATCATCTGATTCTGCATATTTCAAGCCTAATAGTGATTACATGCATAAACATGATGAGACTGATCGGGATGGATAGCCAAACGATTGCGAAAGCTAAAACATGGATACTATTGTACATAGATTTTGTAGTGAGTCAGAGTGCGTCGCTTGAGGACAAACAACAAATTTATGTTGAGGGTGTTGATATACCATGGTTTCAAGGTATGTTTAATGCTTTTTCCTTATGTTTAGTGTGTGTCCAAAAGCCTTTTTGTATTGATTTTTATGTAAGTTTCTTTTTATTTGCAGGAAATCTGTATAAAGATGAACGCGAATGTTTTTGAGCAAGAAATGCAGTAAAGTTACCACCTACGGAGCTTGTGACAGTCCGTCGATCTTGTGACGGCCTGTAGGTGGCACCATAGTGAAGTTGGTGAAGGAAGATGGGGAAGTCTTGCCTAAGTTCCTGAAGAAAGAATAAAATCCAGAAGTTCACTTGATTAATCAACAAACGCACCAACAATAAATTCCAGAAAATGTGTCTCAATTACTGAAATTAATCGAGGACTAAAGATTCTTCAAAAGTATAACACAATCACAAAGTCTACTAAAAAAGGCTCTAACATAAGACAATCTAACTATATGAGAGTCTAATACAAAAAACGAGGGTTTTCATATTATTTATAAACAACAAAAACGTAATAAAAGAAGAACTCTATTTGATGACAATCTATCAAAACGCGGCTGGCTCGACAAACCTCGTGACGGGCCGTCGTGGTCACGACGGGCCGTCATGGCTTCCATTATCTATAATTTATAGATCCTTTTGCTGCTTTCTTCATTTCCTCAACGAACAGGTATGACGGACCGTCACAGACATGATAGTCCGTCCAGGGTCTCCGTTTCATATCACTTAAACTCTTGGAATTATGATACTGGGACTACTTCTCTGATCATCCCGACGAACCAGCAACTTCACTGCGATGCCACCTACGGACCGTCACAAGCTCGACGGACTGTCACAAGCTCCATAGGTGGTCTCTTCTGCATTTCTCTCTCAAAACATTCCGCGTTCATCCTTTGACAGATTCCTGCAAATAAAGAGAAACTTACATAAAAATCAATACAAAAAGTCTTTTGGACACACATTAAATTTAAGGAAAAACATTAAAAATACCGTGAAACCACGGTATATCAACACCCATGTAAGATCCTCCAAAAATACACTACTTTTGGAGAATTTGACATGCACTCAACAAAATTTTTGAAAAGTTCTAGCAACATAGCTTTGATATTTAAAACCTAACATTGGGGATATACGTTGGTAGTGACATAACTATTCTATGTTTGTGGTGTCCTACGAACTCATATTTTTTACCTCCTGATAGAAGGAAAGCATCTCACTAATATATTCTGTTAATTTTCTTAATGAGAGATTTTAGCTGCTAAGACACTATTATATCTATGTGGAAAAGAAAAGGTTGTGTAAAGAATGTTTACATATCTGTAAAACTATAGTTTGAGTTTCAGAAGCAAAGCCTACTTTGTCTGGAAAAGTGAACTAAAAATCATCTTTTAAGACAATGCTTATTCTACTATCTCCTGTTGTTCTGTTCCTCTTTAATCTGAATTTGTCATACATACATAAACCTTACATTTATGCTCGTTCGCATGTTTTAACTCTTCCATCAAAGGACTTATTTAAAAATGAGAAATTGGGGGCTCTTTTTTAGCATTTCTGAAAGATTCATTCTCGGATCAGTGAAAGCTCTTTCTTATTTAACAAACTCGTGCTAAAAAATTAAAAACATCATTAAGGACCTTTACACTTAGATGAGTGTACTAGAACTAGCATACATGCTGGTGGTTGGAATTCTGGTCCTTTGTCTCACAGTCTTTCTACCCCTCTGTGAGAGTCCTTGCTTATCTGTAAGTTCTTGTACTTCCTCATGATTGTTTTGTTGAATAGTTAATTCAAAAGCTCTAATTAGATTATTCACGCTATGTTACTTACGTAAGTACTTATTGGATATTTTTTTTATAATTTGATGGTTGATCAACGCTGATCTTACTTACGACTTGCACCACTTCCATGGATCAAATTAATTGATTCAAACAAACATAGTTAAAGTTCACTTGAAAAGTGTAGCATGTGCTAATGAGATAATCATCTCATTTTGTTATATTTGAGGTCAGTTTATTCTCCATGTCTTTTTATGTAAACATGAATATATAACTTCTGGAATGTCATTAGTTTAGACAACATATAATAGAGATAAGATATTAAAACTAGCATCTCTCACTTTTAGGACATCAAGTAACTCATCAACTATGTAGAAGAATATAGAATAAAAAGAAGTGATAAAGACAACTGTTAATATTATCCATTTCCTTTATCAAATTATGTGAAAATTTCTGCTCTGTCATGATATAAGTTGGATATTATATCCATTTCCTTTATACAATAAATGGTATAGTGACGGATACCATATAATTAGTTATCTAGATAGTAATTGAGCTATGCATTATTGTGAATTGATATTCTACAAACACTATGAAGAATGATCAACCTTATGATTTCAAAAATCAATGAATCGAGGCATCCTTGAAGTTAAAATATGTATAGAAGAGAGCTAATTTACAAATATATATTTAAGATCTGTTCTCAATATAATTAATGGAAGATTATCGTAATGAAGTAAACATAAGTTGTGTGCCTAGATCTTACAGCAAATAAAAGAATTTTTTCCACCCGTTCTTCTTCTTGCTTCTCCTTGCTACTACACCAGCAATATAAATTACAACCATTCTTCCAGATGATTCCGGTTTATTGCCTTCTGGTCCATTAACAATAACCAAATCCCACTTAACTTCATAACTTCTTTGGTGAAATACTATGCACATCATGTTTTGAACTACTAGGCCTAACAATTGCTGAAATGTAGCAGTCTTTCTTGTTTTATGTAGCATGTTTTAAAATCTTGTATGCATCTCTAGAAATTGTTTGATACTCGACTCTGTGAATTCTATTACTATCTGCACTATTCGTGGACTCATAAAGTTTGATCTTCGCGGGGTTGTCCTCAAGAAAGACAATGAATCCACCCCTATTGATTGTTGAAATTTGAGAAGAGTACTGTGTTTCAAGCCCGAAAACAAGAATACTGCATGGGATTTTTGCAATATAAGATCATAGAGAAAGTTTATTTCTTTCTCCCCGAGGAGGTTGTGCCTATGTTCAACTAGAGGCAAAGCAGAGAAAATTAGAGAGGAAAATTGGCAGGGGATTTTCTTGCAGCCTGGTCCTTTTTTTTTTGTTCACTGTCAGTTAAATCTTTACCTTGTTCAAAATTTTGTTTATGTCTTTTTATAGCATTCCTTCTCTTCTTACTAAACCTTCCTCCTGATTTATTATTGAACCTAGCGTTCTGTTGACATGTATCAAAGACCTCTTGTTGCCCTGTATATTTTTTACTTGAAATAAGAGTAACATGGGATTCAGCGTAGCGAAAAGGGATATCCATAACCTCATGAAAAACAAGAGTCATTTCATCCCTCACATTGTATTTCTTTTCCTGCAAATTAGTAGTGTCCTGCACTTTCCAACCATATCAGCAACTTCCTTAACAACAATATTATCTAGGGGCTTAGGGAATGGATTACCTGCATCAACTGAACCTTTAGAATATTTTGGCACTTCCATGTATGCACTGGAGACGCATTCTGATGATGCACCTTGCCCTATGATTCATGTCTTTTAAAATACCATGTTTCTATTGTTATATATCTATTTTTTTGGTCATTCTAAACTATGTTCTGAACCTTGTTTCAAGTGTTCATGTCTTGTTCGTTCGAACTATTTGTGTGTTCCTGTGAGTGTTCTCATGCCCAATATGTTGTTATTGTTTGACTTATTATTAATTTGTGTCTCCATTGTAACCTTATTTATTGATTTTTTTGTTGGTCCTTCAAAGAAAGGTCAATGAAATTATTAGAAGTAGCAAGTGCAGAATTAGTAGTCTTACTTGTGTGATGAGTCTGTCTTATTTTGTGATCAAGGCAAGTACAGAAAATTATCCTATAACATTCAAGACTTGTTAGTGCAGAATTATAAGAAGTAAGACATGTACCATTCAAGACTTGTTAGTGAAGAATTATTAGAAGTAGAAAGTGCAGAATTACTAAGTAATTTTGTTGCTTCTTAAGTTACTACAATCTATTCAAGACATACTATCTGTGAAGTTTCAAAGATTAAGTAGAGGATTAGAAAAAATCATTCTTCATATTATATACTTCTTTATATGCAATTAAAGAATTCATATCTTAACAATTATGTCACTTGTTCTATGACAAACATCTAATCTATGTTTAAACTTTTGAAGTTTAATTTTTGAGAGCCAACAAGAGAAGAGTGCACAAATTTTGTAGTCCTTATAATGTGTAATTTTAACATTGAAATTATATTAGTTTTGGATTGGTTGTCTTACAGTGAATGCTCTCCGATTATGCACTTCCACAATTATTTCACAAACTTAAAATTTTATTTTGACAGTGCAGGAAAATGCCGGTAATTGAATTTGAATTTGGCCAGAACTAAAGTCGATCTATTGTGGTGAAGGATGAAGAATTTTTGTACTATAGTCATATACGTTTTAAAGACACTTTTGGTTTTGTTGGAATGTGTTGATATTAGAGATCTTTAAGGAAGCAGTTACTAAGTTTTGGTTGTACATAAAATATTTCTCGAAGTTAATTTGAAATATATAGCTTCGATTTAATGATTAGTTAATTTTGTGTTTTAGGTCACTTTTATGTATGTATAATATATATATATATATATATATATATATATATATATATATGTGTGCTACTTTTGCGATTTTAAATGTTAAAGTTACACTTTGTATGTGTTGCTCTAGGTATATACAAAGCTACACTTTGTATGTGTTGCTCTAGGTAGATATAAAGTTACACTTTGTAAGTGTTGCTCTAGGTAGAAATAAAGTTACACTTTATAAGTGTTGCAATAGATGAGATATAAAGTTACACTTTATAAGTTTTGCAATAGATTAGATATAAAGTTACACTTTATAAGTGTTGCTATATATGAGATATAAAGTTACATTTGATAAGTGTTGCTATGCATGAGTTATAAAGTTACACTTTATATGTGTTGCTCTAGATAACCAATAAAAGGAAACACTTTTTAAGTGTGACAAATAACTCTGAAAAGGGAACTCTTTTAAGTGTAGTCTAATAAAAAATAGGTTTTTCTAATGCACGTCTTCGAAGCGTGCCCGTACACCTATTTTTATATGCTTTATAAGTGTAGCCAAAGATCGCAATATTTAAAAAGTGTTGCCTAATGTAAAATGTTACGCTCCTTTTAGGCAGCCCCTAAAAAGTGTTGCAGAAGGTACAAAAGTGTAGCCTTTTATCAAAGGCGACACTTTTTGCTAGTTTAGATATTCTTACGTTGTGTTGTCGTAGGCCGAAAATTGTGTAGTGTGCACACAACCAAGATTGTGGGGGCTACTGCGCGACACACAACAAACACGTGGTAGGAAAAAAGTTTTCTCACGATGCGTGCACTCCACGAGGCTCATTACGTCAAACCGTGTTTCAAAAATAAAATGCTAAATTATCCCTGCGACGCACAACCAGTTTCCAAATTCGTTCAATTCGTATTCTAAGCATTTTGACATCACAAAAAGACCCAATTAAGTGAGGGGTCTTTTGATTAATTTAGGATGCGATTATATATGACCTAAGGGTCAGTTTTAAGTTATTTTTCACTCACATAATCCATATTGTTAAATATTAACCAAAAAGTTTCATCTCTCTCTAAATTATCTCTCCCTAAATCCTCCATTGATGTAACAAGAACGCTTGAAGAAGAAGACAATTTCTCTAGGATTTAACTTCAGTTTGGTTGAATAATCTTCACTTAGGTATGGGTTCTTCACTAATGGGATTCCTTTTCCCAAAAGGTCCTTTCAAAGTTGATTTCTAAATCAACCAACTCCAATGGGTATTTCATCTTCTAATAGGTATTCTTCTAAAGATGAATGTGATGATAATTATGACTTATTATGATTAAACATGTCTAATTAAGTGTAGATTGTTGAGTATTTGATGATAACTGTTTGATGTTCGTGTGGATCATATCCCTTTCCAAATTTCCCAAAAACTTGGATCTTGCTTATAAATTGATGGGAATTGCTCAATGTATCGACTTTTTGACTTGTTTTATCAATTCTAATTCATCTATGGACTATTTATGGTAATATAATTTGGGATTGGATATATTTCATGATGAATCCATGATGAACCTCATTTCCCCTAACACTAGGTTATGAATTGAAGTTAATTAGAATAGTGATGATGCAATTGATCTAGTTATTGTATAAATTACTATTGAATTATATACTACACCTATCATTGGATAAAGTTTGTTGGTTGATGGTAAGAGCATGATAATGGATTTTCAAAGTGATTGGGTAAGTCTTTGTTAACCTAAACCTTTACTTCAAGTATGATGTTGTGTCCTTGGTGATGAAGTTCAATTAAAGTATATCTTATAAATGGGATTAAGTAGGTGTGGTATAATGATGCAATTGGAATGTCTTGATTATGTGATTGTGAGATTATGCTTAAGATGTAACGATATCAGGTTGGTTATGAATTCCTATGTGCCTTACTATGATACGATGATTTTCATGTGGTAACCTAACATATGATGTTGTATTAAAAGGATGTTCTCATGCAATTTCCATTTTATCTAATGACTTTCAATATACAAGGATCTATTCTCCTATGACCTAAAATAAATTATAAATTGTATAGAAAGACATTTCAAAAAGGGACTTTAGCTTAGCACCGAGTGAACTAGTAGTGAGGAGCGTCCCTTCTCAAGTAGGGAAGGTAGATTCACTATTGTACTCATGATAATAGAGACTATTATGCCAATGGAATAAAGTTGGTCCCAAGTAATATCTGCTAGTTCTTCAACTGTGTTTCCCCCATAGGAATACTAGCTAGTCGTTCCACCTAGAATTCTATATTCATGTCTTGGTACTACCTTGGCAAGTCGTCCACCTAATTTCGGTGTAGTGTTTCATGAAACTAGATTCCACATTGTCTCATGTGGTCTATGTCGGTTAAGCAAAGATATTCCCAAAAATAAAATAAAGTAATAAAGTGAACTCTAACTAAGATGACCTAAGGGGTTTGACTTAGTCTAGGTAAGGGTATGGGAGTCTACCTATACATTGTACAAGTTAGCCTTGAGGGATGTTTGAGGAGGTTGTTCTTATGTTCTTATGCTCTTATAAAGTGAATGACTTAAATATGTTGACTTTACATGTTGATGATACTATATGATGTTGGTTTCATGTATGAACATTTGTTGGTCTATATTGCTAAACATGATCATGACTACTCTTGATGCTATTTCATCTGATTTTAGGCATTGCTTATGATCCGTTACTTGATTTACTTGGTTGAGTAAAAAGGTTATGTGGATTTACATGGTCGTAGCACTTGTGGATTTGATGTGGGGTTATGAATAAGAGTCTTCTATAAGCTGTAAGATTATGAATTCTTATACATGCTTTGTCATTATAACATGATGTTGGAGTTGCTTTTCTATGGTTCTAGTATGCTATTACATATGTTTACTTGATTATACTTGATGATGTTTTCTTGTGATGGATATAGTCTTATCTTAATGAATATGTGGCTATTAGCTTATATAGGTTCTTTAGTATGGATTGAAGGCTTTCAAATGACTTGGCATGTCTTCTAAAGTAAATGTCCCTTTCTCATGCATGCTTTCAAATGTTTTATGTGCACATGCCTATGCTCAGTACAAGTGATGTACTAACTAATGTTTTTATGTTTACTACGAAATGTAGATTCTGGCGGTTGTGCTTTTAAAGGGCCATTGAAGAAGGCTCGGAATCCTATTCTCTGAGTTTGGTAGGTCCCCACTTCCCAAGTACGATGCCACTATCTATCTTTTAGATATTTTTTCGTCTTAAAGACAATTTAGTTCGTTCTATTTCCTTGATGACTTTGTATATGCCTATATGAGGCCTTTATTGAAATGAAGTATGGGTCAAGCCCAAATGTTGTATTTGATTTGGATAGTTTAATATGAGACATATTCTCGACTACTTATGAGATTATGTTTCTATATACTATAGGTGAAATAAAAATAGAATCCTATGTATTGTTCCCTATGTGAAGAGTCTATGTAAACTCCCACACACACAGAGAGATATATATTATGTGTAAGCGAGAGGTCTATGCAAACCTCAATGTAGAACTAGATAAATGTTCTAAATTTTCCGCAATTTAATAAAACCAATGTAATGACGAATACGAAGAGCTTAGTCCTAGACCTATTTGAGGACAACAACTTCGTTTACTTTTAGGGGGTTCTCCCTGGATGTGACATTTGGGTTACTTCACTACTACAACTTTTTAGAGTGAAAATACTGTCCAAGATCTAAACGTGCTTCCTTATAAAAATCTCAACTTAAATTGGGATTGGATAAAAGAGTACGACTCACTTTTAGAGAATGCAAAATTTATCCTAACATGAAGGCATTACTTTTAAATTAAACAATTTCTCACTCATGGGATTATCTCTAGTACCTCTAGAGTCTCGTGGATTTCACAAGACTCTTGCTAAGAACAACTCATCCATAAGGATCTTTACACTTTAACTTTCAACCATCTTTAGTATGATGGGTATTCAAATGAATCTCATAATTGCATGAGTATTAATAAATCTCTATGACTTAACGATATTGCAAGATTAAGAGTATTAAAGACATAAAACTTTTTCTTAAATGTCCGAATTCTATCATTTATAGAAGTGGTCCCTCAAAACCATGAAAAATATCCTACTTCACACAACTTCATAGAAACATTAGGGCTATTGAACTTTATTCTTTGATATGATGTTTTTCACGACCCGGCCACTCGAGAACCATTGTTGCTCCCCAGGCGAACACTCATCCTTGATGGCTACAAGCGGAAAACTTACTTTAGAATACAAAGCTTTAACTTAAAAGACTATGTTTGAATAAAATAGTTTATTCATTTCGCCTCAAAATAAAGAACTTAAGTCTTCAAAACATTTAGTAAAATAAAGAATATAAACTTCTCAAATATATTGACTCTCTATAATCCCTAAATGAAAAAGATGCAAGCTCGGACAAGCCCCAAAACGTCCTAACTAACTAAAAGTATATGAAATTCACCAGAAGACATCGGCTCACCATAGCAAACTCGAACTCCCATATGTATAAATGAAGCTCATATTGATAATCCTGAGTACTTGTGTCTGCAGCATCAGAGATGCAGGACAAATAGCTCAGTACGTGGAATGTAAAAACATCTAAGTTGAAATATAAAGGATAAACTTGAAAAAAATGAATCATACTCACCCCTTTTCAAACTCACTCAAGTGAACTCAAAGATACTATATTCAACTAAAGAACAGATACTCCAGTAAAACCCCAGAAACTTTTTTGATCTTGGACTCAAACCATTATTTCTAGTGAGTCATATTTTTGCAAGGAATTTAAAACTTCTTGAGTATTAAGGTTACTAGATGTACAAATCAAATATAAAAGCATTCAAGTCCTTCCTATGTTTTCTTAAGTTTGTGGTCAACTTAAAATCGTCGTCACTTTATGTACATGATGATTTAGGAGACTTAGAAGATATTAAATTAAATCTCTTTGACCCCACTTTCTAATGTCACCAAGTTTGCTCCATTTCGAGCTTTGAGTAAAATGTTATGAATGATTTAATAACGACGTGCAAACCTGGCAGCAGCTCCCCGATGTGTCTACGATGTGGAGCCAATACGGACCTCGCTGCTCGTAGAAAAATAATTTCGACTCTCAAAGCCTTTAAATTATTTCTTTAGAGGTATTTGAGTCCTAAAATACATTAGGAAGTCATTTAAATTTCTCTATACGTACAGAAAATAAGTTTTCTTAAATATAAACCCTCTCATTCACTCCAAAGATTCTACTCTCAAGAAATTCAAGAAAATCTAATGTTAGGGTTCTTCTTCAAAGATTCTCCATCATGTTTTCAAGAAGATGGTTATTTCAATTATGTAAGATTCCATAGTGTTTGGTTTCTTAATCCACACCTCAATCATGTCAATTTCATCTTTAAATTCTTTCAAAAAGATGAAGCTTTAATTTTCTTGTTATGTACTCATAAATTTGCTTTTGTTCTTGGATTGTTTTAAGATTGAGGAATTCTTGAGGTTAATGTTTTGATTTATAGAGTATTTAGAGTTAGATTCTAGCACATGTATTACGTATCTAAATCTAAAAAGAGATTAAGAAAAATCATCGAACTTAGGCAAATTGGAGTTAGAAAATGAAGAAGAGATTTCTTCTAACAAAATTTAGAGGTGGTTGCACATCGCGGGTCAAGTTCCAAGGCTTGGAAAATTCTTTTTCGTGTCACGCGGATTCTTGGAAACTAAAAATTAAAACCTCTACATGACGCGGGCTCACTCTGAAATATTAGGTTTTCAGTCTTTTATCATGTTTAGTTATCTAAAATCATTCTTATGCATCATGAAACCTTTCTCATCACAAATCACAAGTTTGCATTCATAAATCCCATTCAAGGTAGAGGTGAGAGTCTAGTCTTGAGAGTTATTTCAAACATTTTTAGAAAAACTATATCTCTAAATTCATAATTCATATTCAAGAGAGAGTAAAGAGTTGATTTCAATAAAGGCTTCTGGTTCAATTGTGAATCCTTTGAAATAAACAACCTATTTGAACTAACTTTTGACGAAGTAACTCAGAGAATATAAAGATTCATATACATGAGTTCCAGGTAGTTATGTATACCTTCAAATCTTGTTGTTTCATGCCCATAATTCAGCATGAACTTTGTAGATTGAGCATCTTTTAAAGAAGTGGTACTTCATGTTTTAAATTAAGTGTTTAGTTCGTAATACCTATTCGAGACTAATTCCTAATCATGGTACTATTACATATTACCCATGAATTTCTTGAGTTGAGTATTTAATGCCCATAATTCCGCATCAACTCTGGGAGTCGAGCAGTCTTGAGAGGAGAGGTATAATTGAGTCCTCAAGTTAAGTAGTGTATGCCGATAATTCCGCATGAACCCTTTGAGGCGAGCATTCTTGCAATAAGATTATTATTTACTCCTTGAGTTATGGAGTTTTTGAGTTCCGAGTACTGAGTTCAATGGATGGGTATTGAAATCATTGAATTGTGTCGTTCGTGTCTATAATTCAACATTAACCCTATTTTGAGAAGTCTTTTACAAATCGCTAAATGTTTTTTAAAGACATGAGCAGTGTGTTGACAAGGAGTAAAGTTGAAATTTTGTTCTTAAAAGAAGTATATGGGGACTAAGTATTCTCAAAGAGATTTAAAATGTTTTTACATTTAAATAAGAATAAAAAATGAGATTCTCAAAGAGCTCCAGAGCTAGTTTTAATAATTGAGTAATAGTTCGAAATAAAGCAAGAGAGGAAACTTAGGTTTCCAAGATAGTCTTTGGGTTATGTTTTGAGATCTAATCTCAAATCCTAGAAGAAGTATATTCTTAAAACATAATAGCTAGTATATTTTGGGATTTTGTAGTGAGCAAGGATAACGGAGAGATTTCAGACAACTCAGAGCCCCCCAAAACCATGTAGCTATCATGGGTATAAAAGGGTCATACTTTTTTATGAACCCTTTTCATATAGCTCAGTCGACCCATTTATAGATAGGTTATACCTTTGGCCGGGTATAGGATGTGTTGGCAGCATGTTGTAGGTTGATATATCTTAACTATAGCTCCTATGTTATGGTTATTTGTTAAATAAACTCCCACGGGAGTATCATTAACAGGGATTACCCCCTAGTCGTAACCATCGTATTCAACCTCTTGGAGGTCTCATAAAAGCTACATGGATATTTCATTGCATATAATACATAAAAATAAATAAGAATTTAAAACATTATTACGATAAAGATTACTTTTATTAATAAGCAAGCGGAAGACTTAAAGAAATCTAACTTTACAATATATATGTCTCATAAACCATCTAATACTTTTGGAGTACAACATTTAGGAATAAGACCATAAAAGACATCGAATAAAGACTACGAGACCATAAATGGAACATGTGGTTCTTGTCCTTTAATTGATGACGACTAACCAAAACCCGAGCTTCAACCTATAGAAACCTATCCATCATGCGTAGAATAAAAAACCTCTGATCCCTACACTTTAGTCAAAAAAGAAAAAGAAGGTGTTAGAACATTTAGTACTATGTATGGAAGCAATGCAAAAACCATGAAAAGGGGAAACATTATTTTATGACATTTTGTTAAACAAAATCTTTATCATAAGAATTCAAGATACATGATACAAGTAAACAATCACATATAAGACATATTAAGCTAACATCAACATATATCATTTAATTCCATATTCATCAAGCAATCTTTTTAATCATTTAGATTCTCCACCTAACGTTATTGTATGACCGACCAAGTAAGACATGAAGAAACCACCCATACTCTCTCGTCAAGCACACATAACTAATCCTCAAAGACAACCTAGGTAAGAACCTTTCTATTTAACATACTTTCACTAAATGAAAAATATTCATTTAAATCATTAATAGAAAATTAATAAAATAATTGACTTCACATAATGGTTTTAGAAGACATAGGGAACTCACTATAGTATCTTCAAAGTCTATTGTGTCATATGTAGATAGTGTCCTATTCCTGTACCTTCACGTTGTAGAACCTATCAAATAACTAGAATACACATCCCACATGATGAGAATAGGAATTAACCAATATATACAATACTAGATTTGTATGGAATCCGGTGTCATAAGACCCCACATCGTGGAAGGTGTTTTACTTGGAAAGGGTATAACTAGGAGAAATCCCATCTAGGCCACGTTATAGGGGATATCAATAGGTTCTTTATACTTTATGCTCATACTCAACAATAGATACACAATTAAGCATATTCACTCGGTATTTTGCCTTGGTTCTCATAGAATAAGTTCATTCATATAAGTGTATTAGAGAAGGTACCATCACTAAGCTCTACCAACTCATTATACAATTTACAAGAACTGGTCCACATGGGTTGCAGATAAAGGTTCATTAGTATAGATATTATGACTTTCTTAGAGATGGTTTCATGTCGTTATAGCCAACCTACCTCTAAGTCCGTCATTCAACTCAAGAAGGGCACCATTTTGATCTACCTATTCAAGTCTTCTTTATCAAACTTCTTTTCATATTCAAGGTTTCACATTCTTAACCTTCTTTTCATATTCAAGGTTTCACATTAGTCATTTATTGAAGGGTACCTGCATTAGGTCTACTGATTCTAGACTTTTGTTCATTCATACATATATAACAAGGGTGCCTAAGCTTACGAGGTCAAGAGATCATATTTAACATAACTTTCCTTCATCAAGTAGGGAAAACTAGGCCTATCTAAATAAGAAACCAAATCCACATGTAGAGACTGTTCATAGTCTATCATCATCACTAACCAACATTTAGAGGAACATGCTTTCATTTACAATATCATTTAGCTTTATACAAGATCGCCTAAAAATCACATGAACACCTTCACATTATGAACATTTCAAAACATCACACATATATTACTGAATAACTTCACCTAAAATATCCATATAAGCCATAATACATTCTACATAACAACATTACTTCTCATAACCAACTTCACATTATACCTTCATATGTACCCTAAAATGATACCACTACAATTCACTTAATAATTTCAACAAGGCCATGATCAGAATAAGAACAAGAATTAAACACCGCAACCATAAGTGAACCATACAACACAAGAGAAATTCTATTTCAATTCTACATTATAAAGGGAACTAGGTCACCTTACCCTCTTCAAAAGGCCACGAACATCATTCCTTAACATTTCCAACAATTCATAATATAATAGCATAATTAATCATATTAATCACCATACATATCATTATAATAACAATTCCATCAACATTAGGTCATAATAAATAAACCCACTTCATAAGAAAAATTTATGAATTAGAGAAGTTCAAAGGTTCGTGGGGATATTCATTGGAAAATATAAGACCTCTAAAACTACTTAGGTGAAACAACATCCTAATATGTGGGAAATGAGTTTTTAAAGTTCTAAAATTTTTAATAATGATGTTTTGGGTCAGTTTCTAACGTTTGGTGGTGTTTGGAGGTAAAATGTCTAAGAAAGTCTATATCGTTTAAAAGATATGCCTAGACACGTGCTTCTACGTATAGGTGTGCCTTTGCATGTTTTACGTGTTCGTTTTGGTTGGCATTGATGTGTGGGGTTACTAACATGAATATCTGTGTGTTTAAGTTGGAAAAGTCTACGAAAAATATCACAAGGACCAAGCAAAGGGTTTCTGAGGAGGGCATAACTTGTGAGCCAAGACTATCAAAAAAAGTCTCAATCGACGGCTTGCAATTGACGCCTCGTAGCCTTGATGACTTTCCGTTGATTGGGAACGTAGCCCCATATTTTGTGTAGCAAAGTATACTCCTTTATTTGTGAGCCTCTAACCCAAACCACGGATTAGAGGGACATAGATTGGATCTACGGGGCGTAGATTGGAGCCGTAGACGGTCATCAATTTTCCAGCAGCATCTCTTTCAAGTGTAGGGTCAGTTGAGTATCTCACCTACCTTTTAAAAATTAGTCGTCCAGTTTATCAAGGGTAATATCATTATCTTAAGTGGGTTTATAAGTCTTGAACACATAGATAAATTCATTATTTCAAAATCAAACCCAAGACCCCTAAAGAACTCTCTAGAACACCATTGAAGCTTGAAGCGAGATTAGAGCTTGAAGAATGGTTTCTCCATCAATTTTCATTAAATTTATAGGCTTATCATCAATAAAGGTATGGTTTTCATCGTTGAATCTCTTTTATTCAAGGAGCCAATATTTGAAGTGGTTTTTGAAGACTTTCTCAAAAGATGAACTTCTAAATTGTATTCTAGCCCTTATATCTTGCATAACATTTTTTGAATCAATGTGATATAATTTAATTGATGTTAATTTTATGTTTTTAGAAGAAAAAAAAACTCCATGAACCCATTAAACAATGAATTTCTTATTTTTACAATATTATGGGTGATTCGATCATGTCTTAATGGTATTGATTTCTTGTGTAGTTTGATTAAGGCTATTGAATTATGAAAAAAACATGTTATAATTTTATGTAGGCTGTTATTAAATTATAAATTCATATTTTATTATCTTGGATCATTTATATTGTGACTATTTGGTTGAATTAGTGATCATTACTATTGGTAAGAGCCTTTGTGTATTGAGTTGGTTCAATTGGCTATGGATTTGAGTTGTGAGATTGGAAATTGTGCTATGTTGATATAACCTTCTCTATTTTATGTAGAACAAGTCTTGAATTATGATGATGATTGTTATTCTCTACTTATGGTGGCGGTCCTTATGTGCTATACTTCTGAATAATGTGGTCTCGTCGACATTACTTTATGGATTGTGAAACAATGTGGCGTCATCTGCATTACTTAATGAATTTATCATATTATCACGTTATAACTTGAATACGTGATTATTGTGAAGGTCTTGATGACTTATGTGTACATGTGATGTTAAAGTATGTGTTCTTCTAAGATCATGATAGGTTATACTGATGCCTTTTATGTGTATACTTGATGTTGAAATGTGAATCTTCATAGTTGACTGTATGAATATTATGATGATTTATATTGAATATTAAAAAGAAGTGTGTAGGGTGACTGGTAGTATGCATAAGTATACCCTATGTGCTACTTGAATGATATTGTACATGCGTTAAGATGATAATGATGTGTGTCTTGTCTTGGTAGACCTTTGTCCCTTAATTAGATACATGAATAATGTGAATATGAATACTTGACTTGGTAGGATAAAGCACCTTTGTCATGAATTTATATATATGATTAGAATATGATCTTTAATAAGGTTAAGAAGGTCATTTATGTGGAATCTTTTAGAAAGAAGGTTATGATATCTTTGATGTTGAAAGTTGTATTGGTATCCTTCTTGTTTGAATGGTGGACTTAGGGATGGTTGGCTTGAATGACATGAAATTATCCTTACGAATGTCACTGAGCTATCTTAATAACCATTGTAGGCATCCCTAATGGACCCTCCTTTGTGTGGTGTTTTATGATTAGGTTATAACTAATATATGGTACCTCTTCATATGATCCTTTATTAAAGTACTCTATGAGAACAAAAGGCGATCACCGAGAGAGTATGCATGGGGAGTAGCTCTAGTTATGATAATGTCTAGAGTACAATGAAACCCTTGATATTTCTTAACTATGTACCTACCGTGGTTGTGTCTGAGTTCTATTATTGGCAAGTAAAACACCCCTTATAGGAGTAGGGTTGACTCCAGATTCCATGCCTATCTAGTCTGGTCTATGTTGGTTATTACCTATTCTCATTATATGGGGTACATGCTTGTGTTGGATAAGATCTTTGAAGTTTAGGTAGTGAAATGGGACACGATCTAGACATTGCATGAGTTGACTTTAAAGATGTTGGTAAGTTGTTTCCCTAGGTCGTCTCCAAGTCAATTATGTGAAAGTCTTTATTTTTGAATGTGTCTTCAATATTCTAGTGAATATCGTGACCTAAGTTAAGTGCATGTTAATGAAAAGGTACTTATCTAGAGTAGCTTTGAGGATTGCTTAGGTAGACTTGGAGAGGATGTATGGGCGTTCTTTTCATGTATTACATCGGTGATTCTTGGAGTAATTCTAGGTTGGAAGTTAAATATATGAAATGGGAATAATCTAATCTTAGTTTTCATTCAAGAAAGTGTTCGTATGTCCTCACTTGATTTGAGGAAATTATGATGTTTAGGTTTCCTTATTGAAAGTATTGTAATAGGCTTAGATATTTCTATATTTTTATGTATGGGCTGTGTCCCTAGATATTATTGTGTCTAAGATGATGACTTTAAAACTTAGCCTTTCCATATGATTTTTTATAAATGAGATATTTTGAAGTATTACTATTTTATGTGAAAAGTTTTAATTCATCACTACTTTTCATACATGTATGCAACGAATGATTTCTAAGGGGTTCTACAAGACCTCCAAGAGGTCACGTGTGCCATGTTACAATCAAAGGATACCATATATTCTAGGTGTACTCACGGGCCGTGACAAAAAACCTCAATTTAAAATAATTAAGATCATATCTAATGATCTGAAATCATTTTATACAAGAACCATTTAATTAGAGTGAAAAGTAGACCTTTCCATAAACTTTGAATTGATGGATATCAGTTTGAAATTAGCTCTAAGGTGATAGATAACCTTATACTAAGAACTCAAATACCTCACTAGAAGAAGAAAGCCATTGGAATACATAACCGTAGATCCTTCTTGACTTCATGATTCTATGGGTTTTTTTGGAGAGAACATTGTTATGTAAGGGTTTTGATTTAGGTGCTTGAGTCTAAAAGATGGGTTAATCAATTTAAATACTTAAAAGGGAAATGGTTCAAATGTATTATTAAACTTTAAGAATAGTCTCATTTATACCATCATTTAAAAGTTTTGTTTATTTTTGTCATTACTGTATAAGAAATGGCTCATTCATGCCATTATTTTTTAACAATGGTTTTGCAAAACCATTTTGACACGTGGCCAATCATAATTCGGCCACGTCATCAAATTTTTAATTAAAAATATTATAATTCTAACAAAAATTGATTTTTTTTATTTTTTTAATTGTAAAATTGATGAATTGGCTAATTATAATTGGCCACGTGTTAAAAATGGTTTTGCAAAACTACCTTTAAAAAAATAATTGCATGCATGAGTCTTTTCTTTAATGGTAATGGTATAAATGAGGCAAACTTTTAATTTATGTCATAAATGAGGTTTTTCCTAAAGTTCAGTGGTATATTTGAGTCTTTTCCCTACTTAAAATACCTGAATACACATAAAACAATCAACCGTACCCTTTAAAAGACATGGGGTGAATTTATGAATTCACCCCTAAATTGGGCGAGACAAATTGTACAATTGCATGTAAACATTTGATGCCCTAAATTGGCCGTCAATGGGGTATGTCAATGGGGACTGCAACTCACAAACTTGTAGACCCTGCAGAACTGATCAACACCCATAATAGACGAGCCTTCAAAGCATTGACTGGACGTCAATCAGGGTTCTCAATCATGCTTCCAAGGCTTCTTCTTGGCTAGATGAAAGGGTCCTCCTCAAGGGCCCCTTACGGGGAAAATGAGGAAGTATTACCCATACCTTCAACCCTTGAAAGATGTCCATCAAGGTTTTAGGTTATCACCAGTTACTTAGACCTCAAAAAACTCACTTAACTTCCATCTAAACATATTATAACACGCCTGCACATAGACGACTAGTCTCCGAAAGTGTTGGTCCTTCATTAATGTTTGACCTCAAACTTAAAGGAAGTGACCTATAAACTCATTTACTCATTTAATTAAAAAGTTAACAATTGATAAAATACAAGTGAGGCTCTACTCCATCCTAGTTAATTTTTAGGGTCGTTACAAGAGGTTATTCAGTTTATCTATCTATTTATCTATACATCTATATATATATATCTCTATCTATCTCTCTATCTATCTATCTATATATATTAGTAAATTGTATTTTCCTATACATTTTAGAGTTATGTTGTATCGTTATTATATATATACAGAGTTGACATCATGTTTATAAACAACTTTTCATTATATTGCACTTGTTTAAAACTGTTTTATATTGAAAACATTTCATTGAAGCATCAACATTTCAGTATTTTAAGTTGAGTATCTTGAGTTGATATGTGATTCATTGAGTCGAGTATCTTACCTATAAACTTGAGTAACCAATCTTTAAGTTTAGTATCTAATCTCTGAGTTGAGTATATTACCCTCTAGAACTTCTCAGTTGAGTATTTTGATTAGTTTTGAGTAGCCTTGAGTAATCCTTGAGTTGAGTAAGTTTCAAAAGAGATAAGTATTTTTTAATTTTTATCAAGTTCAAGCTTATGTTATGATTTAGAATTCCCCTTGTACTTGTATGTCCACGTATTGAGCCATTTTGTCTGCAGCCTATCATGATGAAGATATAGGTATTCAGATCATCAACAGGAGCTTAGTTGATGACACACGGAGTTCGAGTTAGCTGCGGTGAGCCTCTTTGCTTGAAGAGAATTTCGGTTTCTTTCAGCTCCTAGGAAGTCGTGGTTCTTGTCCCGATTTCTATCATTGTCATTTAGAGGCTTCATAGATAGAAAATAGAGTTTTAAAAGTCATCATTTATTTTATTAAATGATTTACAGACTTAAATGACCTATTTTATGGTTATTTGAATATATAAATTTTATATAAGGTTTTTCATTTAAGTTAAAGTCTTGTATTTCAATTATGAATTTTTAATCAATTTTGAAGCTTTTGCATGACTAAGTTAGTCTTTTTCTTGTTGTCAGCCAGGATGAGGGTTCTCGTGGGGACCAAAAATGGTTTTTAAGTGCTGACAACTTCCAATGTGTAGAATCGGTTCATGAAAAACATTGCATGAGAGCACAACGAAAGTGTCCTAGGATTTCTATGAAGTTGTGTAAAGTAGGATCTTATTTATAGTTTTAAGAGACTCACTTATATAATTGAGGGACTACAAACATTTGAGAAAAGGTTTTCTTCTTTTGTACTTTAAGTCGTGCAATATATCTATCCACATATATCTTATTGTTACTCATGTATCTCTCAGAATTATTAGACAAACCATCATACTAGAGGTATTTGAAATTGTGCAATAGATCTATGTCGCACATTTTTTAATGTTACTCATGCATCTCTCAAAATCATTGTACTACTCGTCATACTAGAGGTAGGTGAAAACCAGAGTCAGTTCATTGTCGATGTGTTTTTCTTAGCAAGAGTTTTGAGGAAGAATGAGACTCCCGAGGAGCTTAAGATAAGTCAAGGGTAAGTTAAGTGTTCTGTGTCCAAAGAATTCGCCCATATTCATATAAATCCTGTGTTAGCTAAAACCGAGTTTTGCTCTTTTCCCTTAGCCTTGTTTCAATTATGCTCATTATAATGAAGTATGTTTATGGCTTGGGTGAAATTTTCACACGATGATATTGTATTAGTTATGATTCTATAAGTAGTAGTATAAGAATGTTCCTTGAGCTAGATAAAACTATCTAGATGTTTAGTTATCTAGGTAAGGGAGATGGTGTTTCGACAAGCAATGTTACTATATTCATGCACCTAGTAATTTATAAATGAGGAGTTTTTCGCTTATTTGTTGATTAAGAAGTGATGAGTTGTGAATATGCAATCATAGGAAATAAAATGTGTTGTATCTAGAAAAGAGCTTGTGATCAAATGTCATTGTGTAGGTAATGATCAAGTGTAAATTTCAAATAAAAGAGTATGACTATTTATAAAGTATTACATCTAAAATCTAGGCTTATGAATTTTTAAAGGTGAACATCATCGTATTAAGAGGATGATAGATTTATTTGATAAACAATGTGTAGTAAGTGAGTAAGTATTACATATTCAAATGTGGAATGTGATGGTAATTCAAGAATACAGACTGAGAGGTAAGAGTTTACTAATTGTTATGAGGTCCTTGTTGACAAGTGTTTCAAAATTTTCATAGCAGTATTCAGGTATTGTATAGTAAGAAAGCAATCATATTGATATTCGGATATAGTAATAACTATTAATCTTGAATTTGAGATGAGTGTCATGATCAAAAGAATGACAACATTAGGGCGATGATGTTAGTCTAGAGAGTTAATATAGAAGATTTGACATAAAGTAGGTGAGGAGTTGAGGTGATTAGCTTTATTAGATATGAGTGGTACAAGTGAGATACCCTATCATTTAGATTAGGGCAGTCAAGGATACCTATGTCACAAGAGTAAAAAAAGGATTAAGATAATGTACAACAATTAGAGATGTGGAATAGATCCATATATTTCAAGTGATAGCTTAAGACATAAGGGGGATATGGTAAGATGATAAACCAAGTCAACTTTTGAGAATAAGATTGTAATGAGTTCAAAAGTGATTGGAAGGATAAGGTTTTACTATGGGAAATAGTTAAATGGTAGCCCATAGTTTGTGTCAAAGGAGGTTGTTAGTAGGAGTCTATAGTGTTGTTAGAGTACTAAGCTTAAATATGCTTGTAAGGAGTAATAGTCTTGAAGATCAGATTGGTACAGAGAGGTATAGACTTAGACCATAGAAAGAATTACCCCAATACCTACCCAACTTACTCGTCATTAGAGGAGGAATGATCTCCAGGGAAAGATATTTTAACACATTAGAAATTTTTTAAACTAAGACTTGAACCTTTCTTCGTAGTGACTAAGATTTTTGTAAGGAATTAAAACTTTCGTGAATGTTAAGGTCACTAGATGTAGCACCATATGTTCCAAGGGAAACCAAAGAGAAAAACATTCAATTCATTCCTATTATTTCTTCAGTTTTGGGCCGATTTCAACTAGTCATAACTTTGAGTAGAAAAAGAGTAAGAAATCTCACAAGATAGTAAGTTAAAGCCCCGCGACTCCTTTTTCCAACGACACCACTTTTTCTAAATTTTGGGCTCTGTGTAACAGGATATGACTGATTTAATAACGGCGTGTAAACCTGGCAGCAACTCTGCGATTGCTCTTTGACAAAGAGCCAATACGGACCTCACTTCCCGCTGAAAAATAATTCCAACTCCTAGCTCATTTAAATATTTATTTAGGGGTATTTAGTGTTAAAAAACCGTAGGAAGTCATCAAAATTTTCTTAGGCCTCTATAAAATAAGTTTTCTTAAATCTAAACCTTCTAATTCACTCAAGAGATTCAACGCTCATTAAAATTAAGAAAAGTAAGAATAGGTTTCTTCATAAAAGATATTCCTTCTAGAAGATGGTTATTTTAGGTACATAATCCATAGTTTTGGGTTTTTCATCCACCCACCAATCTTGTTAATTTCATCTTGAAAATAATTCTAAAAGTTAAAGCTTTGGAGTTCTTATTATGTATTCAAGAATTTGCTTTTGCTATCTTAATAGGCAGAGATTGAGGAAATCTTTAGGTTAATGTGTCAATTTATACAGTGATTAGAGTTAGATTCTGGTTTACAAGTGTTGGGTATCAAAATGTAAAGGGAGATAAATAAAAATAATCAAATTTAGGATATTTGGGGTTAGAAAATGAAGAAGAAATTTTGTCGGACGTAGTCTGGAGATAGTTGCGCGTCCCGGGTAAGGTTCCCAGATTGGTGAATGTTTATTTTGTAGAGATGACACAAGGTGTTCTTCCTCAAAAGACATTTCTAAGAAAAATTTTAAAAGCATTTTTGTGCAGCAAACCCACTCTCAAATATCGGTTTTTAACCTTTTCTCATGTTTAGTTATCTAAAATCATTCCTAATCATAATGAGACCTTTCTATCACAAATGACAACTTTGAATTCATAAATCATATTCAAGGTATATTTGAGAGTCTAGTCTTGAAAGTTCCTTTGATCATTTATAAGAAAATCCCTCTTAGACTTTTTAGAGGAGTCTTATAAAATTCTAATAACTATTTTCAAGACTCGAGAAAGTGAGCATTAAATTGAGGATATCGTATTCACGATTCAACCTTTTCATCATGATATCATTTATATCATGAACTACAACTCTTTAAATCATAATTCACAATCATTTGACAGTTAAGAGTAGAGTTTAAGAATGCCTTTGGGTTCAATTGTTAATCCATTGAGATCAACTATCAATTTGAACTATGCCTTGAGAAAGAAAGTCAAAGAATTAGAAGAGTCGTACATGAGTTCCTTATAGTTATGTAGAACTTCGAGTCAATTTTTTTCATTCCCATGATTCAGCATGACTTTGCAAGTTGAGCATCTTTCACACAAGTGGTATCTTCAAGTTCTAAACCATTAAATGTTGATTTCCTATTTCGTCTATGAGATTCGTTCAAAATTATTAGACTATTACACATTACAAATGAGGCTTTTGAGTAGAAGTGTTCATGCTCATAATTCCGCATGAACCCTATATGTCGAGAACTCTTAGAATGAGAGGCATTATTGAGTGTTTGATTTTAGTAGTTCATGACAATTATTCTGTAGGAGCCCTCCAAGTCGAGTATTGTTTAGATAAGTAGTATCATTAACTACATAAGTTTTTTAACTGTTGTGTTTGAAATATTGAGTTCTATGCATGGTTACTAAAAACCTTGAATTGAGTATTACGTTGTATATTATTCGGCATGAATCCTATATTAAAATTTTTTTATAACAAATTGTTTTAAAACTTGTTTCAAAGACTTGAGCACTGAGTTGAGAAAGACTTAAGTTTAAGTTCTGGGCTTCAAAGAATTATATGGGGACTAAGTATTGCTAAAGTGATTTAAAATTTTTTCACATTTAAATAAAAACGGAAACTAAGATTTTAAAGAGTTTTCAAGCTAGTTCTCAGATTAGAGTAATTGCTTTCTAAATAAAGCAAGAGACGAAACATAGATTTCTAAGATAAACTTTGAATTATGTTTTGACCTCTAATCTAAAATAACTAGAGAAATATGTTTTCAAATCGTAAGAGTTGGTATATTTTAGGAGTAGTGTTGAGATCCGATATGGGGGAGAGTTGACACAACTCACAGACCCCTAAAAATGAAGCCATTATGAGTACAAAGGGTCATACTTTTTATATGAACCCTTTTCACTTAGGCTAGTGGATCCAGTAGTAGTTTAGGCCTATACCTTTTGCCGGGTATAGGATACAGTGGCAGCATGAGGTACATCGTTGTATCATCACTATACCTTTTATGTGATGGTTTTCGATTACACAGAAACTCCCACATACATTTCTTTATTTTTATAAACATTTGTTAATTGTATTTTCATTTACATTTAAAAGTTTTGTTGTATCCTTTTTAAATACACAAAGTTTACATCATGGTTTTAAACAACTTTCGTTATATTGAACTTCTTTAAAATGTCGTTATATTCAAATGGGTTTAGTTAAGTATCACGAGTTGAGAATTTCAAATGGAGTACCTTAAGTTTAGTATCTTGATTTGATATGCTCTTCATTGAGTCGAATATCATACCTTTGAAGTTGAGTATCGAATAATTCAGTTCTGAGTTTAGTAACTTATCCTTGATTAGTTCTGAGTTTAGTAAGTTGAGTAGTTTTGAGTATTCTTTAATACTTCTTGAGTTGACTAAGTTTAAAAGAGTTAAGTATATTTCCATTTTGTCAAGTTCAAACATATGTTATGCTTTAAAATTTCCCATACATGGTGGTATATTCCGCATACTAAGTCATTTGCTCTGTGTCTTCTCATGATGCAGATCCAAGTATTCAGGATCATCAACATGAGCTTCGTTAATGTCGTATGGAGTTTAAGCTAGCTATGGTGAGTCTCCTTTCTTTCGGAGAATTCTTGTTGCTTTCAATTGTTAGGTGTTTATGGGTCTTGTCTCAACTCCCTTTATTGAAATTCAGAGGCTTCGTCGATAGACAGTAGAATTTAGAAGTCATCATTTATTTTGTTAAATGTTCTAAAGACTTAACTTCCCTTTTTTATGGAGAGTTGAATAGATAAGTTTTTGTATTTGAGGTTTTTATTTGAGTTAAAGTTTTGCATTACAGTTCCACGAATTTTCATTTTGTTTTAAAGTTATTGGATGTTTATGTTAGTCTTCTAGTTGAAGTCATCCAAGATGATAATTCTCCAGGTGACCAACAATGATTCTTCTATGTCGACCACTTCTAGAATTGAGACTCGGATAATGACAAACATTGTATCAAAGCATAGACTTCAAGTGTCCTAGGGTCTCTATGAAGCAGTGCCTAGTAGGATCTTATTTATGGTTGTGAGGGCAACACTTCTACAAAAAAGTAATACAAACATTCATGGAAAGTTTCCCTTCTTGAGTGTCGGGCACTTTCAGGGTGTAGACTCTTGTCGTGACAACCCAACTCAAGGATTAGATATTTTACTTGGTGAAATAAGGCTCAACTCAATAATGAGATATTCCACTTAATGAAATAAGGTTCAACTCAATAATAAGACACTCGACTCTGAGTACTCAAACTTTGGATGGTCAACTTTTGATATTCAACTCAATATAATGCAAAAATAAGTTATGCAATACATTGTAACCTTTAAAAAAAAGAAATAAACTCGGTGTATTTAAGAATAAATTATACTTTTTAGTTTTAAGAAAATATAGAACTTAAACTCTGTTTGTATATGAGAATACAAATATCTCTCATGTATATAAAAATATAAAAAAACGTGGAGATTCCCTAACAAACAATCATCACTTAAAAGATATCATAATGATATAATTGTTTTTCTCACGTTGTGAGGGTCGTGCTATACCTTTACATGAGTATAGAACCTGAACTACTCAGTAATCCACTAGTCTATGCTAAAAAAGCACCAATGAATCATCTAAAGAGTATGATCCTTTTCTACCCATGATTTATGGGGGTTGTGAGTCTTCTAAGCTATCCCAAATAGTGGTGCTCAATAGGATTCCCAAAGTATTATATTCGCTCTTATGTTCCAAAACATACTTCTCTATAATATTTAAGGTTCAAACCAAATATGGTGCTCAATACTACATCCAAAATGATCAAATTAATTTTAATATTAGTTTACTTAACTACATTTCAAAACAATAAATATACTAGAGTTCTTAAAATACACATTTATGGACATATCTATATATGCATATATAACAACTGAAGCTCTTATGTTTTTATGAAAATAACATTTTTAAATTTTCAAGTTAAACTTTAGTTTTAAAGGAACTTTGAAACTTGTAATTAGGATATGCAGTGATTTACAAAGGGAAATTAAGCCTATAAAAGTTAAAACAAGGTATTTGAACAAAGCAACACATTAGGAAACACGTATTGGAAGAATGAAGGTGAAATTGGCCAAGCAACCCTTTGTGCACTACTCACTAGGAAGCAAGGTGATGAGTCCACGATTTGGACTCATTAAGGGTTTTATTAGGATAGATTTAGTGTCCTCAAATTCTTATTTTGAGGTAGTAACCGATGTAAAATCCATGATTTACAGGTATTCTAATTGAGGAACAATGCATGGATACTAATTTTCATAAAGGACCAAAACGAGTTGAAAGATAGAAGAAATAAAGGTCTGGTGATCGCCATGTCCCTTCGAAAAATCACTGATTTCAATCATCCGCCCAAAGTTCTAGTGTGCCAACCCATGATGGAGAAAATTAAGTAAGGAAATTAAAGGAGCAGTCAGCATGTTGCGACTTGTTCCGCGATGCAGTTTTTTATCACACAACGTTATAGAACTTGAGTATCATAACCTGGGAGCACACCCTAGAAGTAACATGGTGTACTTGACCTCTCGGAGATCTTATAGAAGTGCATAGTTATCATTCATCGCATTCTCATAGGTAAATTTAGTGGAAAATATAAATCATTTTTAGCACATCATATGTTAGAGCAACACTTCTATTATTTATAAAATATCATAATGCATAGCTAAAGACTCTAGTCTCTTTTTTCCATCTTAGACTCAACATTATTAGAGTACATTAGGGACACGACCCTACAACATAACTCATAAGTACATATTCACTAGACTTTATAGTAAGCTAGAAATTAGGAAATCCTTCGACTTAAAGATTCCTTTTCTTGAGCTTGGGAATCACATATCAAGATCCTCATAATTTAATGACATCCTTTAAGCATCCATAACCTACACTTTGTGTAAAAAGGTAGAGAAGAATTGATTTAGTACAAGAATGCACTAAGTATGACAATAATGCAAAAACATGCATTTAAAAGAGACATTTTTCTTGAAACCATGGTTCATTCCTTTTTGAGAAATCTTCATAATACTTTTATAAAATAGCATTTATACAATCCACATACTTCATATATGCATATTGATTGATCATCAATCATATAAAATCATACAATGCATTTAAGACATTTTTCAGTTACATTACAGTAAGAACATTGACATTACAGTGAGTTCCTACCCTTTACAGTTAACTTCTTCTCTTTAACTTATTAACCTCCCAAGTATCCCTCCAGTTATTCTTGGCGCAATGCAACACCTTAACATAAGACTTTACTCACAATCCTAATCTAATCCTACTAGTGCTATATACATGTGAAGCTCATAATATCACACATAGTAAACCAATCATAAGACCACAAGCCTTAACACCTTATTTCATACATCAAAAAGGCAATACACACAACATCATTTATGCCAAAAAGACTTTAACCATATAGTCCTTAAGACCAACATTATGCATATACAATAAGACCACTTCATATAGACTCATACAATGAATTTCATCACAACAAGAAGACAACACTATTATGTAATGCATAAGGAACATAAACATAGTCATTTGAATTAGAACACCTTGTTTGGACTTCCCTCAAGAGACACTTTTTGCAATTCATATGTGGAGTCCAATACCCACACCTACACTAAGCAATTACCTTTAGGTTATCCTAGTTAGGATCTTAGTATGTTACATCCAGTGTCCTTTTTTACTTTAGGGAAACTATAAACTTAACCGGCACTAAGACTAAAAACCATGGATTCACGGTACATTCATTGTTTTTTCTTAAGATTGGTGTGTCTAGAGAATTTTTGTAGCAGTTTTACCATGTTTTTATCTTTGTGTTGTAGGAGAGGTGTCCAAAACCTAAACGCAGACGCAATTGAAATTTAGTGCAAAGGTGACCAACGAAGTCCATCGATTGCCCATTGTTCCATCGACAGACCATAGATGGTGACCCTCGACTGAAAGATCAGGCATCTGGAAAAACTCAAGGAAATCTAAACATGTGTGGCTACGAAAGGACCGACGGTCCATCGATTTATCGATGGACAATCCTGTTGAATCTTTATTAAGTTCAAAGAAAGTCCCAGTACCCGAAGTTGAAGAAATTTTATGTATGGAATGACGAAAACCATCAACGGATTGTAGATATATCGATGGACCATGTTGTTGGTCCTTCGATTGAATTAGAGAGGATGCCAGCTGAAGGATGAAAAAAAGATGCTAAGTCTTGACTGACAGAGGCAGTCAATGGTAACGATAGACCGTCTCTGGGGATCATCGATTGCAACCGTGTTTTTGGAAAACTTTCTTTGTTTTAAGTCCTTTTAATTTAGGACAATGCTTTCTATAAATAGGGTGCAAAACCTAGTTTTTGGGGTAGCATTCTATTACTTTTCTAAGTTTATTGTTGGAGATTGGGTTTTTTCAACTTTAGCATTAATTCATATTTTCAAATTTGTTTTGGAAGTATTTTCTTTTTGTGTAAAGTTGAATTTCTGGATTTTCTTCGAATTTTTCAAAGTAAGTTCATGATTTATTGTTTATGTACTATGAATTGAGTTCTTCTATGCATGGGTAACTAAATCCACAACAAGGGTTGTGGGAGCCATTGGTGATTAACAAAGTAAACCTAGATTAATAACAATTCTCAAATATGTTATACCATGCATTGATAATTCTTTCGCTTATAAGTACTATTAACGAGTGCACGCGGTAGAACTCGCATTATTGATACTTGTCGGACCAAGGAGGTAGTTAATAGAAAAAGAATTATCAACATACATTTAGTGATATACTATCTAATAGGCTAGTTTCATTTAGTGTGAAGTAACAACGAAGTCATAAATCAAATATTATGCTTAATATGAAGTAAAGGTTAGGGATAGTATCTTAGAAACACGTAGATGGAACAAGATACGGGGTGAAATTCCCTAAATATCAAACCAAATATTTAGAGATACCTTACTTATCACTTTGCATGCAGGATACTAGGGAAGAATTGTCATCAGCTAGGAATACGACGTTATGAACCTTTGGAGAACAACTACACCCTAGTTTGCCTCTCAATTTGATAATAATTAAATCATTACTCCTCTTACTTGTTTTGATTAGAGATATTAAAAGACATTTTCTTCACAAAATTCCCCCCTTTATTTATCTATTTTCGGAAAGAACTTGACTAAATCTAAGTAATCATGCATTGAAGTTAAGTCTAATCCATTTTCCTCGTGGGATTGACCCCAACCTAATAATTGGGTTTTATACAGGATACGACCGCTTATACTTCTTTAGGGAAGTGTAATTTTAGATTAACCTAAATAACGTTACTGAAGTTTAATCAACGATTTCCTCATTTTACTTTTTATTTTGTTTTTGTTTTTCTTATGTCTAGATCTAGTGTATTGCAAGTAGAATGACCGAGGAGAACCGCTCGTTCCATTTGACCCTGAACATAACAGTACACTTTGAAGAATGGAAAACCAGCAGAACCCAATAAATCATGATGATGGGTTAATAAGGCATCCTCCACTACCTGTTGATGCAAACAATCAGGTAGTTTTTGAAAATCAAGCTGAGAAAGCTATGAGGATGCAACCACCCATTTCATGCCCTCAAGAGCTCTATAGGGTCAATGTCAATATTAATTAATCTTATGTAACTCTACTTCTACCCCTTCTACCCCACGGACACACGTTCGTGGTGACTAGTAGTTCTATGCAGATGCTCACTGCGAGGGGTTTGTTTTTAGGGCTACCATCAACGGATCCCCATGCTCATATAGACAAACTGAGGTCTATATGCAAAAGTTGTGCTGGGTGGCTAGACTTAGATATGAATGCCATCCGGTTGCGGGTGTTTCCTCTATCATTGACGGGAGATGCAGCGATATGTTTTACTAAGCTACCCTATAATCTCATGTACACTTGGGATCAGATTTGTTATGTATTCCAAGCCATGTACTATCCAGTGTCCAAGAAGCTTAATCACAAGGATAATTAGAACAACTTCGTGGCACTGCCAGGAGCGTCGGTAAGTAGCTCTTGAGAAAGGTTTACTGCATTTTTGAGGAGTTTCTAAAACCACCGAATTGATGATGAGACATTGAAAGAGTACTTGTATGGGGTCAAGATGATAACAATACAACAGTACTCTATACTATCACAGAGGGTTCTTATGTGAGTGCACTTATGCCGAAATCGCAGAGAAATTCGATAAAATTTCTCGCAACAATAAGGCTTGGAGTAGTAGAAAGTCGGACACTGGGAAAAACACCTTTGCAGTACAAGCTACACATAATCAGGCAACAGACAAGATTCGTGAAGAGATGTCTCAAATGAGAATTGAGCTGGATTTAGCATTGAAACATATCAAAGGAGGTGCAGAAAAGGTAAATGCGGTGAACTACTTGACTCAACCACCACCTCTAGTGTATGAGTACTACTATGAAGAGGAAACTTATGCAGTGAATGATCAGACAGGTATTTCTGACCAAATGCCCAAGGCTACAATAAGGAGAATTAGCGTCAAGGTCAAGGAAATCAAGGTCGGAACTATGAGAATTACAATAGAGAGGGCTTTTATAATCGAGATGGAAACTACAACCGCGACAACAACTTAAACTAGGGAAACTATGGTAATAGAAATGATTGAAGTGGGACCTTTTTTCCACCTCAAAATCGGGAATTTACTCCTAGCAATGGTGGAGGTAGTATGGCACGAGTTGAAGATATGTTGTAGAAGATGATGAGAAGGTCTGATGCTAGTGATGAGCACGCCAAGGAATTGAGAGGTAATTTTTCTAATATCGGGAAAAAGGTTTATGCACATGAAGTCTCGATTAAGCACCCTATGTTATAAATGGCCCAATTATCTCCCAATGTGAACCAAGGACAGCAGAGCACTTTTACTATCAATACCATTCAAAATCCTAAAAGGATGGACATTACAAGGAAGTCATTACTATATGTGGTAAGGAAACTATTGATCCACCTATGGTAGAACATGTGATGAGAAAATATGAAGCGGTGGTGGAAACTAGTGGTGATTTCGTGAACAATGCAGCGAAAGAAGAAGAGGTACCCCAGAAAGTGGTCCTCATTCATAGACTACCACCACCATTCCCTCAAAGATTGATGAAGAAGTCTGAGTATGGTAAATACCATCGTTTCATCACAATGTTGAAAAAACATAACATCAATGTCCCTTTGATAGAATCTTTGGAGCAAATGTTTTGTTATGCCAACTTAATGAAGGATATGGTTACAATGAAGAGATTCGTATGTTTTGAGCACTACTACAAGTTTGATCTTTTGTCAGAGTTCCCTTACCGTTGCAATAGACATTACTCCCATAGCCATAGATCTAAGGCTACGGTTATGTCAACCGCTACAACAGATCGCGCAGCAATAGCTCTGTTGCTATGGTATGGTGCGACGGTTCGTATAACCGTAGCCATAGATTGACCTATTGCCACGGTTCTCAGTTGAATTAATTGCCAACGTTTATGGACGTAGTGGTAAGATTTTGAACCGTAGGAATAGAGGTTTATGCAACAATTTTGTTAAGGCTATGGGTACAATTTTTCTTTCGATTCAACACACTATTTCATTCTATTGCAACGGTTGTTATAGGGTAATGCAACACTTTTAAACAATAATAGAACTGTTTCTTAATATCTATTACAACGGTTATTACATGGTATTGCAACATTCTTATGCAACAATTATTAGTAAGTTATATTGATACGTATATATACTATTAGTCCACTTCCTTAAAAATTATATTATTAAGCTATTGCAGTAATTTTATAACATAAAAATACACAAATCGTTTACGAGAATAAATGTTCATTGCCAAAATTTCAATTCAAGATCGGTGATTCTAATATCAATAAACAAAAATATACAAATCTTTTTGTAACATTAAAAAAAACGTGAAACACATGCAACACACAATTTTGTATCTTCAAAAATATAAGATTTCTAGAACATCAATACTTCAGCTCCTATGTAAAGTCTCACTATTGCATTCATCGCCTTCTTTGACTTCATCACCTATATACAATTAGAAAAAGTATAAACAATTTATCAAATTTTTCGCAAAATCTTAATGGATCCACAATAGTGATATAGTGCAAAGTTATTACTCTATATATAATACATACATATATAAACTCAATAAACTCAAATAATATACTATTTGAAGTATGGAATAATCTAATCATGAGTATTTCGTGTTTAACTTTGATGTGTGTGAGATAGGAGGCTTTGAGAATGAAGGACAGTAACAACCAATAAGGCTGCCCAGATAGCTGGAAGGTTGCACATTCAAACTAGTTTTAGATAATAAATTTAAGCTACATATAATGAATTTAATCTAGAAGTAATTAGGCCTAGAGATTGTGATTTTTTCCTTATCTTTTTTTTAGTATATGACTAGAGATAATGTGTATTTTTCCCATAAAACCTAGCCTTTTAGATTTGTAGTTTTTTTGTTCACTGTAATTTACTTCATAATGGCTTTATTAACAGAGTTCTAGGGAAGTTATCCGAGCCTAAGATGCAGAAATAGGTAAACTTTTGACTCAATATAGAAGATGATGACCCTGCTGTAAGAACAAATTAGTTGATTATAGTAAGTAACTCATGCAAAACCTGCTATTTTATAACAAATTGGCAGGTTTTAAATGTTCGGCATTACAAAGTTTCTAGAAAATAATACGTTGTGACGATAATCTCATGGTCTCTAGATCTCTTTACTAAGTTGGTCTCTAGATATGTTTGCCTATCTAATTTCGTCTTATGGTCTAGCTAGATCTGTTTACTAAGATGTCTTAGCAAATTACAACCATTAGGATATCGCTTGACCTAACACCTTAAATCCTCCGGACACAACCAAGATCCCCTTGATTTAGGACACTTGTATGCTTCTTTCAAAAGTATGAATTTGCTCTTATAATATTATTCATAAGTAGAGATAAGAAAAAAGATGAAGTACCTTTAGTTATGGTTCCATTTCAAGCTCAAGGACATCTTAACCAACTTAGTAAACAGACATGTTTAATCTCCTCCAATGGTCTACGTGTCTACTATCGTCTTCCTTCCTAAGATATACATGTTCTTATATATATGCAATTGTCTTAAAACTTCTGTCGCTTATTAGATCGATAAGCCAGAACCCAAACAAAAAGGAGAAACATTTAGATAAGAAGGAAAAATACAAAAAGGGAGAAAAAGAGACATGTTTAATCAGCAGAAACAAGAAAACATACTACAAGCAGTAAGTACCAGATAACTCATCAAATCTAACAACTGGTCCTCTACCAGACTACAAGCAGCAAGTACAAGAAAATTCATGAACCATACTACAAGCAGCAACTCAGACATTAAACTTTCAGGGAACAAGCATGCATTAATTGAACACCATCTCGAGAAGTCAACCTTAATTTCCCATATTTACTGATCCTCTACCTAACTTTTCCCCAACTTCCTTGTATAAATAGCATAGTTACAGTCATAGTTGTTGTTTATAACTCCAAAAACTTTTCCATTCTAATCCTAGAACAAGTGGCAACAACAAATAACAATCAAAACATAGATTTAGCGACACCAACCTTTTTCACCCTTTTGGAACAAAAGTAGATTCTCCTGGTGAAGGAGTGGACAATGGTGCAACTATGTTAGGATCAATTAATCACGCATGCTTAAGTTGGGAAATTACATCTGCAGTAAGTTTTTGTCGCACAATTTTCTTTTATTGCATTTGTCGCATTCAATTAGTTGTTGTATTTAAAGTTGATAACGAATTGCCAAATTTATTTTCAAAGTAGTCTTTGTAACTCCTGCCCCATATAGTCTTAGATGTCCCGAATGTTCAGGTCCCATGACGCTTCAAAATGCATCATCATACTCACCATTTATGCTAATTTGTTTTTCAATTTCGTCCATTTCAGCCTACTGAAGCATCTCCAACAAACACAATCATATAAAATAAATAATTGATCTCAATTAAAAAAATGAAATTAGACAGTACACATATAATTTTACTAGTAGTATTTTCATTTGAAGCCTTGTACAAACGCCCTAGTTTTCTTGTTCTTGTAACCACAAAGAGATCCTTAGATGTTACTGTCTCCTTTGCTTTCTCCTAGTCATATTGAAATGTATATTAGAAATTGTTTAAATGTCAAGTTAAGACTAGATAATATATAATATTACACACCAGCTTATAACAAACTAGAGCGAAACTCTTTTTCCCAGCAGTGTGTGGATTAATCAGCTTTTTTTAATTACTTGCGTGTGTTTCAGAAATTTTATGCAAAGAACTGAATCAATAATGTTAACCAAAGGCATATTAGTTATATAGTGTACTAGACGGGGTCAATATCAGTCAGTCAATCCTTTATAACAGTCATATGTCTTGTAAAATAGTTGTTTTAATGAATGTGACCATCATAAAAAATGAAGAAATAAGCTGCAACATGTTACAACAGAGAAGATAGTAAAAGAAGTAATAAAGATGCAACAACACTAATATCAAAAAGGATATCGCGAAATGAACCTAATCACCTTTGAACTAAATTTTTACATTGAATTTTTCACATTTCCAATATTTGAGGAACTCTCTAAATTGACATTCTGGAATATGGCCAGGCTTTTTTGTCATTCGAACTGCATCATTGTCATATGGATCATAATAATTCATCTTCAAATCACTTCTATGTCTTCTCCAAGCATCTTGAATCGTTACCATCCAATTTTACGGAAATTCAGTAATAAAGTATTTCTCCTATAATTTTGTGTCATTCACTTTGCCAATAGAAGTAAAATACTTTAACAAATAATTAAATATTATAAACTACAAACCTTGGTATAATTCCATAAATTCTTTTTAGTATCCATGATCCTCCAATCCAATATATCAAATGGGAAAAGAGTAGCATTTCTAGCCAATGTTCCTAGGAAGCTTCTTAACTCAATGACAACATCATCAGTAGTACAAACATGTTGATTTAGCCTTTTTAGTAGGATTAATTTACGCTCTTTTTGGGAATGAACATCATGCATTTGCGTTCTACCTCTGTTATTTGGACTAGAAACAACTTGAGTTATAAGAAAATACAAGAAATACATTTAATAGGTTTCTAAGCTTATATATGCAACATTTGCAAGGTTTGAAACACCTTAAGTATAATAACTTGTAGGTGTTCTGTGTATTCTGCTAACAAGATTCTATACAGAGACCACCTTATCTCTTTATGTTATAGATGAACTCCAGTTATGCGAAAGATATGAAAACAAGGAAAATAGAGATTCAGTACTTGATCATCCAGATGAGTTATTTTCCTATTGCAACAATGTTCCTTTTTTTTGTTGGTATTGTTGTGTCATCCACTGTGGTGGTACTGATTTCTAGGTGAGTTATCTTTTGAACCCCAGTACCCAATGTGTAATGTGCTTGTGTTGCAACACATTGCTGGATTATTTATATTGTATGGATTCCTATGCATCAGCCATAACTTGCTATCGGGTGATTCTAATTATCAAAACTTAAGTAGATGAGGAGAAAAAATTTACTATTACTAAATAGTAGTGAATAATAACAGAAGTGCATGGAAATATGAGATACAAGAATGAAAAGAAACAATAAAACGTAGAAAATCAATTAGTAAGTGCATAGAAGACAATTTTGATTTGTTAGTAGCAGCCAAGTTTACAAGAAAACAACAAGTTCTTGGTTTTAAAAGGCCTAGAAATCAACACATTAGTAATCAACGAGCTTCACCAACATCATCAACAACAGCTTCACTCACCAACAAGCTTCACCAGCACCTTCACCAACGACCTTCACCAACAACTTCACATAGATATTTCATTTTTTTTCAAGAAAAGCTTCAGATATGCTCTCTCACATCGGTCTTGGATGAAAGGTTCAGGAAATTTAATAAGGGCATAATTTATATTGCCAAATTGTATTGGAGGGAAATATATTTTTTAGGAGGGAAATATATTTAGGGCTAAAAAAACAGAATTATTTTTCTAAAAATCACTGTTGTTATAATGTTATCTATCACAACAGTTCTAAAACATGTTACTATAGATTCTCTATAGGGAAGATTATAGTCAGGATGAAACAGTATATTTTAAGAATTATTCTATTAGATTAAAGGCTATTTGGCCACGGTTATAACCGTTGTAATAGGTGAGGTATTGCTACGATTGTATAATTGTTGCTAAATAAGCGTTGCAGTAAGTCAAATTTCTAGTAGTCGAGGATGATGACTGAATGAAGCATTGTAGTTCTATCGCAACAAGGTCCCTTAAGCAGAATAAGACAATCTAGGCCCTTTAACTATTGCATTATTACAATTTGCCGAAGCACTATGTGTTTTATGTTCAAGCATAAATCTCATGCTTCTTTCCATTTCTATGAATTTGGGTTTGGGTGACCCAAATCCCACCACAATGCGGTTACTGATGGCCGATTGAATAGTAAGAAGACCAATTGAGATACTCCATGATGTGCTCTTTAAAGTAGAGTCTTTTATATTTCCGGTCGATTTTATGCTTCTTGACTGTGAGATGGACTTTGGGGTCCCTATTATTCTTGGGAGCCCGTTCCTTGAGACTTGTCACGCATTGGTTGATATAAAGAAAGAATAGATGAAGTTTAGGTTGAACAATGAATAAGTAATTTTTAACATTTGTAGGTCCATGAAGACGTGCGGTGAGATCCAAATGATATCTTCTATATCCAGCAGGGTTGAAAGTACGTTTGAGGTAGAAGTCGAAGAGCACCTAGGTGGTGAGGAACTAGCGGCAGTGACCATGAATTTTAAGAGTGATATTATTGAAAAATATGGGTCTTTTGTTGAGGCATTTGAACAAGGTGAGTTTTGGTCCAAACCAAAGAAACTGGGTTAGATATGAACCATTGCGAGTCTCCACCTATGAAATAATCAATTGAGGAGGCTCGTAAGGCTATACAACCTCTTGCATCGCCTTTGAGTGTAGAACAAATATAGTGTAGATGAATGTTTTTAAAAGGTTCACACGAGCCATTGGTTGGACTATAGTGTACATTATTAAGATTCCTCCCGGTATTTGTTCACACAAAATCTAAGTCATGCACTATCACAAGCAATGTATTGAGCACCAGAGATTGTTGAATCGCCTAAGCAAGAGGTAGTGAAGAAGGATATCATTAATTGGTTGGATGCCGGAGTCATATATCCTATTGCAGATCGTTTTTGGGTATGCCTTGTTCGGTTTTTTCCCTAAAATGGGGGATTTATAGTAGTGCCTAATGACAGGAACAAGCTTGTTCCAATTAGGCCGGTGACTGGATGAAGAGTTTTATAGATTACAAAAATAAAAATCCATGGACTGAGAAGTACTATTTCCCTATGCCTTTCATGGACCAGATGTTAGATAGACTGCACGAGAAGGATGCTATTGCTTTCTGATGGCTATTCGGGTTACAATAAAATTTCTATTGCCCCCAAGGATCAGGAGAAGACCACCTTTACTTTCCTTTATGGGACGTTTGCATTCTAGAGGATGTCGTTTGGGGTATGTAATGCACCTGCCACTTTCCAGATATGTATGATGTCGATATTTCCTGATATGATGGAGGAAACTATTAAGGTGTTTATGGATGACTTTTAAGTTGTTTGCGACTCCTTTGATCGGTGTTTGAGTCACTTGGCCAAGGTTCTCAAAAGATGTGAAGATTACAATCTTGTGCTAAATTTGGTTTAATGTCACTTTATGATGAAATAAGGTATAGTATTGGGCCATCGCATCTAGGAGAAGGGGATAGAGGTTGATTGAGCAAAAGTTGAAGTGATAGAGAACTTCATCCACCCATCTATGTAAAAGGTGTGAGATGTGGAAAGTTTTTCAGAACATGCGGGCTTCTATTGGAGGTTTATTAAGGATTTCTCAAAAATTGCACACCCTCTGTGCAAATTACTTGAGAAGTAATGAAAATTCTATTCTGATGAATCCTGTCTAAAAGCGTTCGGAGGGTTGAAGGAGAGGTTGGTGTCTGCGACCATAATTATTTATCCAGATTGGAGTAAGCGATTTAGATGATGTGAGATTCTAGTGGGGTTTCTATTGATGTTTTATTGGGACCAATAATGGATAAAATCTTTCACCCCATCTATTATCCAAGTAAGGCCCAAAATGAAGCACAAAAGAACTACACTGTGACTTAACAAGAGCTTTTGGCAGTGGTATTTTATTTCGAAAAATTTTACTCCTATTTGCTTGGCACGAGAGTCATAGTGCATACTGACCACTTCGCTTTGAGCAACTTGATGACAAAGAACGATACGAAACAAAGGTTGATTAGATGGGTTCTACTATTGCAATAGTTTATTTTTACGTAAAAGATAGAAAAGGTGCTTAAAATCCAGTTGCAAATCACTTGTCCAGATTGGATGATAGAGCTATGCGAGAGTTGGGTGAAAAGTATGAAATTGATGATACCTTCCTTATTGAGCATGTATTGGCCGCTTCCCATGACTTGATTCTATGGTTTGCCAATTTTGCGAATTATTTGGCTCATGTTATAGTCCCATGGGACTTGTCCTTCCATTATAGGAAGAAGTTCATGCATGATGTGAAAAAGTTGTTTTGGGATGAGCCTTACTTATACCGGAGTTGTGCTGATGGGCTTATTCACCGTTGCGTGCTGAAAGTTGATATTTTAAGTATTTTGGAGGCATGCCACTCCCCGCCTGTGGGTGGGAGCCATAGTGGTATCCAGACAGGCCAAAAGATATTGTAGTGTGGGTACTATTATCCAACGATTCAGCAAGACGCTCACTAGTTCGTAAAGTCATGTGATAGGTGTCAAAAGGATGGAGGAATTTCGAAGATGCAAGAGTTCCCTTTAAATCTCATTCTAGTGATTAAGTTATTTGATGTATGGGGCATTGATTTTATAGGGCAATGTGTGAGTTGTCATTGTATGAAATATATACTTGTGGAGGTGGATTACGTGTCAGCATAATACTATTATGATGCAAAGTCATATAGCTACATGCCAATCCAAAAGGAGACTAATTTTAACTATAACAACTTCTAACATGCTTTGACCATACCATGACTTAAGTTTCTCAACATAACATGTTATTCACATAACCCTCATATATAGCCACAAAGGGCATCATATCTACATAACCTATCATTTATCATATTTAACATACATAGATATAATTTGAATCACATCATCAAATCATGCCAAATTCACCTTCACACACACTCATCATACCATAAAACCAAGATAACCATCAAACACACCTTTTTTCCCTTAAGCATAAAGATACCATCTAATCCTAGGAATAACATCTAAAAGACCACGGGACAAGAAAACATAAGATAGAGATCTTATAGGGTTAAATTCTATCGAACAACATGAGAATGATGAAGAAGGGAAACTCTATTATCCTATAGCCTCTCACTCATAGATGTGTTGCGACTCACCACCGATGATCTAGACTATACTAGACGTTGCAAAATGAGAATTTGGACCCCAAAACACTGTCATAAACTTCATGATATGATACCACATTTGTCACGACCGGAGAGGACCACCTAGAAGTAACCTGGAATACTTGACCTCTCAGAGTTCTTATAGAAGCCCATAGATATCATTCATCGCATTCTCCTAGGTAAACATAGCAGAAAATTTAAAACATTCTAAGCACATCATATTCTAGAGCAACACTCTTTTTATATGTAAAATAAGAAAATACATAGTTAAAGACTCTAGTATCTTTTTGTCACCCTAGACTCAAGATCATTAGAGTAAATTAAAGACACGACCTTTATATCATAAATAATAAATAGATATTTACTAGACTTTATAGTAAGCTAGACATTATGAAATCCTTGGACATAAGGATTCCTTTCCTTTGAGCTTGGGAATCACATATCAATATCCTCATCATTTAAAGACATCCTTTAAGCATTCATAAACTAAACTTTGTGTAAAAAGTAATAGAAGAATGCATTTAGTACAAGAATGCACTAAGTATGACAATCATGCAAAAATAATTCATTAATAAGGACATTTTTCTTTAAACCATGCTTCATTCCTTTTTGAAAAATCCTCATAAAGAATTGATACAATAGAATTATATAATTCACATCCTTCATAAAGGCATAATAAATGATCATCAATCATATAATATCATACAATGCATTTAAGACATTTTAGAGTCAGATTACTGTAAGCATATTGGCATTACTGTGAGTTCCTACCCTTTGCAATGAACTTCTTTTCTTTAACTTATTAACCTCCCAAGTAACTGTGTAGTGATACTTGGTGTAATTCATTAGCTTAAGGTCACAAGGAAAGCATAAAATCAACCTACATTAGCAAAACACATACATTCATATAGAACCTTTTCATCTAACAAGGCACATACTTCACATTAACATAAGACATTACTCACAATCCTAATCTAAGTCTACTAGTGCAATGTACATGTGAAGACCCATAACATCACACATACTTAGTAAATCTATCATGAGACCACAAGCCTTAAAAAATTATTTCATACAGCAACAATGCAATATAGACAACCTCATTTATGCCAAAAAGACATTCATAATAGAGTCCTTAAGATCAACATTATGCATATTCAATAATATCGCTTCATATAGACTCATACCATGCATTTTTAATCACTCTAAGAAGATAACACTACAAATTCATGCATAAGGAACATAAATATAGTCATATGCATTAGAAAACCTTCCTAGGAATTCCCTCAAGAGCCACTTGTACAATTCATGGGGGAAGTCCCATAGCCCCACCTACATGAAGCAACTACACTTAGCTTATCCTAATTAGGGTCTTAGTCAGTTACTTCCATTGTCTATTTACTTAAGTGACACTATAGCCTTAACCGGCACTAAGACCATGGGTGCTACATGGAATTTTGTGTTGTAGATCCTTACACCAATGGAAGGGGATATACCTAGTTAAGGTAGAACATTAACACATCCTAGCATACTAAGTGAAATCGCTTTCTAGATCCTCTGTGGAAAGCATAGTTTGTGGAACTAGGAGATATATGTGGACACCCTCTTTATACAAAATTGGGCATTGTAGTTATCCACTATGGAAACATCGCTCTATGACCTTTGAGCTATGAGGCTAACCATCTGTTGAGGACTATGGTAACCTACCTTCCTATAATATAAAGGGACACCCCTCAATTTCAAGTTATCTCTTCGCAAAGAAAAGTTCCTTTTATTAAAAAGCCTTTTTTAACATTACTTTATAAAAACATAGGCTTTAAGAGATCGACTCCTTATAGAATTATCTCATAGGTAATAGATGAGAGCTCATCAACCTAAATCATGTTAGAATCCCGTTCACATGGACATAGAATATGTAAAGCACCATCTAGTTTAGGGTACACTTGACACGCCTTTCAAGGCTCCTATAATTACTAGATCATCATACATATGTGTGTGTATACACTTATATGTGAGAAAACCTTTCACATAAACACATTAACACCACACATGCTCATACATTAATGTATAAGTGTATATATGAGAAATCCTTTCATATAAACACATTAAATCACTATGTACATTCATAAATAACCATGCATTCATATTTATATACATAGGAAACCAAACCTAGAAATTTTCCTATCATGGAACACATGTGCAATGCATAGACAAGGACTCATACCTTTGACCATACTAGTACACCTATCAAGTCATCATAATGAATGGTACCTCACATATTTCATAGATACATATACTTTACATATAAAGTAATAGACAATAATGAATATGATCATTAAAAACCATAACGCTATACTACTTGTAAGCCTGCATAAAGTGTTAGTGTGTGTATTTTGATCCACATGATCAAATAATGACTATCAACAACATATTGAGGTATCCACCTTCTTAGGACCACAATGCATCTTCAAGCATAGACCATACAACACTTAATAGCATAGAAAACAGGATAATATAACATTACTTTCAAGACTCTTACCTTTATAAATTCACACATTCATATACGGATACATAGGTAAAGTAATTATTAACCATAACAAATCATCTATGCAAGAACCTAAACCTATCCCTAACATAGTTATACACATGCTTATAAAATAGTCCTACAACCTAGATCAAAACTAGAGTAGGAAACTAGACATGAGACTTCACATTGGGTGATCATCACCAACACACATTCATAAAACAATTGCCTTCAAGGCCATGATCACATCACATATAAATTGAAAGTAAAATAAATAACTCCAACATAAGTGTACCATATTAGAAATCCATACAAGGCTTCATCAAATAACATTTCTATCGAAAAGTAGAGAGGAAGAGTCATTCATACAAATTCATCAATATTTGATCGTCATTGATCAATACACCTTATTCATCACCAATTAATATTTAGGGAAGTAGCTAAATATAGTTTAACTTAGGCGATATCATACATAAGCAACTACAAGATCATGCTACTAAAAAGTGTAGATCATCCTTACATTATCTCCCTTACTTTAATCATCCATGATTTATACACATTCATCAATAATAGTAATATAATTATTAGATACTAGTATCTTCACATAAAAAAATCCTACCTTCCTGCACTATATAGATGAGAATACAATGAATAGCATGCTTTTACAATCAATAGGAAATAGAGATGAATTCTTCAATTCCTAATCCATATTGTAATAACATATATAATTCATCATCACATTACATCATAGGAAGTATATATAAGCTATTCAACATGCTAAAATCATAATTCAATAAACATAAATTTAAGATCACAAAGCCCACACATACGCCAAATCATGAGTTGAAGGGAACATGGGTTCATCATGCAATTGGATTGAAATTAAGGTTACAATCATAATATTAAAATAAATTCATCACGAGGAAGCCATTAGAAAGATTTTGAGAAAGAACCCATCGCTAGATCGAAGAATTAGAAGTTTGATCATATTTTTCTATTTGAAAACTTTTAGAAGAACTCTCTAGATGAAGGATTACCATACATCATTGTAGGAGAAAACAAGTAAAAATTGATGTAGAACCCATTGGAATCCAAAGGTATTCTTGAACTTCATCTCCAATGGAGGTTTCTAGAGAGAATATTTTTGGAGAGAGAAGTCTAATTTTAAATTGAGTATTGAAAATAGACTAGTCATGTTTTTTATCAACTTAATTATCCCCAAAATAACAAAATAAAATCAACCAGCCTCAGGTTATAAGTTGGGTGAATTTACCATTTACCACATAATTAAAATAGCGTGCATAGTAGTTGTTGCAGCCTGCATCAACTGCGACAAACGACGCCCCGTAGGTCCATCGACGTACCATACTACAGGTCATCACTTCGGTCTGGGTCTTGAAAAAACCCTTCATCCTTCACAAGGATAAATTTCCGTTGACGCCTCCCCTTCGATGGGGTTTTGGTTGACTGATAAGCCGTCATTTGGCTTCGTCGACTGACACTCCTAATGTAGTGTCTCGACAGTCTTTGGGTCCTTCTTGAGGGCTTCTTGCGAGGCCGTTGGGGAGTCGTACCTGTATTTTTCCAATTTAAATATAAAACTTAACAATTCAAGGAACTTTCAAATCAGTTTCATCAAAAACAAATACTCACTACACGTCCAAACATGCTAGGCACACTCATGTCGCATATGCACGTATCAAGGGCTAACTTTCGAACGTCTTGGACGTTTGAACTCTAAACTTCATGAAACTTAACATAATGATTATAAACGTCATTATTAATCATATGATCAAACGACACACATATAAGTAGATGAAAACATTTAAGGCTTCTTGGTGACTAGTCGTCAAACGTCTTAGTTATCGTTTGACATTTGACTTGAAAATAAATTCAAATAACTCATGTGAGTATCTAGACACCCTAACTCATTTTCAGGGTCTTATAGTGAGGAGGCTTAAGGCCAAATAAAAAGGCGTATGGAATACACCGAAAGGAGGACCGCTGAGCTGATTAGTGATCCCAATTTACTACCCCGAAAGTCCCTTCACAACATAATTTTTTATAGTATAATTAATTTTCATTCATTATGTTTAGTATCAAATTTTATTTTGAATATTCATATGAGTAATTTCTCAATTTGAACTTAAAATATTGAGACTAAGTTTTTCTTAGGTTTTGAAGAATTAAAGTTTTCCGTTTTTGAAAAATTAGAAGTTCGTCTAAAATATTATTGAATTTGAACCTTTGTAAATACGAAATAAATCTTACCCGTTTGATAGAAACACAATTAGAAATGACTTTTATCATTTTATATTGTTTAGCTAAAACCCCAATTCTTGGGGTATAATTATGTGATTATGGTTTTCTTTAGCTTATGGGTATTGCTAATTGTTAGTTCAAATGTTTTTTATCAGTGATTTCAATCATTGATTGTTTTTAAAATTAAAGAATCGTAGTTTCATATGCAGTTATGCCTTCATTGTTATAGATTGCAAAAGAGAGAGGTTTTAAAATGAAGATTATTTATTGATGGCGTGTAGGTATTGATTTGTCATAGTTGCAGCTCAAGAGAGTTAATTTTAAACCATTTCTAACATTTTAAACTTGATAAAATAACTAAGTCTTGGCTATTCCTAATAGATGTTCGTCAGTGTTTGAGAGAAACAGACTTGATTCGGGCAAATTGTTCGAGAGCTTACCTCCTCTATAAGTTACCTATTCACTAGGTTACATCTATTTTCTAACAATTGTGACTACACACTTTTCTACATTATCTTGTAATCGAATCACATCCCAAGAAATTGTTTCTTTATTGTTATTCGTTGTTATTTGTTGTAGTTGTAGTTGATAATTAGAATAAAAATCCCTCTTATTTGACATTAGTGTCACCCCCATATTTGAATTGTGTTTTTCTCTATAATGTCTACTGCTATGATTGACTAGAGCATATTCATACTGCCGTATTGAATCTTAAATATGTACCATTCCTTATGGGATTCGACCCCGATTAATTTAGTTGGGTTATATACTAACTAGTTATCGTTGACACTAAAAATTGAATGATATGTCCTATAAATGTTACTAAAAATGTTGCTGCTGTAGGGGAATTATGTTGGTAATGATTTTTTAGTTACGTTGAATTTTTTTCTTTTTACTTATAGTTTAATGTACTTATTTTTTAGTTTTGATTTGCTTGTTTATCTTTTGAAACAGAGAGTATGACTGTGAACGGAACAAATGGTATCAATGTAGGTAACCTCTACGATGTCAAAAACCAAATGCTAAGGATCCTCACCTTATGGGTTAAATCTTTACCATTCGCTTGCCGCTTATTGAAGAGAAAGATTTGTTCCACATAACTAGAACTATTTTATAGCTCTTGCAATTGAACGGTATGTTTGGTTGTTTGTCTCACCAGGATCACCGTGCGCATATAAGAATTTTTGTTGAAGTATACGAGCTGTTCACCTTCAAGAATACATCCCAAGAGTTTGTCCGGTTGAGTCATATTCCAATTTCTTTAATGAAGAAAGAATAAAAATGGTTGGCTTAATTGCCACGAAACTCGATCACTCCATGGAAAGGGCTTATCACCGCATTTCAATGCGGTTTTTCCTCGTTCCAAGGTTATGACCTTTCGGGACCACATATATAGCTTCAAGTGTTTGGACGGCAATCCAATTCGTGAAATATGGTTACGATTCAATACGTTGGTGCTTAAATGCCCAAATGATGGATTTCCTGACAATATGCTGTTAAAATAATTTTGGTGTTGCAAAATTTTTACTAAGCCTTGATTTGGTAAATAAGGGTGTTGCTAACAAATTTTATCTTGGAGGTTTAATACAGCAGCCTTATGTGGTTCCAACTCAGCTCTTGAATGGTATATAATCAACCGGGCATGGTACACCCGTGATTACCATGTCTCACCCCACACTTTCACATTGACCAAGGAGCAGATAGAAAAAGAGAAAGAGAGGGGTCAGAAATATTGCAAAAATCATGACCCTACTTGACATTATCTTGAAACATGTCATGGGAGCTAGTGGTAGGATTGTTAATACGGAGGTGTTTTATTTGTGAACCCGGGACAAGCCATGTTTAAGGTATTTTAGAACGAAGAGGTGAATGATATAAACCAAGGAGGTGGTTATTGTGTAAACTACTTGATCAAGGGCGGTAACCAAACTTGGAGAAGGGATGAAGGTTTGAGAGACTGGAGGGTCTGAAATCCCGCTTTGAATAAATGGGATGTGGAGAAGTGCATTTATATTCCTCTCCATAAGCGCCAAAAACAAAAGGATTTCAAGGTAGATTAGCCAGAGTATATGATTGCCATATCCTTAACAAGGTTGACAATCATAAAAGAATTTAAAAATATGAAAGAAGATGTGTTGGCCCTTTAACAAACTATTACCTCTCATCCCATCTGTATCAAATAGTTGGAGACTCATATGGGTCTTATCTCGTATCATTTAAACCTAAGACAGCAAGGGGTGTGTCCTATTGATAGACTCCTGGCACATGAAGCACTACCTATTTTCTACTTTTAGTTCAAATACATAACATTATAGTATAATATCAAAGGAAGTCTAGGACAAGTCACATATAAACAATCTAAGCCAAATATAACATTCGAACACAGCCCTTACTTTACTTAAGTTAAAACCAAATATAGGCATATACAACAATTATCCTCAAATGAAACGGAAATAACTAAATGTCTTAATCTAGAAATACATCAATAGCTACATAGTGGCATCTTCCTCAGAAGGTGAGGATCTACCGAACATGGAGAATGATAATCAAAGTTATCTTTAAATGATACTTCTAGAAGGTTAACACCTGGAACCTACATTATTGTAGAAATATAGAAGTATGGGTTAGTACACTTTTGTACTAAGTATGACAATATGAACATATAACAATTGAAATCATGCTAAAGGGGACATTTGTTCAAAACAATGCTAAGTTACTTTGAATAGCCTTATGCACAATCAAGAACCCATATGAGCCAATAATAACATATTATTTAAGTCAAAGTTATATACAAACAAGACCTACATGATCAAGTATAATTGATTAAGTGTAAGTCACAGCATATTTGAGTACATAACTGAACCAATTCCAATATCATGATATGACCACAAATCATATATAACATGTTCATAACATTGTAACATATAAAAGACCCTTACTCATCACCCAACATCAAGTCCACAAATGCAATGATCAAGTAAAGCCCCATAACCTTAATCAACCATGTAAACCTAATAAAGGACCATAATCAATGTCTAACATCACATGATATAGCATCAAGAGTATTCATAATCATATTTAGCAATATAGACCAATAGCATGTACATAAATGAAACTAGCATCGTACAGGATCATAGACATGTAAGTCGACATATGGGTATCATTTACATTGTAAAACATAAGAACAACCTTCCAAGACTTCCCTAAAGGACAACTATTGAAATGTATTGGTAGAGTCCTATACCCCTACCTACACTAAGTCAAACCGCTTATTTCACCCTAATTAGTGCTCACTTTATTACTTCATTTTACTTTTTGGAACACATGCATTAACCGAAGTACACCGCATAGCTAAATATGGAATCTTCTGTCATGAAACCCTACACTGAAAGAAGGTGGACTACTTTTAAAGGTAGTACCAAAACATGAACGTAACATTCTAGGAGGATCCACTAGCTAGTATTCCTATAGGGGAAACATAGTTCTAGAACTATCTGATATACTAGGATCCCTCTTGATACAAAACTGCATTAATGTCACCATTCATCTTATGAGAACAATTGTGAACCTACCTTCGCACATTTGGAAGGGACACCTCTCATATCTAGTTTGCTTGGTGCTAAGCTAATGCCCCTTTTTAAAATGTCTTTAAGCCTTTATTATTTATCATATCTTACTATATGTCATGGGAGACTAACCCATTTTATATTCATGTCACTAACTCATAAGGAATTGCATGAGAATATCCTTTCAATCCAACCCTCATATGTGAGATCAACACATTATCATCATCATGTCATAATAGGGCACATAGGCAATTTGTAACCAACCTTATATCATTACTTCTTAATTAATCTTACAATTTCACATAATCAAGACATTTAAATTGCATCCTCATGCGAATACCTACTTAATATAATCACCATATATAGTTCAATTGAACATCATCACCAAGTACAAGCCATCACAATTGAAGTAAAGGCTTAATATCACAAAGTCTTACCCATTCTCCTTCAACAAGCCATCATCATTGGTCTTACCATCAAAGAATCCAAATTAATCATCAATAGGTTTAATAACATAATTCAATAGTAATTAATCCAATAACTAACTCTATTTCATCAATACTAATGAATTCAATACGAGTTCATAACCTAGGGTTCGGGAACTTGGGTCAATTCATGATCTATTCCACATACTAGGTTAATTTATTAAGAACTAGCATAACTGAAAACATAGTATAATCATAATAATTAAAATAAACCATAACCAATACAATTTAGAAGATTAATTTCAGATTATAAAGAGATCTATAAGAAATCATCTTTTTAAAAACAAATTTTAGAAGAAGCCTTTGGGAAAAAGGAATCCCAAAGGTTAAAGGATCTCATACATTGATATTTTTTGAAGATTTATGGTGAAAAGTAGTCTTCTTTCTGCTCTATAACGCTTAGACCTTGGTCTTCTATGGAGTTCCCTTGGGAATGAGAAAGTAGAGAGAAGCATACCAATTTGGGTATGGGAATTGTTATTTGTTAAGTGGAGATTAGGCTTAGGGTTGTTATATATTTGCTTAACGAACCAAATTAAAAACCCCTTAACCTATAGTTAAACCCCTTACTAACCAACTTAATGAAATGAACTCTTTAAAAACTTAACCATAAAGTGCAGGCCTGACCTACAAGACCCCGACCTACGGGTTATAGGTCAACTGATGCTTCTCTCCCTAACCGTCCTGCACATCCTTAGTCCTTATCAAAGACCATGCATATTAGCCATTTTCATGAAAATGGCTAAGTTTGGTCAACGGAGGCATCGACGCTCCGTTTATTGGCATATGCCCCATCGCCTGAAACTCGTAGGTAGAAACTTTCTACACTGCATCAAATTGCAGGTTTAGGTCAAATGTAAGGGTAATAGGTCAACCGATGCTTCTCCCCCCAACCGTCCTGCACATCCTTAGTCTTTATCAAAGACCATGCATAATAGCCATTTTCATTAAAATGGCTAAGTTTGGTCAACGGAGGCATCAAATGCTCCGTTTATCGGCATATGCCCCATCGCCTGAAACTCGTAGGTAGAAACTGTCTACACTACCTCAAATTGCAGGTTTAGGTCAAATGTAAGGGTACACACCAAGTACTCTTATGGTGTTTCTTGTGAAGTCATACCTGGATGTTTCGACCTTAAACATGATCCAATACTAGTTATACACCCTCCCACAAAAATTTATCAATTTCTGACTTCTAAAACCTCGTGAAATAGGCTAAGGCACATTAACACCTCTTTAACTAGTTTTCGGACGTCATAGTCATTTATTCATGTCTTGAATCTATAACTCCCTAAATGACTCATAAAAATTGTTTTTTGACATTAAAATAGTGTTACAAACCTTTGACACTTATGTGAGTCTCTAGATTAGGTCTTGGACTCACGGAGTGTTACACTTATTCGGAGTTGACCAAATTTTTATTTGATTTCTTTTTGAGTTAGAAATGATTGTATGTTTATTATGCATGTTAAAGTGTGGAATGTGCTTGAATATTTAATGTTTGTGAGATTAAAGGTCCATCCAGCGACTCATCAAACTATTTAGCGACTCGTCAAAGAAGTTGGCGGTCCTTACTTTGACAACTGTTGCATTCCAAACAATATGAATTTCGAGTCTATTTAACTTGGCTAGAAAAGAAGCAAGATAGGGAAATTGCCGAGCACGTTGGTGATTCTTACTTAGTCTGCTGATTGGACCACACTTTAGCAAGATGTCCTTAAAAACTCAGTGAGGTAATTGTCGTAAAACCCAGTGCTTTGAGTTTAAGTTTTTGCCACTTAGCTTCAGAACTTTTCGACTCGGCATTATAGGGTGTTTTCTTAAACAACGAACTTATATATAATAATTTTACTCATATCCAATTATTCTTATCTTAGTGTTGTGTTGGGACTCTCTGATAATAATTGTATGCTTGATTTCCCATTTTTAGTATTAATATCTTGCCGAAGGTGCCTATTTTGTTGATCCCAATTTATATTGTGCCTTACAATTAATTCAAATTTTTGGGTGGTGCTTAAATGTTGTTGGTTCTACTTGGGTGCAGTCAAACTATCATGCATATGTGTCAAATGACATAACTTGCCCATTGATAAAGTGATTGTCGTTATATTTAAGGTCAAAAGTCGTCAAATGTACGAACTTGGTAAAACCGAAATAAGTTTCTGAATTCTATAGGGCATGGATAGTATGGATACTAGTTTAATTTAAATGGTGAATGTTTTTATTCTGTTTGCGGGGGCTACTGGTTTGAATGCGAAAGTTAGGGTTGAACGTATGCAGGCTTGAAAGCTTGGTAAAGCTTACAAAGCACTTGTCGGTCCACCGAATTATTGCTTTTAGCCTTTAGTTTCATGATTATTCTTGATATAGGATCTATAAATTTTGGCGAGAAGTCTGAGTTAAGCAAGTTTACTCGACGACTTGCAAAGTGCACTCGACGACTCTTCGGGTGCACTTGACAACTCGCCAAATGACTTCTTTGATATCCTTTTTCTGTTCCCCTAATCCTTAAACGCGCTCTAAATTTCAACAGGCTAGTTCATTCTTGCCGAATACTTTTGAAAATTCGCCGAAAGACCCTTTCTATTGTTTACATGTAATTTTTAACGGAAATTTTGAGCAAATCCTTTTGGGCAAGCCTAATCTACCTTACCTAAAAGATTTGGGGAATGATCAATCATTTTGTTCGAGTCTTTGTGGAAATATTTTTCTGGAATTTTCTATTGATGATATCAAACTATTTTTGACTTTTTCGTAGATATGGTTAGAACAATAATTAACATGTCCCCCGTAAGAGAGCACAAGTAATCCTGATAAATGAAGGGGGCCTAATCCTCCAAGAAGGGAAGAACCAAGCCTCAACAGTTAGGCAAAGGAAAAGGCAAGTGTATAAAATTAGATATTTTGGCGCACATCTCCGGTAGCAAGGGAAAAACAATCAACTGTATGTTTTACTATCTTAGCCGGAGGATGTCAAACCCTTACAATTCTAGGGAGAGGAGGTTTGTGCTCGATCTTGTCCTCAATAAGCTAGGGTCCCAGCAGCCTCCTTTAAAGCAGAGATAGTGCAACTGCTGGTACCTCTTTTAGCTCTAGTGCCACTAGTGCTCCCTCTTCCTAATTGATTCGATACACTAAAAACTGTTGTGTTACAGACTATCCTTAAGGAGAAGCTATCTTTTATAAAGGGCATTGAGGGAAAATAATCCTCGGTAAGGGACACTCTCAAATATCATTTGTTTGAGATGTTTGTTCGACCCCGAGGCTCATACATACCTACATGGGTTTGGGAGTTTACTCGGAATAGGGTGACCTAGTTCCTAAAAGCAAGAAGAAGGCCAGATCTTTCAACAAATAGGGTCCATCATAATACATAAGATAAAACTTAATTATAGTCGTGATCATATCAAAATAGTACTTAACAGAGATTAAGTTTTGACTACCCAAATTTGGCGACGACGTCATTGGATGAGCTCAAATGGTGGTTGATTCCTCTCATTTATTTTACAACTCCGAGATGGATTGACGTCGGAATTCTAATCGATAAGAAGGACTTGACCCTAGTTGCATAATATTTATTTGGATTCATCAACAACTCCATTATTCTATCACATAAAAATTCCAACCACCGGATTCTTTAGGAGGCCTTCTTTCGGTCATTTATATCTGGGAAAAGTATTGACATGGAACTAATAGTAGATCACGAAATTGTCATACAGGCCAATAAACATCAGATATTCCTCCCTTTCCTTGTTTTGATCACTCAATTGTGCTGGCGTGCTGGACTCCACGGGATGTAACCAGCGATATTTATGTTACTATTCATTCTCCACTAAAATACGGCGCATTGAGGCAGAATACACTTGGGAGGAGGTCGATAGAAGTAGAGAAAATTTTCTTGGTACATCCTCCGAGGTGGAAATTAACTTTATACATGTAGAGGAATCTTTGCCTGCTCCTTCCTCAGGTCCTTCCTGTACATTTGCTCCTACTTCTTCTTCCAAAGATCCCCATATTTGTGCTGCAACCCAGATAGACATGATTACCTGACCATTATCCTAAAGAGAGGGAAGCTGTCTTATTCAGCTGATGAGCGAGCTACCCAGCTAGATGTTGTAATGCCATGAATGAACAAGAGTGACATCCTTGTTACACTGACCCCCTCTAGAGTTAATGATTAGGCTTTGAGAATTTAACTTGTAAGAGTACACAAGTGGAGTATTTTAATATGAGGACTTTGAAAGCCTAGGTTTCATATTAGAGGAAGGATGTGGAGTACTTGAAGTCCACAAATTTAACTTCACTATTGTAGGCAGCGGATGATGTAGATGTTTTAACGACTTTTGAGATTCCTTCGACAAACATTGTAGATTTACATTGGGATGATATGGCAAGTTATGATCAGAGGCAGTGGCCGACGAGAAGTAGATAGATTTGAGAGATGTTGAGGTTTATGATGATTTGGATGACCTTGAGGATGTGATGTTCAGGATTGCAAGCCGAACTTCTTTGAGAGAAGCCACCATGGGTGGGTCCAGTGGAACTCGTACTTCTTAGGTGACTTTCGGAACTACCCAAAGATTAGAGTTTTGCTTCGGGCACTGATACCAAGATAAAATGACTGACTGTTTAGACCTGATTCTATTTCTTCCCTCTTTGTCGAATTTTTATTTATTATTTGGCTTGCATTTGAGGAAAAAATTCTTTTGTTTTATGGTGGGGTGAGACTTACTTTTTGTGAGTATTGTTTTGTTCATATATTTAGTTTTGTGCCATAAAATTGTGTTTTGGCACTGTGTTTTATGGATATTTTAACTTTTAGCTCCTTAATTTAATTGTAACTGATTTTTACCCTTATTTAAAAAATTTGTGCCTACTCGTAGTTTTGTTTATATGTGGGTATTCTTTTAAAAATTTCAGTATTGTTCTTGATGAAAATGAATGACTTTAATAGTACTCATAAGGGAATAATAATGATTAGGCGACTTCCATGAGAACAAATGAAGTTTCATAGACAATATGTGAGCATTTTTCACCTAACTGTGACAAGTTGAATATCAATTTGAGTCTCTTGTGATTAACATTGTACACTACTGAAAGTGTCGAGTCTTGTTGACATTGGCGTTAATGCCTTGTTTTATGCGCTTACCATGAACCATAGGCGATGACACCTACAATTTTTCTGTTGGTCCAGTTGACTAAGTGATTCAAGCGTAAACGATCTTAGGCAACTTCTTTGAAGACTGAAGCTATTCAACATCCTACCTTGTGAGTGTGTGAACTTTGCTAGAACCCCTTTTTAGCCTTAGACTTTTCTTCGAAGAAACTTGATAAAATTGTGACCGTTTTAGTCCATTCACCCTTAATCCTCATTGAATGTTGTTTTTTTAATAGCAATATTAGGCCAAAAGCCTAAGTTGGGGTATTGTCAAAACAGAAGGTAAATCAAGAAATGTAAATAAGCCCCCTTAGACATATTGTTTTGAAAAATATCGAAACCCCCCATACAAAGAAAAAGAGAAGAAAAAGAAAAGAATGAAAATGTGGTGAAATAATGTTGGAAGAAAAATGGTGTGTCCAAAGTTTCATTGAAGAGAATAATAGGGTGATTTTTTTAGCATGAATGAGAATGTTGAAGAAAAGGAAAGAAATTGTTGTTCATAGAACAATTCATGAGGATAACAACCTCTAAGCCTAAATCATCATACCTTTAAACTCAACCCAGTTAAAAGCTTTTAAAAGACCTTTTCAATCTTCAGTGAGCTGGAACAATTATTGATTGGAAAATATGGGCAAACCAATTGGCTGAGTCATTCTTATGTTCAGCTTTGTAAGTGTGACAGTTGGTTTTTATTCCTGAACTATAAATTGTTGAGGAAATATGTGTGAATATGGTATTATTCTTTGTGTGAGGTCATTTGAGTACGTTTCCTGAGCTTGAATTATTTGTATGTATTCATTATTGAGTCCTGTGTAACACTATTTAAGATATCCAGTTGTATAGTTGAACTTGAGTTTTATTTGAGTACAAGAAAAACATTAAGTTGGACTCATTTAGCGCTTTACTTCGATAGATTTAGGGTCCTCAAATTCCCATTTTGTTCCAATAAATTATGCAATATCCTAGATTTCTTGTTATTCCGATGGAGGAACAAAGCATGGACTCTAATTTTCAAAAAGGAACGAAGCAAGATAGAATAAGGACGAAATGAAGACCTGGTGATCGCCAAGTTCCTTGAGTGAGTTATTTAATGGCCATTCTCTTGCCCAAAGTTCCAATGTGTTAATCCTTGAAAGAGAAAATCAAGTTAGTGAGAGTAACGAGTTGTCGGCGTGTCCATGAGAGGTTCCTCGATGCATAGTTTGATTGCCCATAGTTACAGAACTTGAGCATAGTAAAGGCCAAAGAAAAAAGGAGATGAAACTTTCCAAAAAGTAAATCGTCGAGCTAATTGGCAATCATTACTTACTACGGTGAATGTCCCTTTGTAGCATATTTTTTGCAACTATGAATACATTTTCAAATGTTAGATTTTATTATCAAATTTTTTTTTAACATTCATCAGAGTAAATTTTTAGTTTGACCATTTGGAATTGAGACTATGTTTTCCCTAGCTACGAAGAATTGATGTTTTCCATTCTTGAGAAATTTGATGTGTGTCTTTGAGATTTTTTAGTTGGAACTTTTGCAAGGAAGAAATTAGTCTAACCTAGTTGATGGAAACACAATTTGTTAACGATTTTTATCTTCTTATTATGTACCAAAAACTCGAATTCTTGGTATGTGATTACACGATTATGGGTTCATTTAGCTTATGGGAATTGCTAATTGTTAGTTTACACGATGTTTACAATTGATTTCAATCATTAATTATTGTTAGAATTAATGAATTTTAGTTGCAAATGCAATATTCTAACTTTGTGTTTTTGGTTTGCTTGAGATAGTGGTTTTAAAAACCAAGATTAATGATTGATTCTCAGTGGGTATTGCGTTAACATAGGGCCATCTTGATAAAGTTAATCCTAAACCCTTTCCACACATTTAGCTCGAGGGAGGGAATGGACTAAGGCGTAGGCTTCTCTTAATTGCTTCTTGTTTATGTTCGAGAGAAACTGACTTCATTCAATTTAAATTATTTGAGAGAAAGTTTACCTCTTATTTAGTGTATACTATTCTCTAACTTATAGCTATTTACTAGATGTTTCAGTTACAAATTTTGTCTACATCATCTTATAATTTGTTGACATCGAAGAACCCATCTCCGTATAGTTATTCCTTGTTATTTAGTGCTGTTGTGGTTGATAATTACAATCAAAACCCCCTATGTTCTTTACATTCCTTTCACCCTCTAATTTTAATTATGTTTTTTCCAATAATGACTATTTCTATGTTTTACTTGAGCATATGCATACTTTCCTATTGAATCTTAAATGTGTACTACTTCTTGTGGGATTCAACCCAAACTCATTTAGTTGGGTTACATATGAACTAGTGAACGTTAACACTTCGAATTAGATGAAGTGTCCTTGAAACATTAATCCCAAGGCCCCAAACATATAAGGTGAAGGTCGGGTGCACTGTTGTGCCACCCTAGTGTCTGGAGTACTAGGGCCACATCAGGGCGCAATCTTGGTGCGGTAACATAGCCCCTCCCCAAAAATTGGATAATTTTTTTATGTAAACTCAAGGCCTCAATTCTTTCTAGAATTGAGAAATTTCTCCTAAACTCTACTTGTTTGTCAAATTGAAAGACAATACAGAAAAACCCTCATAAGATCCCAATTTAAATATGACTTCACAATACACAACATGAAAAGATATTAAAGAGGAGTAAGGAAATAAAACTTTAATTGTTAAAGAACGAAATTCAATATCTATGATTAAGGATAGACCCTTTAGATGAAATAATTTCTTGAATCACGCGGTAAAATCATATTCACAAAGGAAAATTGTTTTGAGTTTTAACATAATTTTTTTGAATGCTACAAGATCTCTATTGACATATACATACATGCATACATATATATTTATGTATATGTGTGTGTGTATATATATATATATATATATATATATATATATATATAACATTTGACCTGTATGAAGTGTATTTTTGTTATTAAGGGTGTCTAGCTGCACACTCTAACACCATTGAAGCTCCACCCATGTTACTTCAATTTAATATCACTGTATTTGATAAAAAGCATCTTGAAAATTCATATCTACAAATACATTTTAAGAAGGCTCGTTCTAGATGTGCATTTTCGACGATTAAGTATTTATAAGTTCAACTTAAATCAAATTAAGATGTTTAGATGATATTTTCAAAGTTCAACTTTAATCATCAATTGCAATTGACTAATATTTTCCTTGGTATAGAAAGTGTGCTGCAATTAGAACTTGTTATTATGTAAAATTTATATATCAACACTTACTATTAAAGTTGTCTAGGTAGAAAGTTCTCCATTTTGAATGAATTAATATTCAACAAGAATAGGATATGTAATACTCTTAGAGTACAAAACATTTTACCTACACTAAGTTATAATTTATAGATTATGTATTAGATTTTATTAGTAGAGTACCCTATGTATGATATTTCGAGTTTGTATGATTTAATATCTTTTTATAACATTCAGAAATGCAAAAAATAGTTTCTAAATAAGTTTTACTTTAGAAGTAAAATCGTATTTAAATATTCAATAATATTTTAGCTGCAAAAATCACAATCATTACATAAATGAATAAACGTATTGAAACAAACAAGATTGTTACAGAGAAGTCTAATTGTATTTTGGGTAATATGGGATATTTTAGTTTGTGATACCTGAGTTTCTTAGAGAGATTCCAACAAAAGATATTTATTGTTATTTCATTGATATCGTAGTATATATTTTCTTGTTTACATTAAACGATTTGTTTATAAGTTCGTGTCATTCAATATTAAGAGAGTACAGACAAAACTATTGGAAACTGTATTTTAGGTGTTACAAATGACAACAATAACTTTATTTGAAGTTTGACTGTCACAACCCGAAAATTGACGTGACGACACTTATCTAATCCCTCAAAGAAAATATAACCTCAACTCCACCAATAAGAACAATTATAGAAATAAGCTAATAATTACATAAGCGCGGAAAAATATATTCATTTTAAATTATTCCTAAACCTAGTTTTTACGTGTACAAGCAACTATTGTAATTATATAGAATATGAAAGATGAATACAAGTCAAAATGTTTTTCCTCTCGAATAGAACAAATCACAAGTAAGGAACAATAGGGCATGCCAATATGATAAAATAGTAAACAATTACTCTATATATTCAATTTTAATCACCAAAATTAAAATGTGAATGGAAATCAGCTCAACCTAACAATTTAAAGAGCACAGTTCACAAGGTTCCACATTAACAGTTCAACAGTCACAATTTATAAAATCACAAGTATCAAGTACATGGCCCATATGTATCAAATCATCAATCACATGTTTAAAGACTTCGACATCAATGACACTCACTAACAAAGAGCTCATCAAAATCACAATGACATTTTACAATATTCTACAACCAATGGAAATAGGAATGTTCAAAAAAATATGAAGGTATGACAATCACAAGCAATTCACATAAACAACAACCCTGTCTCGGATCACATCAATCACTGAATTAATATGAATATTAAGGAAACCTCACAATGCACAATTCACTATTATAAATATATTGCCTTTTTCATTACCCTCCTGTTTATCATTAAGGTTAACCAATTTGAGCAATTAACCCCTCACAACATTATAATTACTATCCAACGCATACAAGAAAGAGGTTTCAGGATTTCTTCAAGCCATCATAAGTTTTAGAAGTTTACTTGTGTGAACTAAATTAAAACTCAATCCAAGGCTTGAGCTTTTCATTTATGAATAATCTCAATATCAACATAATCTAGTCAAACAAGTATTCATAATAAGATGAGGGAACTAAACACAATTATGTCGTGAATTTTAATAAAAGGGGTAAATCAGTTCAAAACCTCGATTCCATAAATAAAAGTATTTTTGGGAATTTAAACATATGAATATTATCAACCAGAATTGAACCCATTTCGAAAAACATTTCAAAAATGGAGTTGTGTGCAACTCATAATCATTATTTTCTCAGGATCTCACTTTCATGAAGACCTTTCTAATTAATAAATAAATAATCCCAAATTTTGATGTTAAAATCTATATATGATAATAGGGAATTGAAGATTAATGATAAGAAGAAATTACTCAAAATAATTTATTACGAGAATAATATTTAAAATAGCCTCCATGAATTTTTCAAACATTCAAAATGGGAGAAAATGGTGGTAAAACTCAAAAATTTAAGACTTAAACCCTTTCATGTATCGCTTTCGTGAACCTAAGGTCACATACACAATCAGCATGATCATGACACAAGGTTAACTAAAGAGAACCCTCCAAAAATTTGACCCTCATTTTATCGAGCCAACCTTTGTTAACGCTAAGATCATAAAAGCAAGAAACACTTAGAGAAAGTGAGTGTTCTTCAGCTTTGTAAACACGGTCTAGTCTTTGCTAGTGTTCCCTCGGGAAATTCAAGAGCTCTTCGTGAATGCAAAGGTAGCAGACACCATAAACCATAATCCCAGTAAAATATTTCAAAAAGGTCACTCAGGATTCGATTAGAACCCCATATACACAATCCAAATGTGTTGCTTGCCTAAACTTGACATTCCAATCCTAATGAAATCAGTGAAACAGAAATCCAAAGTCTCCTTGACCTAAAACTAATGAATGCCATAAGAAATAAACAAAACACTAAAAAGGTCAACTTAACATTACGAGTTTTAAAATTTAACAAACACATCCTCTTGGACTAAAATCATCCCGCGAATCCAATGGAACTGTTGAAAATTAGACTCAAACATCCATACCTCGAATGTTGATCAATGTCTACTCTAAGGCTATAAATTTACCATTTTTATAGTTCCTCAAATCCATAGAAAAGATTCTCAATCATAAAATGACAACTTTCTATAACGAAATTCAACATTCCAAGACTAATGGAACAACGGAACTTCATTTCGAGGCCTAGAACACCAAAAACCAATTTTAACAACTATATCCTTTATAACTCAAAACATTGACAATTCACAACTTCTCACTAATAATTTGAAACCAATTTCAAAATTCCTTAAAAAATGATTCAGCGTCAATATGGGGATCACTATAATGGTAGTTTTATGAAAATTTCAAAATGACTTTCCAGGTCATGACATTGTCATCAATTTTAGTGAAGAGTTCTCTAATAATTATTAACATAGGTAGGGAACATATTTTTCCTCTCTTAAACATATTTTTTTTTACCCAAAATACTTATGTTGAATTATCATCTGCAATTTTTTTGTAGGAATGTAGAGATATTTCGTAGTTTGAATGAGTGGGATTAATTTTGAAATTTTATAGGCATAATACATGAATATGCCTTTTAAATTGGCTGCCAAGCCCCGAGCCTACACCCTAGACATGGCCGGCACACGGGAACCATTGTTGGCTTCATGAAAACTCTTAGCCTTGATCAACTCTTCTTACAAAAAACAGACTCAAATGTAACTTTAATTGAATATGTACAAAGATTGTATCAGAATATTTTAGACATAAAACATTAAAAATGGCCTCTAGGGCAACTCAGGTCATGAATATAACAATTGAAATGGAAAAGACTCGGGAACTATAATTGTTTATCTATATATTAAACATCTCGTACTATGGGGGGACTAGACACCCGATCGTATTAACAAGCTTAATAACATAAAATCAATAAGATGTCTTCCATAATCAATCAGGCTCACCAATTAACTCTGGAATTCAATTTGACAAACGAAACGCCTATTTTCGATCGTCATTACCTGTATCTTCATCATCAAAAGATGCCGGTCAAATGACTCCATTACATTTACATATATCTTCATCATCAAAACATGCATGTCAGATGACTCCATTACATGTAATTTAAGATCATGTAAAGGGAATAATGAATGCGACATATAAGCTTAAACTAATAACAAGGAAACATACTCTATGGACCCCAAAATGAACTAGGTGAATATAAAGCCTTACATTTGTGTCATGAGTTAAAAGAGTCTTAAAATTTATAATATCAATTTTTCAAGGCAGTGTATGATGCTTGGAAGTGTTTGGATGTTAAACGTCAAAAACGTCCGAAATCTAGTCGAAGTTGAACTTATGTGTTGTAGTTTTTTGTATTTTTTTGGGGTATGGTTTGAAGGTGAATTTTAGTATAGAGTGTTCCTATACATAAAAATACATGTAAATGGTCGAAACATCCGAGAACAACTCACCCGGGTCCAGCCTAAGGGTCCCCGAGGAGGACCTAAACATGGGCCGTTGAAGCTACCAAAAAGCCTAGAAGTGAAGGCTGCTTCGCGATGTGCAGCCAGAAATTGAAGGGAAAAAATAATGCCCTAAAACACGGGTGCTTCATGAACCATTCTTTCCAGAAATTTTCCGGAACGTAGAACTTAAAATTTCTCCGCGACGCGCAGTAAACTCCCAGATTTGGTCGCATCGTTTTTAAATAAAATTAGAATTGGTTAAATGGTACAATAGTTTAAAGGATCTTTTGGGAACTTTATGGATAAATTATTGGCGGTTATTTTTGGTATTTTTAGATTATTTAAGCATTTCAATATCTAATAAGACCCTAGACTTCCAATGAAAACCTTTCTCTCCCAAAATTCTCCCAAAACCACCATTGAAGAAGAAGAGAAATTGGAGGCTGCTTTAGAACGAATTCACTAAGGAATAAAGCTGGGTTAAAGGATCTAATATAATGTATGTGAAATTTATTCCTTCATGGTTTTTTATATCTATGAAGCCCCCCAGTTTCCCTTCAATTGTGAATCGAAAGAATCCCATTCTAGAGAAGTTTGTGATTACATTGTGTGTAAGGCTTGATTGAGATCCAATGATGTTTAAATGATGATTATATTTTGTTTTAATGAAGTTTTCATGGTGAATTGTAGTAATTAAATTTAAAGGTGATCATGGTGTTCTTAGGCCATTAAAGGCTAGATGAAGGTTCATATTGAGATTGTAGGTGCCAACAGTATCTTGGGATAGTTAATCTCAATGAGGCTTGAGTTGAAATACTCATGTTAGCTTGAGGTGATGAACTTTATGGTAGCTTCGGTGGTTCTCATGTTAGGATTGTATGGAGGAATTAAGACCTCCCATGATTATCTTGGTATTGTGTTGTAAGGTTACTTTATTATGTTAGCTTGACTTGATTAGGCCAAAACAATTTCAAGGTAGTTTTAGGAGAAAGGCCGATACTTTTATAAAGGTAGCTTGATTTGCAATTAAGGTTTATGAAATGGAATATCTTGAGATAGATTTCTCATGATAGCTTAGGGTACCAGATTCATGCTCCCTTATGGTTAGCTTGTATATACAAGATTGGTTGCATAGTGGTTAGGATCGTTGTAACCTTTCTTTAATTAGCTTGGTTAGTATGTTGAGATTTTTTCCATGGTAGTAGGTCAATTATTATTGTAACTTGTGTTTAATAGACAAGAAATTAAGGCAAGTTAGCTAGGAATAGGATAGTGTAGAGGAGTACATAGTATGGATGGTAGTATGGGATGTTATCCGTACTTGGAACTATTATGATTTGAATCTACCTATGACATGACTACTACATTATGTATGTTTAGATTTTATAGTGCTTTAGTTGCATTTCATGACATGATATGATTGATTTAAGATGGTAGTTCCTTGTCAATATGAAATAGTCTATTAGATGAATCCTAAGATGACATGAAACAACATAGCGTGACTTTAAGATATGCTTAGTGTGTGAGGTAGTATGGCATGCTTCAAATGCATTGAACAAGTGTGCTTTGGGGTGGCCTAGGGGCATAGTGGTCATATGAGATGATGAACTTAGGTCTTAATTATGAAAGTGAGCTATGATCAAGAATTACCAAAGAGATTAATTAGCTTTGGTAGTAGTATGAGATGCTACCTTAGCCTTGCACAAGTATACTTGGAAGTGGCTTGTGAGTAGTTCATTTGAATAAGAAGGACAATATTTAGGTATGAAATCTTATATGCTTTATTATGCTTTTGAAATTCATGTTATGCTTATGTCTTTATCTCTAATGATTATGTCTATTATTGATTAACACTTTGAGAAATCTTATGTTTGGATGATAGTTTCCATACTTAGTACATATCTTAGTAATGCATATTGCCTACATGTTGTGCATGTACGGTCTTGAGAAGATTGAGCTTCTTTCAAGTGTAGAGGAAGAAGAAAATATTGTTGAGTCCTTATAGCATTAGAGGACACCACCACTATGATGTCTTTTATATTCTTTGAGTTTTAGACTTTCATGGGCCTTGACCAAAGACTATTGTTCTCATGATCTCATAGGTGGTTTTTGAGACATTCTAAGAAATGGACTCAGCATTAAGTTTTGAAAGAAAAGTTTTAATTCCATGTACATTTTATATATATCACATATATGATGTGCAAGGGCTTCTACAACACCTCAGAGAGGTCAAGTACGACATGTTACGACCTAAGAATGGACTTACTTCTAGGGTGTAAATACAGGTTATCTCACATACTTACCTAGACTCTACAAAACTCAACCTTAACTCATGGATACTTAACTCAATACAATATAAAACGACGATAATGGTGCAATTTATATAAAAAATAAATAAATGGTAGATTAAAACTCAACGTATTTAAAAATACAAGAATAACTCAGTTTGTATGTAAAGATAATAATTAACTCTTTTTGGGAGATTTTCTAATCGATAACCATCGCTATAAGATATTTGATTACACAACATCTCTCCCACACTGCCAGAACTTTCCTATACCTTTCTGGTGTGTATAAATCATCAACTAAGTAGATCTACCAAGCTATGCTTAAAATAATTAATGATTAATATAAAAAGTATGGTCATTTCTAATCGCGTTGGCTACATGGTTTATTATCAGTTGGAGTTATCTAAAATCTATACCATATCGGTTAACAATAGTACTAAAAAAAATCTAACGTGCCTCACATGTTTACAAACATCTCCACATCCTCAACTTTGAGATTAGAATTGACAAGATTTCTCTTAAAAGCGATAGCACTAAAAACTCTTCATGAATCTTTGGAAATCAATGTTTCCTCTCATTTTAAATGTAAAACATTTACTCTTTGAAATACCTAGTTCGCATATATTCATTTTACAAAAGAAACTCAACTCTCTTAATCCTCAAACTCAAGTACTAAACTCTTAAAACATGTTTTAAAAGTTTATAAAAGACCTCTCCAAAAGACTCAAAAAAACTCTCAAGAATTTACCATTAATTCTACCTTGTATTTAAATTATGAACTCACGGGTTATGATTCATTTCATGAATGATCTGTTGATTTTAAATTGTATTTTAGAGTAGCTAGAATAAATAGGAAATTGATGTACACTTTAAAAGAACCTATACATAGAAAATGAAAGAAAAATGGGTTGGAGCATGCGACCTTGGTGCACTTTTAGCCCTTTAACATCAAAGAATCAATCACGGACAGTGTTGGGGAGTCACCAAGCCCCTGTGGTGAATCTAGGGTGCACTGCCCCAACCCTCCCTCGAGAACATTCCGATGAACTTTTCTTCTACATTTCCAGCACTTGTTGTTCTAGAATCAATTTCCTTTCCAAAATATTCCATATATTCAATGATCCAGTCAAAGTATATGAGAATCTACTCAATAAAAAGACTCAAACTCGTAGGTTTATATTAATAACTAATAAAACCCGTCCTAATTTGAGAATGGAAGTAATGCTTCAAGAATACTTACAACGATCTTAAATTAATTATTATATATGGATGAATTAAAATTTTAAATCATTATTGGAGTGTCGCTGAAATCCTACACTATGAAACCTTTTATACCTCAATTTGGAGAAACAAAGTCTCGATTTGCAAGAAACCTCTATCGGTCTTCGTTTCCTCCACTTCTCTCTTCTTGAACTATCTTTATAAATTTGTTAGCGTAAATTTAAATTGTAAAACTGAACCAAATAAGATTTTGACCACAAATTATAACTAAATATCATTTTAACCTTAACGGATAAGGAGAGGACGAAAATATCGCTTGCTAATTTGGATAACTTTCCTGGACATGAAAGGCTAACTACAAATGGGCGTATCTCGCTCATATGAACTCAAAAATTCGCAAAAATGGTTGGATTGGAAATTGGATACTAAGAACTTTTATTTGATACCTTCAGTTCAACCTAAATCATAATTCACTGAAAGTTATGGTCATTTGAAGGTTACAAAAATTTAGCTCTTTCTAAGGAAGGATGTTACAATATCTTTCCTTTTAGAACATTCATCCTTTAATGAGATTAACCTATGTATATATAAGGGTGGAAAAATCTACACCCTACTGAAACACCCCATAAGCAATAAGTCATAGTTAAACAATTTAACTTAAAGAGTACTAAGAAAGAACATATACATTTGTTTGTTTCTCCTAACTTAAAAGAGATGTGGATATCTATTATTCATATTCTCCTCAGCCTCCTAACTAGCTTCCACAACAAATTGGTTGCTCCGTAAAAACATGATTGATGCTACCTTCTTCTTTCTCAATTTGCAAACCTGACAATCCAGAATTTGAATGGATATCTCCTCATAAGATAGACTATCCTTCATTCCAATATCTCCAGTAGGTATAATCAGTGAAGGATCGTCCATGCACTTATTCAACATTGAAATGTATAATATCAGATTGACAACTGCTAACTTTTACGATAGCTCCAACTCATAAGCTACATTACCAATCATCTTAGATATTCGTTAAGTAACTATATACCAAGGACTGAGTTTCCCCTTCCTACAAAATCTCATAACACCCATAATGGTGAAACCATCAAGTAAACCCAATGATTTACCTCAAACTCTAAGTCTTTTCTCCTAACATCGGTATAAGAATTATAATATCTCTACATTGTTTTTAACCTGTCTTGAATAAGGTTCAACTTATACATAGATGAGAGAACATTTCCATCTTTTACCATAAAGACAGTAATTGGGAGTTAGTTAGATGCATATGAAAACTGTTGTTGTCAATAAATTCTATCATAAGTAAGTGATCATCTAAATTACTTACAAAATGATTACATATACCCTCAATGTATCCTCTTATGTATAAATCATACAATCTACTTGACTATAACACTAAGGATGGGAAGTAGTACTAAGGTTCAACTTGGAACCTGAACCCTTCTAGAATGATATCAAAAATAATTGGGTGACCTGCGCACCTCTATCTTAAATGATGTACAACTAAATGATGTCTCTTCAAACTATAACGTAGCATAGTCCTCTACTTAAAAGATAATCTTTACAGATAAGAAATTGGCTGATTTAGTCATTCGATCTACAATCACTCAAATAGAATCATTCTTCATGCGAGATCGTGGTAAACTAGTAATGAAATCAAAATTAATCATCTTCCAGTCACATTTCAAAATATATATGTTCAGAGCTTTTTCACTTGACCTATGGTGCTCTACCTTTACTTGTTTGTAACTAAGACACTTAGTAACGAACTCTATAATACACCTCAACAACAGGAACACCATAAAAAGCCACTGACTCAAGCAAAAACTCACACTTAGAGAATTTAGCACACAACTCCTAATCCTTTAGACTATGTATAACTACTCTAAGCTTACTATAATGATCCCACTCTTTCCGCGTATAAATCAGAATATCATTAATGAAAACGATAAAGGATTTTGTGTTAGAAATTAGGGTATGACCCCAAGGACCAATAATGGGTTTTGGAGGTGAATCATAAAATCTACCTGGAAGTGACCAACAACAGGACCTACACCCCGTTAGTGGGTCCACGACTTGTGGTTAGCCTGTTTTGGATGTGCCCTATGGTACTACCTAAGGTAGTACATCACGAGGCCAGGAACCACACCTTGTAGATAGGTCCATTGTCTATCGTTGTGGTAGTGGTGGTTTAATCCGAGGATGTTAACTACTAAAAAATAACATGCTTTACAAGGACGGTCTATACATCTATCCACATTCAATAACCGTGGTCTCGTATTTGTTTATGTGTGAGCTGGTTAGGAGGTTAAGATTAGGAACATTTTGGGTTTTCTAGCTTTAATTAATATTAAGTGATGTTGGTTTATCCTAATTGTATCACCTATATAAGTATTTTAGACCACTAAATTAAGTCATTCACCTCATTATTTATGAAACCTAGTTTAGTTCCAAAAGTTTATCCTCATAAATAAATCCTTGCTACTAAACTCAAAGAAGCAGAAGGAAGTTTGAGCTATGTTTGAAGAGGCTAGGTTCATCACATAACATTCACAGAAATTTGTGATCAAGGTATGGTAGTTCTACATCCATGGAGCCCCATCAAAATACTATGTTTAAATACAGAAATCCCAAAAATCTAGGGTTTGTTTCCCAAGTCATAGTACCTTTAAAAAATGATTCTAATGCTTGATTACCTTGTATTATTATTGAATTGATGATTTATTATGGTTATTATTTTGAATTCCCATTTTCCCAATTTTGACCTTGTGATTTGGTTGTGTTAATGAAACATGGATATTATGATGTTATGTGTGTTGTAATGGGGTTACTTGAATTATGTTAATATCCATGTATAATATAGTTTATTATAGATTCGTTGATTTTATATGAACTTTGATCCCGGAAAAGCAAAATTATTATATTATGCAGTCTTTGTATATCAGAACACTTTGACGGTGAAATATCTATGATTATGATCTAGTTGTTGGGTTGTAAAAGGTTATTCTCATATAAACACTTATGCATGAACATGATATTATATGAAAGGTTTTCTCATAATATGAATACTCTATGGTTGCAAGGCTTTATCACCTATTGAATCTAAATGTAGATATTCACAATGAAATATTGTCTCGCGCATGATCCAATGAGATATCTTAATGAATAAAGTTATGAATGAATATGTATTTTTTGTGAATTAATGCTTATAAATGAGTGAATATTAAATATGATATGCAAGTTATTACACTAGTTGAGTCCAACGTCCCAATGGGACTTTCAACACTAGTTGAGACTGGGTTCCCACAATATGTCTAATGAGAATGAGACCATCTACTCTAGTTAAATTCAGGCTTCTAGTAATGATATCATTATCCTGTAAACTATGTGCCCCTGTAGGTTATTTGGCTAGTGGATGCACCTAAGCTAAAATTATTGTTCAACTTAGGCAAGTAGGACACCCCTTTTTTTGTGTGTACACGAGGGTCGATGTATAGATCACATGGTATCATGTTTGTTACGGCTTATTCCCACAACAACATAAACAAGAATATTAATTTTTAATAATGATAACTAAAGAAGCATACCTTAGAGTGACTGATATATATGGTGTTTTGTTCATGCATCACACAAGTGTGTGTTGAGGGTATTTATGATATATTTCTCTCATGTTATGATAATCTACGAATTGACTACTAATGTGACTTATGGTTTTCTACTATTTAAGTGATGATGTTAAAACTTAGTAAAATTGCATGCTTTCAAATGAGATGTCTCTTTTTGAATGTTTTCCATGATCAATGCATTGCTATAATACGCAGTGCATTTTTGTACTAATACCAACTTTTCGTACGTTTTCCACATGTGTAGGTTTCGCTTCTTTATCTGATCATTCTGGTGGCTAGTCTTTGACTTTTCTATGTCTGGAACTTGTTAGGGAGTCCTCATGGTTCGAGAACGCGTCTTTATCACGATTTTTTTTTCCTTTATTGTATTTGCCTTTTTGGAATTTTTGTATGAACTAGGACCTATTACAATCAAGTATTGTAATGGATGGCTATATGGAGAATGTCTAGACTTCCTCTTTTATTTTAGAATATTTTTTATTAGCAATGTGTTTTCACTCTTATTGTTCTATAGGTTATGTTAGGAGAACTACGTGGCTTGTATGGTGTACTTCAGGGGTTCTATAATCCATGTTCATCTAAGGGGTACCCCTGGTTTGTGAAAAGCTTTGTATCATACATAATGTCAAGAATAATCAAAGGATGATGTCTCATTATTCATATCAAGTATATATTTGTTTATGAATGTAAAGAGCCCTACTTTGGTGAATGAGATGCTACAAGATAATTAGGAAACTCCACTTGTTTAATTAATATTAAGTCATGCCATAGAGTTTAATTCTATAAAGTCCCTTTCTTCGTCCGTCTATTGTGTCTTTCGGATATGAATACATGAAGGGCTACTTCTTAAATGACTGAAGATGATAACAAAAAACAAAGATCTCCTCCTGAAACTTATCAAGCTCTAACTTATCCTTTAGATAAGAATGTGACCCACGTGGAGTTTAGGCTTCTATCCAACTTTAGGGTTAGCACGTGATGGCTCAAGCCAAAAGAGAGGTTGTAGCTCCATTTAATTCTAATGTAAATTCGCATACTTCAAGGGTGAGGAATTTTTCATGAATTAATCTTTAAAAATTTATAGAAGAGGGTTATAAATTTTTTTTATTGTTATAAGTAGGTCCTACTTCCTTATAGTGCATTGATGATTTTTAAACTAAAGTTAATGTTTAATTTCTTGAACTGTGCATTATTTCGATGTTGCATGCATAATACGATAAATTTCTTGATCTTTTACTTCCATAAAGTGTCTCAATCGTCATTCAAGGATGAATTTTCCCAAGGGGAAAATATCGTAACACTACACAAATTTGTAGCTAAAATAAATCTTAACGTATGGGTTAGAGTCATGAATGTAACTCCCCGTACTTAACAATAAAGGGTTTTGTTTAAGAACGTTAAGGTACGACATCCAAGGATCAACCATGTGTCCTTGAAGAGAATTCTATAAATTACCCGATAGTGACGAACATTAGGACTCACGCCTCGTGATTTTGTAGTCATAGATGAACTTCATGGTACAACCTAAGGCAATGATCCACGAGACCAAAACCAATTCCTTGTGAATGGGTCCACGTTCCTTGGGTGGAGGAGAGATGCTTAATGTTAGGATCGAATCCACACATACACACTTGATGAATGAAGACCCCAAGAACTTTCTTGAGAGAGAGATGAGAGACCTAGAGATAGAAAGACAGAAACCAATATTTCGTGGTAACACCCCGTGAGTAAACATCCACGGCGGTGGGTATATATATTAATAATTCAGAGTATTTTAGGTTTACAGAGAATAAATGAAGAACAAATATTGCAGCCTAAAATCTGTTAAACTGCGAGAACATTAATATAAGACAATACATCAAATATTAATCAGGCTCCACAACCTAACAAGTCTCCAAATTGGTGACTGATTCAGTCATCCAAAAATATACATTCTCAAAAAAAATTCTCTTCATCAACAACATCTTTACCGCACCGCAACATCTGTAGCAACAACTACTGAAGACCAAATGAGGTTTTGCATAACCCCAGTTTCCCATTATCAACACATTTCGTCAATATATCTACCGGGTTCTTTGCACTCTCTATCTTCTCAAAGCAAATACAACCATTCTTCACTGCCTGCGAGTTAAACGGTACCGTCTTCTGATGTGCTTTGTCTTCGAATGATAGACTGAATTTTTCACCAACTGTATAGCACACTGGCTATCTGAGTAAAGAATCTTCTCACTCTGCTTCTTGCCCAATTCCTCCAGATAATCTTCCAGCCATATATTCTCTTTCCCAGCTTCAACTATTTCCACATACTGAGCTTCAGTAGATGAATGAGAAACATACTTCTGAAGCCTGGACATCCAACTCACTGTTGTTCCACCTATGGTGTAAATGTACCCGGATGTACTCTTGCTCGAGTCCACATCTCCACCAAGATCAGCATCCACAAAACACTGTAGAATCACCTTGCCTTTGCCTAAACAAAGTGAAGTACTGGATGTGCCGCTCATATTTTTCGAAGCTACTTCACAACTTCCTAATGCTCTTTCCCCGGGTTCGCCATGTACCTTCTAACAACTCCCACTGCATGTGCTATATAAGGTCTAGTGCAGACCATATAATACATAACTCTCCCAACTGCTAAAGCATATGGAACAAGTGCCATATGCTCACGCTCCTCGGCTATCTTGGGTTACTGCTCCTTTGACAATTTAGTTATTTGTCAATGGAGTAGTCCTTGGTTTAGCATCATTAACTCTGAGTCTACTCAACACTTTCTCAATGTACAACTCCTGATATAGATTTAAAGTGCTAGCAGATCTATCCCGGGAAATCTTCATCCCAAAGTTCTGCTTCGCTGGACCCAAATATTTCATCTCAAACACTGCAGACAACCTTGTCTTCAGATTATTAATCTCCCTTACACTAGATCATGCAATCAACATATCATCCACGTACAAGAGTAGAAATACATATGAATTATTGTATTTCTTGAAGTAACAACACGGATCCTCTTCAGCTGTACAGAATCGACTTTTGGTCAATAAGGAGTCAAACTTCTTGTACCACTGCCTTGGTGCTTGCCGTAGTCCATACAAGCTCCTGGATATCTTGCACACCATCTATTCCTTGCCTTGAACCACAAATCCTTCCGGTTGCTGCATACAGATCTCTTTGTCCAGATATCCATGTAAAAACGTTGTTTTTACATCCGTTTACTCTAGATGCAAATTCTCTTATGCAATAATACTCAACGGAATTCGAATAGAGGTTAATTTCGAATAGGAGAAAACCTTTCAACATAATCAATACCTTTTCTTTTGTGAATATCCTTTAACCACTAAACGAGCCTTGAACCTTCTTTTGCCATCTGGTTCAGTCTTGATTCTAAACACCCACTTGTTCAGCAATGCTCTCGTCCCTGCAGGTAACTCAGTCAACACCCATGTGTCGTTCTTCTCAAGTGACCTCATCTCATCATCCATGGAGTGCTCCCATTTGATCGAATCCTCAACCTGTAGGGCCTCATCAAAAGACACTTCTTCCCCCTCATCAGTCAGCAATAGATAGTGTAACGAAGGTGAATACCTATCTGGTGCGCTGATGGTCCTGGATGATCTCCTTAACACCTGCGCAGGTGAAACTTGCTCCACTTAAGATTCTTCAGTAGGAGTTGGTTGAGTATCTGCTTCGACATCTCTGGGTTACTCTTCTCCAACTCAACCTCAACTCCCACTTGCTTTGTAATCTCTAGAACCTTCTACTCTCTGTTCTTGTACAGGACAGACTCATCAAATGTCACGTCACAATGTATCAAGGTCTTTTTGTTCTTGTTATCCCAAAACCAGTAACCAAACAAATCAGAACCATAGCCTATGAAGTAAAACTTCACGGCCTTGTCATCAAGCTTGTCTCTCTTTTCTGGATCAACATGAACATAACCAGTGCGACCAAAAGTCCTCAAGTGTGAGTACTTGAGTTCTTTTGTTGTCCACACCTCCTCTTGAATCTTTAACCCTAAAGGACCTGATGGTCCCCTGTTGATCAAGTATGCCGTTGTGCTCACGACATCCGCCCAAAATGTTTCGGGCAGCCCATAATGTATCCTCATACTCCTTGCGCGCTCATTCAATATTCTATTCATCCTCTCAGTGTCACGACCCAAAATCGGGGCCGCGACTGGCACCCACAATTTCCCTCCTATGTGAGCGAACCAACCAATCTAACCCTTATCATTTTAACATATATCAACAGAAAATAATGCGGAAGACTTAAACTCATTAAATAACACAAATCAACATCTATTAATTCCCCAAAATCTGGAAGTCATCATCACAAGAACATCTATCTCAAATT